>NC_134364.1:121190012-121513735 GCF_048569485.1 Anomaloglossus baeobatrachus
TTTTACAGATTTTTTTGCACCTATTATCTAAATTTAGGTACTTGTGTTTTTTCATTGGGTTAATCAGTATGCTCTTGATGCTGTCAGTCTATTCATGCTGTCCACAGCACGGGCAGCATGAATCAGGGCCTGGATGCACAATTGCAGCCAAGTATGCTTGAAGAGTTTGAAAAGCCAGCCGGCAACTATAAGGAGAGATGAAACTAGTCCGGTGGTGCCCTTGGACAGCTTCTTCTTGCTCTGGTTGATTGATAAGTGTCTCACGATGTACTCACATGGGAGAAACCGGTCAATGAACTAGAGCGATACAGGTCTCTGGACGGCTCTTCAAACAACGTTTCCTCTGAAAACAAAGAGAAAAACAAACCTGGCTGCAATAATGCAAGTGTCTGATCCATGCTTCCTGTGGTTTGGGCAGCATGAATCAATTGATTGGTTTCCTTCACCTACTTTCATCAATGTATCCATAATCCTGTAACTGAGGGACTCCTAGTACAGAGAGGAAATGTCTGCGTAAATAACACAACACCTACAGTTTTTTTTTGTTTTTGAGTTATGAAGTATAAATACCTGAGTGGAATTATTCCTAGATAACATTTAGTACAATTAATAGGATTCATTTAGGGTTTTTTTAAATGAGAATTTTCGCAGTGACAGATTGCTAACCCTAAAAACCTAAATATAGTGTCAGACAAGGGTGGTAATGGCCCACTAATAATATGGTTCTGGGTGCCCACTGTTCAGATACATGAAAATATTGAAATTTACCTATAATTCTATGTAGTAATACAGTGGGCAGTTTACTACCATGTTTTTCCAAAAATAAGACCTTCCCCAAAAATAAGCCCTAGCAGGGATTTTCAGCATTTTCGGAGCAAGGCTTAAATATAAGCCCTACCCCGAAAATAAACTCTAGTCATGGTTCAATAATGAAGTGTCCGTGCAGCTCAAAAGGTTACAAATTCTGCAGGACACTTCATTATAGACAGCGGACACCCCGTAATCACACTCACCAGATGCCGAGCGGGAGGCCCTGCAGTGATCACACCCCTACGCACATCAGATCACACACACATCAGATCCCACACACACATCAGATCACACCCACACCAGATCAGCACACCCACACCAGATCTCACACCCACACACATCAAATCACACACACACATCAGATCACACACCCGCACACATCAGATCACACACCCGCACACATCAGATCAGACACCCGCACACTTCAGATCACACACCCACACACATCAGATCACACACACATCAGATCTCACACACACATCAAATCTCACACACACATCAGATCTCACACACACATCAGATCTCACACCCACATACATCAGATCACACACCCACACACATCAGATCCCACACACACATCAGATCCCACACCCACACACATCAAATTCCACCCACACATCAGATCTCACACCCACACACATCAGATCACACACCCACACACATCAGATCTCAGATCTCACACACACATCAGATCACACACCCACACACATCAAATCACCCACACACACACATCAGATCTCACACCCACACACATCAAATCACACACACACATCAGATCACACACCCGCACACATCAGATCACACACCCGCACACATCAGATCAGACACCCGCACACATCAGATCAGACACCCGCACACTTCAGATCACACACCCACACACATCAGATCTCACACACACATCAGATCTCACACACACATCAGATCTCACACACACCTCAGATCTCACACACACATCAGATCTCACACACACCTCAGATCTCACACACACATCAGATCTCACACCCACATACATCAGATCACACACCCACACACATCAGATCCCACACACACATCAGATCCCACACCCACACACATCAAATTCCACCCACACATCAGATCTCACACCCACACACATCAGATCACACACCCACACACATAAGATCACACACCCACACACATCAGATCTCACACACACATCAGATCACACACCCACACACAGATCACACACACATCAGATCTCACACCCACACACATCAAATCACACACACACACATCAGATCTCACACCCACACACATCAGATCATACACCCGCACACATCAGATCATACACCCCCACACATCAGATCATACACCCGCACACATCAGATCACACACATCAGATCTCACACACACATCAGATCACACACCCACACACATCAGATCTCACACCCACACACATCAGATCACACACATCAGATCTCACACCCACACACATCAGATCACACACCCACACACATCAGATCTCACACCCACACACATCAGATCACACACCCACACAAATCAGATCTCACACCCGCACACATCAGATCTCACACAATCACCCATCAGATCACACACACTCACCACATCCAGCAATACCAATATCTTCTGGCTGGCAGAATTCTGAGACGCAGTGCGGTGGAATGCAAGGACCTGCGGCTGTGGATGGAATGCTTACAGGACCTGTGATGCGTAACTTCCTCCCATCCTTCCCTGCGTCCAGAGGCATTCTGTACCGCCAGATATAGTGAGTGACTAGTGAGTGTGTCTGCGATCTGATCGGTGATTGTGTGTGTGTATGAGTGTGTGTGTGATCTGATGTGTGAGTGTCAGTCAGAAGCAGGGGAGGACGGCGGGCAGCATACCTGTTAAGAGGACCTGCCAGAGATCGCAGGAGGACCTGGGAGCCACTCAAATGTTTGGGCCCTGGAAAGTATGAATCTCCTGGGTAGGGGGGTGTCTGCTTTTTTTTTGGGGGGGTGAACTTATCCCCAACCATGTTTCTCCAAGAATAAGACCTACTCCAAAAATAAGCCCTAACGCTTTTTTGGGGGCAAAAAAAGTATAAGACAAAGTCTTAATTTTGGAAAACCATGGTAACTGAATGAGATGCTTTCTCTGTCTGTACATAGTCAACTAAGTGGCAAATATTGCTTATGTAGGAGGGTTCACTTGTTCTCCAGTGTGTCAGTCAACACCTTCTTGAAAACATTATTTACTACCCGAGTAGCCGCAGTAAATTCTTCATCTATAAAGGGCACTCTAGAGGACAAATTATGGCTTACGTTATGGGTAAACCTGAAAAAAAAAAACCATCAAAAGCAATTTTCAAGAATTAATTTAAACAGTTTATACCTAGGTTAATGTAAAGAGACAATTTTCCTTTCTGTAGCTCCAGAGTTATATAATCGCCACGCTGTCCTTCTCCGTGAAATAATACACCTTCGCTCTGCAGGCTCTTGAACTTCAGGGAAATAACATCTTTAAATGTGGTCATCAGTTTCTGATTGAACCTGTATAGGAGGGAGCTTCTGCCATCAAAGTCGGCTACATCAGATTCTAGATATGAACAAACAAAGAGGCAATTGACAAGCGGTGATGTAAACACACAAGCAAGGTCAATGATAATGCTACCTGCAATTGACAAGAACGGAAGCGGAGGCATTATTGGCAAACATTGGGCAGTAATTGTCTTCTCACTGAGCTGTATCCCTTTACAATTCCTTTGAAGATTCGGTCTTTTTATTGGAAATATTTGCTTTTCTTGCTACAGTTAGTTTTATACAATGGAGGCAGATGTTTTCTGAAAAGGGGAATTAATGCCTAGTGTGCTTCCACATTGTATAGGATATATAGATGACTTGTTTCAAGGGTCCATGTGTGATTTAGCCGGTCTTTTCTATCATTGCCTTCCATTTCCCATCTCTGTGTGGAAGCAGAAAATGTTTCTCCTTATAAAAGATTCAAACCGCTTAGGATGTTTATGGTAATGCTCCATGGAAAAAAAATATCCGAGATATCAATAATTAAGATTTATTGTCTGTATCAAATGACTTTGTCTACAAAAATGTGGCTTATGTGACACCCAACACCCGGTAATCCCCTCTCTCTCTCTCTCTCTCTCTGGCTTAGTCCTTGATTATAGCTTTTATTTGGTAATTTTTCTCCTTGCAACCACATATACATACCGTATACAGTATGTGGTTGCCAAGACATAGATGCATAAGTTGCATAAGAGATAGATGAATTAGAGAGCACGGAAAATCTGCAATCTTTATTACATTCTATGCCCCAGTTCTATAGTTATTGACTGGGGCAATGTTGGAAAACTAAAGACTGAAATTCTGCAAGTGCTCTCTGCGGCAGTTTAAAAAATAAGTAAAGCCTACTTTACACTCTGCAATTAATCGTGCGATCGCATATGCGATCGTACCCGCCCCCATCGTTTGTGCAGCATGGGCAATTTGTTGCCCGTGTCGCACAAAGTCGGAACACCCGTCACACGTACTTACCTTCCAAACGACCTCGCTGTGGGCGGCGAACATCCACTTCCTGAAGGGGGAAGGACGTTCGGCGTCACAGCGACGTCACACAGCGGCCGCCCAATAGAATCGGAAGGGCGGAGATGAGCAGGACGTAAACATCCCGCCCACCTCATTCCTTCAGCATTGCCGGCGGGACGCAGTTAAGCAGTGTTCATCGTTCCCGGGGTGTCACATGGAGCGATGTGTGCTGTCTCGGGAACATTGAACAACCGGCACGCAGAAGGACGCTCAATATTTTGAAAATGAGCAACGTGTCAACGAGCAACGATAAGGTGAGTATTTTTGCTCGTTCACAGTCGCTCGTAGCTGTCACACGCTACGATATGTCAAACGATTCTGGATGTGCGTCACTTACAACGTGACCCCGACAACATATCGTTTGATATATCGTAGCGTGTAACGCCCGCTTTAGAGTAGGTAAGCAAATAAAATCAGACCAATTTTTTACACTGAGGTTACAAAAGGATGTGATTTTGATACTCTAATATACAACTAAGCCGAACATATAAGATTTCCTACATTGTAATGTATATAGAAATGAGTCCACCCGTCGAAGTTCAACTGGCCTTTTCTTTCAGACTGAATACAATAAGTAAACAAGGCACTCCCAAAAATGACTGCAACGTGTATTTTTATTCAATGTGCAAAAAAGAAGAACATTTTCGTTCCTACATGGACCTTCCTTAGTAGCACATTAGTGGAGTGAAAGTCAGCGTGGGATGAACAGCGCGGTATCCACCGCCATATTGGCGCCCCCCATGCAGCAGTAGATACCGCGCTGTTCATCCCACGCTAACTTTAACTCCACTAATGTGCTACTGAGGAAGCTCCATGTAGGACCGAAAACGTTCCTTTTTGCACACTTAATAAAAATACACGTTGTAGTCATTTTTAGAAGTGCCTTGTTTACTTATTGTAACGTATGGCCTTGGAGCCTGAAGTGCACTTCAACGCCCACTAATATCTGCATGGAGGAAGTGCCATTTACTTCTTTCCATTTTTTTCAGATTGATACCCAAACATGACCCTAGACCCCGAATCCCATATAAGTCAATGGAGACCAGAATGTCTGTGCTGGGAAATAATCATAGTAAGGGCTAGGAGGGTGAAAAAGAAAGCAAAATGCGGACAATTGCCCTGCTAACAAATAAGGATAGGGAATAAATAAATAAAAAGGGATGTGGGGTTCTGCCCATTTTTGATAACCAAAGCCGGTGTTGTAGATGTTCTACCCTGACGCAAAGGTCAGATTATGGGATCACCAGTGAAACCTCTTAGATATCAAGCGCTTGGAGAAAGGACATGCACACTTGTGAGCATGATCAGCTTCTATTTATTTACCAGGGCACGGATAATTTATACCATTTACAGACGAATGTAATATTGCACAAAGGCTTCTAGTGGAAATTTACCAGTTAACACCTCCTGCTGCGTCATATCACCTTTAAGTCTCAGAAATAGAGATGTAGTCTTCCATAAGAGTTAAGAAAATATTTCAAACAAAAATAAGACCTTGAAATTTCAGGCTCAGACTAGACTGCGGCTACTATGTACCTAAACAAAATGTACTAATGTAATAATAAAGTATTTAAAATCTAGAAATCTAGAAACTATTTGTGGAGACACGGGGCTCAGTGGGTGCTCTCGCCCGCTAAAACCCGCCGCCTTTAGAAAGACAGCGTGGCTCAGGGCTCATCCCAACTGAACGCCGGCCTCCTTAACCGTGGGCATAACACTACTCAGACAACACAGGGTGAGGGAACCACAATAATTAGACTTTATTGGATCCCCAAACAATTAACGGCACATAACACATAACCAGCAAAACACAAATGTAACAGGCAACAGAGTCTCACCCTTCCGCTGGCTCACCAGGGATTTAGAATGTCCATGCCTCAGAGCTTCCAGGGCCGCTTACTCCAATCCAGCAGCACCCCGCTTTTGGCGGGCACTCACCGAGAAAGGAATAATGCCAGATTTAGGAAGCTGTCTGAGGTTTGCAAAGTCTGTAACAGGTGACTAAACTGTCCCAACCTGAGTGTCCTCCTTAGATAGTCCTGGTATGATGATACAATCCTGGCAGCCGGAGTCGAAATCCCTAGACTGTGGATTTGGTATCCAACCGGAACCAGCGTCCCTAGATTGAAGCCATAAGGTATCCTGATCCTCTAGTCAGCTCCTTAGAGCTTAGACTGGATCCATCAGCATCCATCAACCTTCATCAACCTGATGGCTTAAAGAAGTCCTCTCTTATAGCCACAGCCCTCCCTCTGGGCACACTGCGTCCTCATCGATTGGTTGGACAAGATCGCCTCTCCCATTGGATGAATCTCAAGCTGCATGGACAATGTTCATCCAAATGATGTCTACAGAAAGACTGAAGGTATACATGTAGTCTGGAATGCACAGACTAGATAATGACTACTAAGTTAATTACATTATCAATACACAACTACATTACAATGATTACTGGAAGAGTCTGGAGAAACAATATGTCTGGCTCTTAGTGGCCAAACCAATTTAATGAGTCAACAAGAGTCTTGTAAAAACAATGAGGGACTTATCCCCCGTCTATAAACAATCTATCATTTTGTCTGGCTGAATTTTAAGAAACTTTAACCCATGAGAGTCCATGTCATCACACTATTAACCCTTCTTTATCACAGGTAAAGCAGACAACTGCGGGCTACAACCCTTAGCTGTCAGCTTTACTTTGGCTGGTTATCAAAAATTGAGGGGATCCCACACTATTTTTTTAAAAAAAATATTTAAATAAATAATTTAAAAACACAACATTGCTTTATTTTTGATAACCAGTCAAGGTAAAGCAGACAGCTAGGGGCTAGTATTGTTAGGCTGGGAGAGCCCATTATTATTTGGCACCTCCCAACCTAAGAATAGCAGTCTTGTTAAAATAAACTTTTTTTTGTAACCTGGATTTGTATTTGTATTAACTCTATACTTGCCAAGTTGATAATGGGTATGTCAGAAAGATGCTTCTCCATTACTAAACTATACTGGCACTATCAGGCTGATTCTATACATACAGTGCTATACTGGCACTATCAGGCTCATTCTATACATACAGTGCTATACTGGCACTATCAGGCTGATTCTATACATACAGTGCTATACTGGCACTATCAGGCTGAGTCTATACATACAGTGCTATACTGGCACTATCAGGCTGATTCTATACATACAGTGCTATACTGGCACTATCAGGCTGATTCTATACATACAGTGCTATACTGGCACTATCAGGCTGATTCTATACATACAGTGCTATACTGGCACTATCAGGCTGATTCTATACATACAGTGCTATACTGGCACTATCAGACTGATTCTATACATACAGTGCTATACTGGCACTTTCAGACTGATTCTATACATGAAGCGCTATACTGGCACTATCAGGCTGATTCTATACATACAGTGCTATACTGGCACTATCAGGCTGATTCTATACATACCTTTAGTTGTGAGATCGGATGTATACGTTTTGAAACACAAGCAAGTAAAGTTTGTAAAATGAGTAGCTATTTGACTGGCAGCAGCTGCAGCTGCTAATAGCTGGAGTGGGTATTCATAGTGATTCCCGCCCCTCTGCCTGTCCATCCTCCACCTGTTATTTACACTAATCTTATTATAGAATCATTTTACTAAGTGACTAGAAGGACCTGGGCTGATGTCATACCCATGTGACCAGAAGGGGCGAGGCCTCAGCCAACATAGCTGATATCCGGAAGCAACATTATTTTTCTATTGCCTGATCCCACCCCTTCTGGTCACATGGGTATGACATCAGCACAGGTCCTTCTAGTCACTTAGTAAAACAATAAAATAATAAACTTATCATAAATAACTGGGAGGAGGACAAGCAGGGGGGCAGGAATCACTATGAATACCCACCCCAGCTATCAGCTGATCGGCAGCTGCTGCCAATCAAACACCTGCTGATTTTACAAACTTTACTTCCTTGTGTTTCAAAATCCTATACTTTCGAGCTGTCCACTAAAGGTATGTATAGACTCAGCCTGATTGTGCCAGTATAGCACTGTATGTATAGAATCAGCCTGATAGTGTCAGTATAGCACTGTATGTATAGACTCAGCCTGATAGTGCCAGTATAGCACTGTATGTATAGAATCAGCCTGATAGTGCCAGTATAGCACTGTATGTATAGAATCAGCCTGATAGTGCCAGTATAGCACTGTATGTATAGAATCAGCCTGATAGTGCCAGTATAGCACTGTATGTATAGACTCAGCCTGATAGTGCCAGTATAGCACTGTATGTATAGAATCAGCCTGATAGTGTCAGTATAGCACTGTATGTATAGACTCAGCCTGATAGTGCCAGTATAGCACTGTATGTATAGAATCAGCCTGATAGTGCCAGTATAGCACTGTATGTATAGAATCAGCCTGATAGTGCCAGTATAGCACTGTATGTATAGACTCAGCCTGATAGTGTCAGTATAGCACTGTATGTATAGACTCAGCCTGATAGTGCCAGTATAGCACTGTATGTATAGACTCAGCCTGATAGTGCCAGTATAGCACTGTATGTATAGAATCAGCCTGATAGTGTCAGTATAGCACTGTATGTATAGACTCAGCCTGATAGTGCCAGTATAGCACTGTATGTATAGAATCAGCCTGATAGTGCCAGTATAGCACTGTATGTATAGAATCAGCCTGATAGTGCCAGTATAGCACTGTATGTATAGACTCAGCCTGATAGTGTCAGTATAGCACTGTATGTATAGACTCAGCCTGATAGTGTCAGTATAGCACTGTATGTATAGACTCAGCCTGATAGTGCCAGTATAGCACTGTATGTATAGAATCAGCCTGATAGTGCCAGTATAGCACTGAATGTATAGAATCAGCCTGATAGTGCCAGTATAGCACTGTATATATAGACTCAGCCTGATAGTGCCAGTATAGCACTGTATGTATAGAATCAGCCTGATAGTGCCAGTATAGCACTGTATGTATAGACTCAGCCTGATAGTGCCAGTATAGCACTGTATGTATAGACTCAGCCTGATAGTGCCAGTATAGCACTGTATGTATAGAATCAGCCTGATAGTGCCAGTATAGCACTGTATGTATAGACTCAGCCTGATAGTGCCAGTATAGCACTGTATGTATAGAATCAGCCTGATAGTGCCAGTATAGCACTGTATGTATAGACTCAGCCTGATAGTGCCAGTATAGCACTGTATGTATAGAATCAGCCTGATAGTGCCAGTATAGCATTGTATGTATAGAATCAGCCTGATAGTGCCAGTATAGCACTGGATTTAGGTTATATGGGAAAATTCTGGTGATTGATGCCCTTTAAAAAAGTAATTGCTTCTTTGATTGCTTAATAATTGCCATATTTTTCCTTTTTGGTAATAATGAAAATGTTTTAGTCATTGACTAATGTGCATTACCCCAATGAGCTCATGTGCAGGACTGGTCAAACAATACTAACATTTTTTGCCATTACATTTTATGGCTTCCATGATTACTATTTTATTTATTATCATCTTCATTTTTTGAGAAAACTATGATTTTTTTGTACATTGACTGGTCTGATTTTCCCCAGTTGTCCCTCTGAATGTTTCTGACTTTGTGCAGTATTGTACACAAAAGCCCAATTTTTATTTTTCCTAAACAATTCATGGCTTCTTGATTATTTTTTTGCTTCCCGGTATCCTAATTTTTTGCAGGTGTGAATTTTCCTGGTAGATGCATGCCCACGACACACAAGCTAATTTTTTGGTTATTTTTTATTTTTAAATTTATGCCTTTTTCCAAACTCATTGTTTTTGGTAAAAATATGAATTTATGGGCATTAAATGGAGTGATTTTTCCCAGCCGACCCCTGCATAGCATGAGACACCTACTTGCCTGGGTATAAAAAGCTGGTGTAGTGCATTTTATAGTTGATCTCCATCAAATATTTGGAACTGTAACAATGCACCACGATAAGAAGGCGAGGTGCAACTGACACCTCTAAGTTTGGGCACATCTGGATCCAACACCTTGATGAACACTCACGCATATTGGACGGCTGACAAGGACTGAGAATATAAAAGTTTGCTGTAAACTTATTTTTCATCACTACATCATTATTTTGGAAAGGATAACCATATGGCAATCAGGTTTGGTGTGGATCACAGGCACGGGAATTCTTAGTAAGTCCCATGCACCAGAAAATTCAGTTATTCTATTGCACTTATAAGTATACAGTGTGTCCATCCATATCCTGTCCACCACCATTAACTTGAGAACGGTAGCAGCTATAGGCATAGAAGTGGTGTCTAGGTATAGTAAAGTATCCATGCGATATGCAATGAAACCACCTATAGCGCCACCTGGTGGAAAACAACGGAGTTAGCATTTTTATCTCGAAAACGGAACGAGATAGAGAAAAAAAGTGAATTACAAAGTTGTAGGGCATCATCAATTCAATACGAATCGACACCTTGCATACAGAAAGGCTATGATTAGAACGTGTAAAACTCACAAGGCTGCGGACGTGAAGCGATACCTCATGGAGACCTTCCTACAAGTCATTGGGTATGGTGGCTGCGTGGAGTGGCCTCCGCTCACCTGACCTGACCCCAGTGGACTTCTTTCTGTGAGGTCACATCAAACAGCAGGTGTATGCGACCCCTCCACCAACATTGCAGGACCTACGACCACGTATCACAGATGCTTGTGTAAACGTGTCACCTACCATATTGCACAACGTGCAGCAAGATACAGTATGCTGTGCAGAGTCCAGATGTGCATTGCAGCTGACGGAGGACACTTTGACCATAAAAGTTAAAAGAGCGCCATATGCGTGACCAGCATTCAACGTTTTGGGGGGTCATGGGTTTCATATCATAGCATTTCTGTATGCAAGGTGTCGATTCGTATTGAATTGATGATGCCCTACAACTTTGTAATGCACTTTTTGTCTCTATCTCGTTCCGTTTTCACGATAAAAATGCTAACTCCGTTGTTTTCCACCAGGTGGCGCTAGAGGTGGTTTCATTGCGTAGCGTATGGCTACTTTACTATACCTAGACACCATTTCTCTGCCTCTAGCTGCCGCCGTTCTCAAGTTAATGGCGATGGACAGGGTATGGGTGGACACACTGTGTATGGAATGATGTGCCTAATCAAAAAAAGGGATAATTTTTAGACTCTTTTTGAAGGTCATTCACTTTAACATTACGAATTTTGTGGTTGTGTTAAAAAGCTTGAAAGCTACTGAATACAGTCTCGTAGACCTCAGAGTATACAAGTCTTCTCTGGGCATTTGGAGACTTTGATCTATTTTTGGTTTGCAACAAATTGATTCAATGCAAAATTAATTTTTGGACATATTTTGTCTAAGTTTGCAAATTTGAATGTAAAAAAATGTGTTCATGTCCAGTATTTACTCAAATAGAGTAGATAGTGCCCTACTATTAGTGAGTACTCATGTGCAGATGACAATCACTTTATAGAAAATCCGCATAGCTGTCACTTACTAATTATCAACAGCAATGTCACAATGCATAGCTGTCACGTGCTACTTATCTTACTGATAATAAATGTTATGTGTTATTAGACTTTAAAATGGTCTATTAATACAACATCCGCATAGCTGTCACTTACTAATTATCAACAGCAATGTCAAAAACATAACTGTCACTTGATACTTATCTTAGTAATCATAAATTTTATGTGTTAATAGACCTTAAAATGGTAAAAAAAACACAAAGTCAGCATAGCTGTCAGTTAAAAATTATCAACAGCAATGTCACAAAACATAACATTTATGACCACTAAGATAAGTAGGAAGCGACAGCTATGTGTTATTAGACCTTAAAATGGTCTATTAACAAAATATCCGCATAGCTATCACTTAAAAATTATCAACAGCAATGTTATGAAAGATAGCTGTCACTTGCTACTTATCTTACTGATCATAAATGGTATGTGTTATCAGACCTAAAATGGTTTAATAACACAATCTGCATAGCTGTCACTTACTAATTATCAACAGCAATGTCACAAAACATAGCTGTCACTTGCTACTTATCTTAGTAATCATAAATTGTATGTGTTATTAGACTTTAAAATGGTCTATTAACACAAAATCCGCATAGCTGTCACTTCCTAATAATCAATAGCAATGTCACAAAACATAGCTGTCACTTGCTACTTATCTTACTGATCATAAATTGTATGTGTTATTAGACTTTAAAATGGTCTATTAACACAAAATCCGCATAGCTGTCACTTCCTAATAATCAACAGCAATGTCAGAAAACATAACTGTCACTTGCTACTTATCTTAGTGATCATAAATTGTATGTGTTATTAGACTTTAAAATGGTCTATTAACAAAAAATCCGCATAGCTGTCACTTCCTAATTATCAACAGCAATGTCACAAAACAGCTGTCACTTGCTACTTATCTTAGTGATCATAAATGTTATGTGTTATTAGACCTTAAAATGGTCATATTGAGATTCCACTCTTAGAACTGGCCATCAACATGTAATCCTGCTACACTATGTAAATAATAAATATCTGTTGTCTCTGAAATACTATGAAGCACTTTCAATGTTTCTCCAGGTTCATCTTCCAATCCTTGCATATGGCTGCGCCTGCTACTACTAAACACCAAACAAGGTATACATTTTCTATATGACATAATGAGCAAAGTAAAAATGTAAAAGCGGTTATTTTATAGGCTGAGTGGAGTTTGATTTAGTCTTTGAGGCTGTCTATAAAGAGGAATAGACATCAGAGAGTTCCGCTGTCATTTGCACGCTGTGTATTCTGTATAATTGTACAATATGCCTTGGCTTCTAATAGAAAACTAATTACGGGGAGAACATTTCCAATCTGAGCCCATGACAAGCCCGGCGCTCTCCAGAGGGCTCGTATAAATGATGAAGAAAGAAAACAAACACTTATGCACCTGCCTTTTATATTCCTACAAAAGAATTCCAGATTTTATAATGCACCTGCACTTCACAATGTTCAACACAATGAGAATGCCCAGGGGTGTTATTACTTGTGCTTCAGACGTCTGCATTACAGCTGAACTGTTATTTCATAGAATTGGTGATCCGGCAACAAGATCCAAGGCTCTGTAATACGCTTAGGAGGTGAAGGTTAGCCGGTCTGGTCAGATGCCAAAGAAGACTAAGGGGTACTTTGCACGTTGCGACATCGCTACTGCGATTTCGTCGGGGTCAAATCGAAAGTGACGCACATCCGGCACCAGTAACAACGTCACAACATGTAAAGCCTAGAAGCACCGATAAACGATCGCAAAAGCGTTGAAAATCGGTGATCTGTGTAGCGTCAGTCATTTCCATAATTTCGGAAGGACCGATGTTACGATGTTGTTCCTCGTTCCTGCGGCAGCACACATCACTGTGTATGAAGCCACAGGAACGAGGAACATCTCCTTACCTGCGTCGCGCCTGAAATGAGGAAGGAAGGAGGTGGGCGGGATGTTACGTCCCGCTCATCTCCGCCCCTCCGCTTCTATTGGCCGCCTGCCGTGTGACGTCGCTGTGACGCCGCATGACCTGCCCCCTTAGGAAGGAGGCGGATCGCCGGCCAGAGCGACGTCGCAGGGAAGGTATCATAGTATCATAGTTTTTAAGGTTGAAGGGAGACTCTAAGTCCATCTAGTTCAACCCGTAGCCTAACATGTTGATCCAGAGGAAGGCAAAAAACCCCCAATGTGGCAAACAAGTTCCAATGGGGAAAAAATTTCCTTCCTGACTCCACATCCGGCAATCAGACTAGTTCCCTGGATCAATACCCTGTCATAAAATCTAATATACATAACTGGTAATATTAAATTTTTCAAGAAAGGCGTCCAGGCTCTGCTTAAATGTTAGTAGTGAATCACTCATTACAACATCATGCGGCAGAGAGTTCCATAGTCACTGCTCGTACAGTAAAGAATCCTCGTCTGTGATTATGATTAAATCTTCTTTCCTCAAGACGTAGTGGATGCCCCCGTGTTCCAGTCACAGGCCTAGGTGTAAAAAGATCTTTGGAAAGGTCTCTGTACTGTCCCCTCATATATTTATACATTGTGATTAGATCCCCCCTAAGCCTTCGTTTTTCCAAACTAAATAACCCCAAGTTTAATAACCTGTCTTGGTATTGCAGCCCACCCATTCCTCTAATAATCTTGGTGGCTCTTCTCTGCACCCTCTCCAGTTCAGCTATGTCCTTCTTATATATCGGTGACCAGAATTGTACACAGTATTCTAAGTTCGGTCGCACTAGTGACTTGTACAGAGGTAGAACTATATTTTTTTCATGAACACTTCTACCTCTTTTAATACATCCCATTATTTTATTAGCCCTGGCAGCAGTTGCCTGACACTGTCCACTAAAGTGAAGTTTACCATCCACCCATACACCCAAGTCTTTTTCTGTGTCTGTTTTACCCAGTGTTCTACAATTAAGTACATAATCATAAATGTTATTTCCTCTACCCAAGTGCATGACCTTACATTTATCTACATTAAACTTCAATTGCCACTTCTCAGCCCAATCCTCCAATTTACATAAATCTCCCTGTAATATAAAATTATCCTCCTCTGTATTGATTACCCTGCAGAGTTTAGTATCATCTGCAAATATTGAAATTCTACTCCGCATGCCCCCAACAAGGTCATTTATAAATATGTTGAAAAGAAGCGGGCCCAATACTGACCCCTGCGGTACCCCACTATGAACTGAGACCCAGTCCGAGTACGTACCATTAATAACCACCCTTTGTTTCCTATCACTTAGCCAGTTTTTAACCCAGTTACACATATTTTCCCCTATCCCCATTATTCTCATTTTATGTACCAACCTTTTGTGTGGCACCGTATCAAAAGCTTTTGAAAAGTCCATATACACAACATCCACTGCATTTCCCTGGTCCAGGCTTGAACGTACCTCTTCATAGAAGCTGATCAAATTAGTTTGACAGGATCGATCCCTCATAAACCCATGTTGATACTCTGTCATAAGGTTATTTTTCTTGAGATACTCCAGTATAGCATCTCTCAAGAAACCCTCAAGGATTTTACCAACCGTAGAGGTTAAACTTACCGGCCTATAATTTCCCGGCTCAGTTTTTGTCCCCTTTTTGAATATTGGCACCACATTTGCTATGCGCCAGTCCTGCGGTACCGACCCTGTTATTAAGGAATCTGAGAAGATTAAAAATAATGGTCTATCTATCACAGAACTCAATTCCTGTAGTACTCTGGGGTGTAGCCATCCGGGCCCGGAGATTTGTCAACCTTAGTGATTTCGAGGCGGCGGCGTACTTCCTGCTGGGTTAAGCAGGTAATATTCAAGGGTGAATTTATGGTATCACTGGTCATATCATCTGCCATGGCATTTTCTTGTATAAAAACCGTAGAAAAAAAGTCATTCAGCAGGTTGGCTTTACCCTCATCCCCCTCCACCATTTCACCAAGACTATTTTTAAGGGGGCCAACACTATCGCTTTTCAGTTTTTTACTGTTTATGTAGTTAAAGAATATTTTAGGATTATTTTTACTTTCTCTCGCAATGAGTGTCTCTGTCTCAAACTTAGCTAACTTAATTTGCTTTTTACATATTTTATTTAATTTTCTATAATTATATAATGCCTCATCACTACCTACCCTCTTTAATTCTTTTAAGGCTTTCTGTTTTTCTTTTATTGCTTCCCTTCCCTTCCCTACGGTAAGTGCATGTGAAGCTGCCGTAGCAATAATGTTCACTACAGCAGCTATCACAAGAGCTCGCATCTGCGACGGGGGCGGGTACTATCGCGCTCGGCATCGCTACAATCGGCTAGCGATGTCGCAGCGTTCAAAGTACCCCTAACTGTAGAAAGCGCAGATTTCTCTCTAATAATGTATCTCTGTATCTTTCTAAGTATATTGTAGAGATGTTCACATCAGGATAAATTCAATGTTGACTGTTTGTGCAAATTTCCCCCTTGGACACTCAATTCACAGATTAGTTACTCTTCATCAGTTTAGTGTCACAGACCCGTAAAGCATTATAAATGTGACACCCCTGCGGTAACCAGGTGTCACAAAAACAAGGTAACAGCTCGGGTCCTACATGACTGTGCCAGTCACTACACACACTAGCACACCAGGACACTTACACTTGCTGTACCCGGCTGGGAGCCTCACCTAGCCAGATGACAGGGCTGGGCACTGTGAGATAACAGGCAGCCAACTGGGAGGAAGAGACCGGACCTGGGGAGGAGAAAGGGACCTGGGGAGTGTGGGTAGTGAGCAGTCGGAGAAAGAAAGTGAAAGAGGAAAGTTTTGATTTGAGGAGAGGAGTTAAAGGAAAGGTGTCAAGACAGACCACAGACTCTTGGGACACATTGAAAGTAGCAAAGAATCCGCAAAGACCTGAGTAGAAAGATCAGCCACTCAGAGGAGAAAGTAGCTGCAGAGCGAGAGAGTAAGCTCCAAGGACAGAGGGATCCTGTGGGGTGGACATCCAGGGCTCACAGTACTTTGCACGCACGGGGTGCAGATCCCAGAACAGACCAGGACTTCAAGCCATCTGTTAACTCTGCTAGGCGGGTGGGTTTCCAGGACTCATCTGCCAACACTAACGACCGAGGCATCAGCAGCAAAGAGGGCACCGGGTCATATTTCCTTAAACAGTCCAAGCTGCCTGCGGCAGGATCCAGACACCAGGAGGACCTCCAAGTGCTCCACCCCAGGGAGGACCGACAAATACACCAGAGTGCAAAGGTGGAGAGTGGCACCAGGTTGGTTGGCACAGCCATCAGGACATGGGCGCACCTGGGATCCAGCACGTTCCCAGGGCATGAAGCCAGTAAGTAAAGATAATCAAACTGCTCTCCTTGCTTGGACTGCTTCATTGCGCTGCGCCTCCACGTTAACCCTTCATCTACCCTTGGGGAAAAGCCCCGCTCATGGAGGGCTCCACCATCCACGCTGCCCCCATGCATCATCCCCAGTGGGAACCCGCAGCAGCGGCCCTACTATTCCTGGTCAAAAAACGCTAGTGGTGTAGTCGAACTTTCATTTTCTTTTTCATATAAAACTGTTCAACAGTGCCCCCGAGTCCGGGACCGCTCGAGCTATGGACTGCCCGGATCTGAGCAGCTCGGCTGCCCTGGGGAGCAACAAACATAATATCTAAAAAATAAAGAAAATTCTTATACTTACCTTAGTCCTCACCTTAGACAAGGAATAGACAAATAATGGTGAGGAGCACACAGAGTCAGGAATTCCAGCTCTGATGAGGGATGGGAGGGTTCTGCAAAAGTGCAAAGAAGGTCGTGACTAGTGATGGGCTTACCGGACTGTTAAAGTCCGGATCTGTGCAATTTCAAAGTTGCCCGGGCCCGGGAATCGGGGTGTTTGATCTGGATCTGGCACTCAAGAAATTACTAAAAAAAAATAAAGAATAAAAAAGAAAATAAGAATGAAGCGAGCGCTTCATATTTAACTAGGCTTCATCACAGCTGTAAACTGCTCCTGCGGCCTCCGATCATCATTGCTCATCAATATGCACTGCTTTTCCTGCCCACCGGCCGGCCTGGCGTCTGTGATTGGTTACAGTCAGATGCGCCCCCAGCCTGTGTGACAGTGTCTGCCTGCAACCAGTCATCACTCATCACGGCTCATTCAGTCTCTCCCTGGACCTCACAGCAAGCAGTCATGCTCTATGGCCAATTGCTGTGACTGAGATGTAGCAGAGCTGGAATCGCTGTGGAACCTCGTGTGGAGTACGTCGGACCTGCAGGGGTGTTTAGGGGGTTAATAAAGTAGTGAAAGAGAGGGGTTTTGTATTTTATTCCAAATAAAGGATTTTTCAGTGTCTTTGGTTACTTTCACTTACAGATTAGTGATGGGGGATCTCCTAGACCTGCCATCAATAATCTAGGGCTTAGTAGCTGCTGTGGTCTGTTATTAACCCCTTATTACTCCGATTGCCATCTCACCAGGAAGAGCCGGGTGAAACATCAGATTTGTCACATCTAATGGATGCAAAAATCCTGGGCGGCTGCAGGTTGCTATTTTTAGGCTTGGGGGTGGTCATGGCCCTCCCCAGTCTGAGATTTCCAGCCCCCAGCTATCTGGTTTTATCTTGGCTGGGTATCAAAATTGGGGGGACGGCATGCTGTTTTTTTTAATTATTTATTTAAAAATTTTTAAAAAATAAAAAAGGCGCATACAGTTCTTCTTATTTTGATAAACAGCCAAAATAAGCGCACGCTGGGAGCTGCAGCCTGTGGCTATGGACTTGATCTGTGGTGGAATTATAATATGGGGGATGCAATTTTTTTTAATTTATTTATTCATTTATTTTTACTGTAGGGGCAGAATCACACTGACGTACGACTCACATGAGTGCAGTGAGGAAATCTGGCATTGCACTCGGCCCCATGTAAGACAATGCTGCAGCTCACATTGGCAAGTTTTTCCTCAGCCCTAATTGAACTGAGGAAAAACAATGCAGCATGCTACTACTGTCTGCAAGTCTCCTATCACTTGCACCCATACAAGTCTATGGGTGTGACAGAAACATGGGACTGCACTGATGACATTCAAGTGCAGTGTAATATATGCATAGGCTGACAATAGAGGAGATGGTGGGGTTAACCCTTCCCTCTCCTCTACAGCTGTGATCCGATCGCAGGAACGGGTCACAGTCATATGACCACGCTCGCAGCAGATCCTGAGCCGAGAGTCATTAGCGTATCGCATCAGATGCCATACACCAGTGTCACCCCGGCCTATGATATAGATGAGCATAGTGCCTGTGAATGGAAGCAGTCAGTTGCCACTCAGTGTGGGGGCGAGGCTGACTGCAACCAATTGCAGGCACCAGTGAGTGGGGAAAGCAGTGCATATACAATGAAGGTTAATTAGCTGCTCTGGAAGTAAATGCGTGACCTGGAAGCAGCTTGCCACCATAACAGATCATTGGTAAGTACACTGCGCACTCCTATCTCCTTATCCCTTCTACTGACATTTTTAATCTCTAGTTTCTGATCCCCAAAGACTTATATGGGGATGGAACTGGGTTTTTTAAAAAAAGATAACAGGGACCCACCGTTCCCTGTTATCTACGAGTCCTCCCTTCTCTAGTCGTGACATCATGGCATCATGATGTGTGCCAAAACCTTGCTCTTACATGTGTCGAACCATCCTGGACTTTGGAAATTTAAGCATAAGCAGCAAGGTCCAGAAGATGTGGCGAGGACTGGAGGGGTGACTGTGAGGAACAGATGCAACGGAGAGGTGAGTGGTAAGGTGCCTATGACTCGCCCCAGGGTTTTGGGGTACTCGGTCCCAGGCAGTAGATTTACTGGGACAGTTCACTGGGTGGCCGTTGCCCGGTTCTGTGACCCTGGAGGTCGCTTGAAAGGGGTTATGTACATGGGAATGATAATAAAGGTTTTGTCATGACGCCACTTGCGGGTTGCTGCTTTATGAATAGAGCCGCTGCGGCACAGTTTCTCTGGGGCTGATATTAATGGCAGCCTGGATGTTGGGCCCTCCGCAAGTAGGTAGGTGATGGACTTAGGCGCGGAAAGAAGGTAGGCCACTCAAGGGATTGCAGTGTAACTGGTTTCTTTACTCACAGCGTTGTTATGGTTGGCAACTCAAAGAAGACTGGTCCTCACCGCAGGTCCCCTTAGTTCCAGTGCCGGTGTGGTGACGTGGTGGCTTCTTTCCCCTGCACCTGTCTCTGGTTAGTGGGTCCCCGTGGCTTGGAGCGTCTGCGGGTCACCTCCTTGTAGTCTCCCAGTCTTTAGTCCGTACGGCGGCAGTGTGAACCATGTAGGGTCGGTGTTCCGTTCCGGTCCCTGGTTCTCCCGTCGCTGCTGGTGCCCCCAAACTTTACGGTCAGTGAGGTCCTGGATGGTCCCCTCACTGTGCAGATTTTATCAGGTCTGCCTGGAGCATTTCCCTAACCTTGGGCTCTTTACCCCGTTGGTGCTATGGTTCCAGGAGTACTTCACCGTACTTCACCCACCGGCAACCACACGCCTGGGCCCTCAGGTCACCGTTACACACTCCCATCAGTGCGGTTACGTCCGTCTCCTCTCACCTCCACTTACTGACTGTCTGACCACTCCTCCCTGGTTGTCGTCTAGCGGACTGGATCGGTTCCACCCCTAAGTGGTCATCCATTGGGTCCAACCCTAGTGTTGCGAACCGGCGCCGCCATAGCCGCAAGCAGCCTGCTGCGGTTCCTGTTGCACCCCGGCTGCCGTTCTTGGCCGTGCCTCGGGTCGTCCAGTTGGCTGCTCCTTCCACCACGTCTAAGTGTGGAGAGGCGGCTAGTGCGCATTCGTGCGCCGATTTACCCCAGCCAGAGTCTAAGCCCGGTGTTTTGCCTAGTGAGCATGCTCAGCCTGATTGTGTTATGTCTGAGACTAAGTCCTCAGTTCAGGCTACTGAGCATGCTCCCACAATTAACCCTAACAGCCTCTTTGCACAGGACTTGGACTTCGTGCTGTGTCTAAGTTCTGGGATGTGCCTACTGAGCATGCTCAAACTGATAGTCTGCTTTCTGAGCCTGTTGCTCAGGCTACTGAGCATGCTCAGGCACTTAGTGCATCAGAGGCTAGGTCCGGTAAGGACCTCACTGAGCATGTCCGTGAGGTGGCAGGCCCTTATAGGGCAGAGGGTGTCAGATGTCCTGATGACGTGGCAACTCCGGACTGGCTCGCAGAGGCCCGCCCCTATGATCTGGCACCTCACCATTGGTCGTCAGACGATGACTGGTGAAGTGTTTGGGGAGTGGCTGCCATGAGGTCATCAATGACGTGGCGGTTCCGGATAGGTCGCATGTGACGACACTGATGACATGGCACTCTGCTATTGGACCTTGGTGGTTCCACCCTGGGTTTGGGGCGGACCCAGGTTATAAAAGGGGCTCGAGACAACATGGAGGTGCGCAGTCTTCATTTAGAGTTCTTGGTGGCATAAGCCTTGTTGGAAGCGGTAGGTAGGGCTAGGCGAATTGTGCCTGTCACGCCAAGATTCGTGGCTCAGCACATGAGGGTCAGGCGCCGTGCTTCCTTGCTACCGTTCCTGTTGTGCTAGAGCAGTCCAGTGGCGTTAACTGGGCTGCGGCTGCTGCGTCACCTGTTCAGTTGTGCCTCCTATGCACACGGACAGCATACCTGTTGCGTCACCTGTCTGAGAGTGCCCTCTACGCACACGGACAGTGTACCTGCTGCGCCACCTGTCCGGTTGTGCCCTCTACGCGCACAGACAGCGCACCCCAGAACCCCTGTGAAGTTAACAGGGTGTTCCTGGATTGGGTGTGTGAACCCTATTATCCTCCTCGGCTTTCCAGTCAAATGCTACTGGTGTGACTACCTGGTCTGACGTGTCCTTTACACACATGGCCAGTCGAGTGGTGGCCAGAAACGCTAATCGGAGGACCGCTCGGCCTGACGTGTCTTACACACGTGGCCGACAGGGCGCTGTCGCAGCGGTCTTCTCGGTCAACGCTAACTGGTTACCATCCGGCCTGACGTGTTGTTACACACGTGGTCGGAGTAGCGTCCGCTCCACCGAAACGCTAACTGGGTTGTCGTCCGGTCTGACGTGTCCCTACACACGTGACCGGTTCCTTGAGTTATCTCAGAGCCATCCAGCTCTATAGTCTCTGCCTAACCCACAGGGTGCCAGCAGCTCCATTGCCATCTGGAGCACGGTGGGCCCCGACTGGCGATTGGGATATATACCCCTGGTCCTAATCTGCCGGTACCCCCATAACACCTAGTCTGTCACCAGTCCTTGGGGAAGGGAAAAACAGGGATTATAATGTGTTTTGGTGTTACCGGCACTGGTCTTCTGGGTCCCTGGAGGTAGGCCCTGCATCTTAGACAGGATGCATTTCCCTGTAGCTCCTGATGGCTTCAGGGGCGCTACATCTCTAGGGATTTTTTTGACTTCTTAAAACCTTTTGATGGCCCTTTATGGCTCAGAAAAATGGCCGCAGGTGGCTGCCATTTTGGTGAACCGTGCGGAAGTGAATTACAAAAAAAAAAATCCACATTTCATTTTGACAAATGTGTAGTATTATAATCCTCTCTAATCTATTTTCTGATCTCTAGTGTATTCCTAATTTTTACAGTTCTGTACATTTCTATTGCATTAACCATGATACATACAAGTCTGGTAAACGGAACATTCCGAGAATCTACAGTATTCTCCATGATGAAACGTTGGATGAGCTTTTAAGAAACACTTTCATAAGTCATTTACACTTTGGGGCTCAGCTCTACCATAAAAACGCCGTGGCAGATATTACATTCTCCAAGTGAAAGGAAATATCAGTAAAGTTAATAATGTAAAACAAATGTCGCCGTTAGAGGTAAATGACTGCTACAATTTTATGTAAACTTCAAATACAAAAATCTGATTTTTAGTGGAAGGTCACAGCGAGTAAAAGGGAGTGTTCAGCATAATTTCAAGCTGTAAGATCACTAAGGTTCAAACTATTGAAAGTTGTGTAGAAGACTTTTCTCTGCCGATGACGGACAGCGGAGACAGCGAAATAACATGTAATTGCAAAGCTACCATTCACTGTTCACTTACAGTACAACACAATACAATGTGTCAGGCTCGGAAGACGCCGGAATCAAATGTTGATACATTGTTTCCCATCTACAATGAATTAACCTGCAGACATATAGAATGTAGTCCAGAAGAAAAAGATGACAAAAATATAAATATAAAAATATAACTGCGAGTGGAAGAAAAGCGATTCCGGCAGCTAAATAGGAAAGGCTTCTTTACAGTTAGAGCAGTCAGACTGTGGAATGCCGACCACAAGAGGTAGTAATGGCAGACACTATAGCAGCTTTTATATCAGGGCTGGATGATTTCCTCAGTACACATAACATTGTTGGTTATAAGTGACTTAGTGGCCAAATGTAGAACTGGTGGAGGAAGGATGAACTAGATGGACCTAGGTCTTTTTTCAACCTAAGTAACTATGTAACTATAATCCCAGTTCTGCTGTGAGGCAATGGTGCGATAAGCCTCTGCCAGGCTCCCGTTCAGGAGTCCCACTAACAAATGTATCCAGCCAGAGTGGGGAACCTCCATCACGGCAAACTGCTGCTCAAAGTCCTTGAAGAACCCTTCCACATATCCAGAAGCCTCATCAAATGGCTTGAAGTCCACCCGGGTGATCCATAAAGGCTCGCAGATCCCTGAGTTTACACTCCAACTCACATTACTCCCTCTGTCGGACTCTGTTGCATCTTGTCTCCTCTGTGCTCGGTGAGCAGCCTCCTCCTTATACTCCTGAGATACACCTGAGCCCAGAACTGCCATCTCTTCTTCGAACCACACCAACCACTGGCTTTTTGGGGCAGGGATCCCTATCTCCAGCATTTGTCCATTGGACATCTGGGAGGAGGTGGACCGGCTCACATCCACCAGTAGATCAATTACGGCTTCTTTACTCAGTCCCTGGCAGCTCAGGCCCAGATCTCTGGCTCTCTCCTTTAGACTGGAAGCGGTCCAGTTTCTCTACTCAATCTGTGGGTTGATCTCCATTGGGCTTTGCTCTGTTGATCCCACTGCTGCCACCAGTTGTGACGGGGTCCTTCTCCCATATCACACAATCAACAGAGCGAGAGATGGATGAGCAATCCAAACAACATTTATTCCAAGCAAATCAAACGGTCCATAACATAATTCACAATACAAAGGGTAAAAATAGTCCAGAAACACGAATATAGTCCAGTAAAGTCCCGCAGACTTAGGAACAGAAACACTACAGGGGGTGATTACCTACAAACAATAAAATGTACACACAAGCAATACAGAGAATGGACAGTGAACCACGCTTAAAATACGAACCTACACAACATGATACACAACCCCCAATATTCCCCAATTACACTGTGTAATAGTCGTGTCAGACCGTACAGGGACATGCTCGGATCATACCACATCTTTTGGGCAGAGGAGAAAGCAAAAAGGTTTCCAAACAATACAGCATGGGATCATACCTAATTCTTTCTGTGAGGTAAAACATTTGCCTGCCTGTTTTTAAACAGGCTTCATGTCGCTGAAAAAAATCATGCTGTCCTATCTGTCTCTGGTTTGCTCCCTCCCTTGGCCAATGTGGTATAATCAGACCATGTCCCTGTAGAGTCAGACACGGCCATTACACAGTACACAGCAGGGACACATATATAAGATAATCTCAGCACAGGAACATTTTTTTTTTAACATATTCAATTGTAGAACTTATTACTATTCTATAATGTACTTTGTTTGTGGGAAATCCTCCTTTAAGGCCACATAACAATACTGTCAAGTAGAAATCCTTTTTGGGCAAGTAGTAATACTTTTACGGTCTTCACATCCTTTTGATCTTATTACTAAGAATTGTGAAGGTAGCCTGGGCTATAGGTTGTAAATTTCTCCCTTGACAGAATGACTCAGATAAATGAAAGAAAAGAGAGTAAAGCATTTTATTTCTACACCATTATCTACTATCAAGACAACCATTAGTGAGGCCGGTGCTTGTGAATCTGCTTGTCGTAACAAGACTAGACAATATTTACATAATGAACATGAGTCAATTTGATAGATAGGTATAAATATTTATGCCCGAATAATCGCTGATTACATGTATGGATGTTATAGAAAGACAGAACACCAGGTAATTCATTCTAATCAGTGTCATTTACGATGCCAGCGACTGCAACCTTATTACATCGGCTAGATACAAAATATACGCTATGTACATGTTAATTCTTGATGAGAATGAATGATGTTCGCTGTGATATACTCTAGCTGTAGTCATGTGATCCCCAGAAAAGCAATATACAATGTATCCATCCATATCCTGTCCACCGCCATTAACTTGAGAACGGCGGCAGCTATAGGCATAGAAGTGGTGTCTAGGTATAGTAAAGTAGTCATGCGCTACGCAATGAAACCACCTATAGCGCCACCTGGTGGAAAACAACGGTGGTAGCATTTTTATCTCGAAAGCGGAACGAGATAGAGAAAAAAAGTGAATTGTAGGGCATCATCAATTCAATGCGAATTGCCACCTTGCATACATAAATGCTATGATATGAAACCCATGACCCCCCCAAAACATTGAATGCTGGTCACGCATTTGTTGCTCATTTAACTTTTATGCTCAAAGTGGCCCCCGTCAGCTGCAATGCACATCTGGCCTCTGCACAGCATACTGTATCTTGCTGCAATGCACATCTGGCCTCTGCACAGCATACTGTATCTTGCTGCAATGCACATCTGGCCTCTGCACAGCATACTGTATCTTGCTGCACGTTGTGCAATATGGTAGGTGACACGTTTGCACAAGCATCTGTGATATGTCGTTGAAGGTCCTGCAATGTTGGTTGAGGGGTCGCATACACCTGCTGTTTGATGTGACCTCACAGAAAGAAGTCCAATGGGGTCAGGTCAAGTGAGCGGAGGCCACTCCACACAGCCACCATACCCAATGACTTGTAGGAAGGTCTCCATGAGGTATCGCTTCACGTCCGCAGCCTTGTGAGTGTTACACGTTCTAATCCTAGCATTTCTGTATGCAAGGTGTCGATTCGTATTGAATTGATGATGCCCTACAATTTTTTAATTCCCTTTTTTCTCTTTCTCGTTCCGTTTTCAAGATAAAAATGCTAACTCCATTGTTTTCCACCAGGTGGTGCTATAGGTGGTTTTATTGCGTAGCGCATGGCTACTTTACTATACCTAGACACCACTTCTCTGCCTATAGCTGGCGCCGTTCTCAAGTTAATGGCGGTGGACAGGATATGAGTGGACACACTGTATAACATATCAAAACTAAGATTCAAATCATTGGGGGAGGGGGCAGCAGATGGGATTTCCACCCTTTCAAGACCAATTTAGCTCCAGTTTTCTTGTTAGTGGAAGGAGATTTGTGAAGTAGCCTATAAGCCAAGAACTGACCTGCTAGTCAAAAAATAAATGGGGATCCCAGATAACAGGCCCTCCATATTTAATTGTTTAACTTATGAAAAGTCTGTATGTGACAATGTAACCTTTGTCATATATGTAGATGCCATCCTGATAAGGGTCCAATTACATGATTCTGAGGGATGTTTACAATCGTGCAATTTTAACTGTCGATCAACCAAGAATGAGCATTTGGCAAAATAATTATCCATCTCGGCAGCGCATTGTTCTGTGTAAACAGGTCCTGTGCCGCCGAGCACAATGACACTGAAGAATCTATTACAGATCAGTTGGTTCACATCTGAAGCTGGATTGGATTGTAAGCAGCCAGGTATTAAACAAACACTAAACACAAACAATAGGAAACAGCAGCACTCTGTAATCGCCAAGACATACAGTATGCAAACATAGAATATATGAAATGTAAACTGCATTAATGATATATAAACTATACTTAGAATAATGAAGTTTTTTTCTCAAAAATTGGCCACGTCTAGTGTGCCCATCAACCGCGACAAGGTGACCTTTCTTTGATGGGACCCTATGCTAGTGTCATGCTTTTCCTGGACTAAAAGTCTACAAATATATGGGCTTTTAGGATCTGGCATTAATTAAAACCACCCTGTGGCTGATGGGTGTCACGATTCCTCTGTGCGGAGCATCATGCACACAGGTGATGCTCTGCTGCACTACAGAGCCGGCAGTGACATTATTCCTCTGTGCAGAGCATCTTGCAGACAGGTGATGCTCTGCCACGCTTTCCTGAACTGCAGAGCCAGCAGTAACATGTTTCCTCTGTGCAGAGCATCTTGCATTTGGAGATGCTCTGCTGTGTTTCTCTGAGCACTAGCTGACAGGTTGTTTGACAGCACATGATTCCATGCAGGTTTTGGGAGGTGCTGATTACTCAGGTGTTCCACCTTCCTGGTAATTGCTCTTTTTCATTACTGAGTATGCACTCCCAGAACCTTGCCAGTTGTACTCTCTGGTTCTGCAGT
This sequence comes from Anomaloglossus baeobatrachus, assembly GCF_048569485.1. NCBI lineage: Eukaryota > Metazoa > Chordata > Amphibia > Anura > Aromobatidae > Anomaloglossus > Anomaloglossus baeobatrachus. Next base: position 121,217,369 of record NC_134364.1, read on the forward strand.
TGTGCTCTTGGCTTGTGTTTTGTGCTTATGTTCTAATCTCAGTTTCTTGAAGCCGGATCGTTATTTGACTTTCCTCTCTGCCCGCTCCTTGTTTTTGTCGTGAGCACCTGTCTTTGGACCTTGGACCACCTCCTGACCATGTCTCTGTCTGTTCCCTGAATCTATACATACTATCCTGGAATTCCGACCCTTGGCCTGTGACTTGACTATGCCTCTGCTTACTCCCTGTGTCCTAACTTGTTCTGTTACCTGACTCTGGCTTGTCTGACTACCCTTCCGTCTATACTGACCGTAAAAAGTGACTAGTATCACAATAGGTAAAGAGCACAGTCAGGATAGGCTGTCTACACCTCCAATATATGCTGCAAGAAAAAAAACTGCATCTCCAAATAAAATATAGCAGGTGCAACACTCTGTACGCACACAAGAATTGGCCTATTTTTGAGCTAAAAGTGCATTAACGCGGTTGATGGTCATACTAGAATTGGCCAATTTTTGCCCAAAGAATATTCATTTTTCTAAGTATATTTTTTTATAGCATCAATGCAGTTTACATTTCATATTTTGAGTTTCGTGTAAAGGCCCCGTCACACATGCAGCGATATTGCTAGTGTGCGTACCCGCCCCCGTCCTTTTTGCGTCACTGGAAAATCACTGCCCGTGGCGCACAATATCGTTCGGAGCCATCACATGGACTTACCTGCCTAGTGACGTCGCTGTGGCCGGCGAACCGCCTCCTTTCTAAGGGGGCGGTTCGTGCGGCAGCACAGTGGCGTCACTAAGCGGACGCTCTATAGAAGTCCAGTGATGCACCTTATACTTCTGGCTTGGAGCAGGCAGCTCAGCCTGGGCACTCTAAAGCTACCAGGGATTCCAGGGTCTGTGGCGAGTGCAGGACACACCCGCAGCCCATTCCACATTCCATCCACGGGATTGGAAGGACCCTGACCAGAAAGGACATACAATCGTAACACCGGCGGTAATCTCCGAATTATCTGGGATCGGCTGGGGCCCATCACGACAGAGACTGGCACACTAAGGGTGACAACTGGACAGAGTAAAAACCTTGAACCGCAACTACTGAGTCAGCCCTTGATTGCTGGCCACAGCGCCCCGTGCTCTGGTGCCAACGACCACTATTGTCCCCATCATCCTCCTTGGGACCTGGCTTTACCTATGGGGAGCTGAACCATCCCAGCTGCAACACTATCCACCCCATAGGACAGCACCTGCAGGTGGCGTCACGAGACAACTACTCCCAACATCCTTAAACCCTTCATCCTCATCATCCCACTATCCCACCATCCTTCTCCACTTCCCCTTTTGTGGACACCTCAGGGTCACGAAATCGGGCAGGGCCACCTGTGATATCCCCTGACCCTCACTGGCCCGGTGACGAGTATTCCCCAAGACCCCATGGGGTGCTCCACAGACACAGCCAAATGAGATTTAATGTTGATAAATGTAAAGTAATGCACCTAGGACGGAGTAATCCTATAACTGCGTATACTTTAAATGGAAGTTAACTCGGGACTACAGAACAGGAGAAGGACTTGGGTATTCTCATTACAAATAAGCTGAGCAGCAGCACTCAATGTCAAGCAGCAGCTGCTAAAGCAAACAAGATTTTTGTAACGCCTGCCTGGATCAACAGACTCAGATGGGATGTAATGGACAGATTAGAGGGAAGCCACTCACCAAGCAGGACCCCCAGAACCCTGAAACCCTTTAACCCCTATACAGGGATTTGGAATTACACAGGGCCCTGGAGATCACTACCTGTGGAAGGCTGCAGTCCGATGAGAGTAGTCGTCAGACAGGGTCAAACCAGGAATAGCAGAACAGGGACAGAATCGGCAGGCAAGGACGTAATCAGAAAACGGAGCAGAGGTCAAATCTGGATCGGGCAGCGAGGTACAGAAACAGTAGGCAGAAGGGTAGTCAGAAAACACGCAAAAGTCAGCACACAGGAATCACATAACAGAATAGGGCGGACCAGGAGCCAGGAAATCAGAACTATATCTGCCAGAGGTCAGCAGACAGGAGGGGAAATAAGAAGGGTGTGGTGTCTTCCCATTGGCTGTAGCTGAACCCTGGCAACTTCAGCTGGAAGACACACGCCACCCACAGTCAGCCAGCGGTACTGCAGATCCCAAGATAACCCAGCCCAGTGGATGATCGGAGCCTGCGCCCACCGGTGCCGCTGGCATCGACTCCTCTCCCATCACCAGCACCATCCACGGCAGGAACACGGTGTCACCTGGTGATCGGAGCAGAAGTCGCTAGAGCGGACTGGTGGTGACGTAACAATTTTAGGGTAAATAAATGCTTAAAATGGTTTAGCATTTGTGACTTTATGATGTAAATTAACTGAAAAATGTGTTTAAAAAAATGAGAAAACTTACTGTATGAGCAGCCGTACACCTCGATCCTCAGTCCAATTCTCCCACTCGGATTCCACTCCAGAGGAATAAATCGAAGAAATCTGGCTTTAATGGAATGTTGGAACTTGTGATTGACCACACCATCAGCGTCTGTGTTTCCTGGAAACTCCTGTTAATACAATGTAACAAGAAAGAAAACAACTTAGTATACAGGATTGTATCATAAATATTTACAGCAATAAAGCAAAGTAAAGACCAGGTTGAGATTCTACTGATAAAGATGTCACTGGTCTTACTGAAAAACAGACATGAAAATGATTAGTGAAAAAAATGAATAAAACCCCAACAATATTCCACTATATCTGTCTCCTCATTTACAATGACCTTTACTAACGTCCTGATGTGTTTTAAAATCCATTCAGGCAAGAAAGTGCATTATTTATAGAGAGACCTCTGCCACACCGGACAGTCACTGCAGCAACACACACCTTCCTGGGGTAAGCGGTGAGGAAAGTGGACGGGATTGATTGGACAAATACCCCTTTGAATTCTAAATGTCACTCCCATCATGCTGCACAAGAAGGCGAGGATTCAGATTCCATTAATCCCACGGCAAGGATATAACTACCGTAATAAGACAAGCGTCTCTGACCAAGAATAGAATTAGTATAATACTATACAAGCATATATATATATCTATATATATATATATATATATATATATATAGATATATACATACACTAGCTGTACTATCCGGCTTCGCCGGGGTTAATAACTGCTGTTAACAAAATAGAATGTATTAACATTCCCGGGATAGAATGTATAAATAGAATGTATTAACGCCCGGGATAGTAACTGTCTCTGTTTCTCTCCAATTCTCTGTCTTCCCCTCTGTATATAACTCTCTGTCTCTCTCTCTATCTCTTTGTTTATCTCTGACTGTCTCTGTCTCTTTCTCCGTCTGTCTATCGATCTCTTTCCTTGTCTGTCTATCTATCTCTGTCACTTCCCCTGTCTGTCTCTTTCCCTGTCTGTCTCTTTCTCTCTCTTTCTCTGTCTGTCTCTTTCGCTCTCTTTCCCTGTCTGTCTCTTTGTCTGTGTCTGTCTCTTTACCTGTCTCTCTCTTTCCCTGTCTGTCTCTTTCCCTGTCAGTCTGTCTCTTTGTGTCTGTCTTTTTGTGCCTGTCTCTTACCCTGTCTATGTCTGTTTCTTACCCTGTCTGTGTCTGCCTCTTTCCCTGTCTGTGTCTGTCTCTTTCCCTGTCAGTCTGTCTCTTTGTCTGTGTCTGTCTCTTTGTGTCTGTCTCTTACCCTGTATGTGTCTGCCTCTTTCCCTGTCTGTGTCTGTCTCTTTCCCTGGCTGCATTGTGACACGCCAACATTCCATATAAGGGTGTGGCTGCGCATTCTTCTGAAGTTCTGGCTGCACTGTGGCTCCCAGTTCCATTCGCTTTAATGGAGGCAGGTTTTTGGTGAATAACTGTAAAGAGCGGGGTTAAAATTTCCCCTCAAAACATAGCCTATGACGCTCTCGGGGTCCAGAAGTGTGAGTGTGCAAAATTTTTTGTCTGTAGCTGCGACGGTGCAGATGCCAATCCCGGACATACACACATACATACATTCAGCTTTATATATTAGATTATACTGCCCCAATAAACTAGATTATACCTACAATTATATGTTCAAAAATATAACTATAAACAATACTGCTCCCTATGTATGGCACAAATATATAAATAGTATAATACTGACTCCATATGTACTAGAAAATAACTATTATAACACTGGAAAAAAAGGAAAGAAGTCCAGCTCAGCGATCAGCCGATTGCTGTTAGATATAAATGTCCTGCGCACGGAATGGTCTGGCCATCAAGTAGAAAGTTAGAAAGAAAAAATTCCAGCGCTGTCCAATAAAAACACATGAACTTTTGAAAAAAAAAAAATGGCACTCACCAGTTCTTGCTGTGCAGAAGATCCTTTATTCAAATGTGGTGGATACATACGTGGGACTGGCGGGGAGGGAGAGGACCACCCGACACGTCAGACGACGGCCATTTAAGTGCGAAACGGCCGTCGTCTGACGTGTCGGGTGGTCCTCTCCCTGCTCACCAGCCCCACGTGTGTGACCACCACATTTGAATAAAGAATCTTCTGCACAGCAAGAACTAGTGAGTGCCATTTTTCCTTCAAAAGTTCATGTGAATATATTCTTTTCTAAAATGAGCACCCCAGAGCAGCACAGATGTTGGCCAGTCTGCTACGGACACTGATTTTTGTCTGCTTGCTACGGACACTGAGTTTATAGTAGGAGAACACGTGTGCGAAGCAGTGCCCCAGATTCTACTCTAACTTTTTGAAGTTTACTGTCCAATAAAAATACTCCACTTTATTAGAAAATCTTAAAATCCAGCATAACAGATCATGATATAGATCTCAGTGAGAACTACGGGTTTCGACGCTAGGATCTTAGTCATGTTCTGCTGTAATACACTTGGTCGGTTTCCTATTAAAGATCCAACCGCCTCACCCTATCAGCATCCCCTGTGTCATTAGTCATAGCAAAAAGCTGTACTTAATAAAGCCAGAAGTGAAAACTACAACGTACTTTACTAAGAAAAAATAAGCTTCTACACAGCTCTATATACAGAACAATAAAAATATGAGCATCAAGATATGAAAAAGGATTTTCTGTGCAGTAATTGTTTTATAATATAAAAAACGTGAAACATTTGGAAAATCTTACAGACCTGCTGATAAAAAGATAAGATTCTAATCTTACCTAATAATGAACAGTTTTTTTAAAAAATAAATAAATAAGCAACACCTAGAAGTGATGATTTTTGCTTTTGATGATTTTACCTACCAAAGAATGTAACAAAAGTGATGATCAATGAAAACTGCAGCTTGTTACACAAATATCATGGCAAAGTGATAGAAAGATGGAAGAGAATTTGAATTCTCGGAACATGGTCGCACAATTTTGTTTTGATAACCGTATCCTTTAAAAAATAAATAATACTTTGACATCGCCATAGGCTCATCACTGTTCCAAAATATAAAGTTAACTCTTAAGGCAGCTTTCACACTACGTTTTTTTAACATGCGTCATGAACGTTTTTTTGCTGTAAAAGCGGATCCTGCGGATGCAAATGCATGTGTTGTTTTGCAGGATCCTGTCCCTTTAAGTTTATGGGTGGGCATTGGAGTCATGTGATCGGGAGTCAGTGGAACTGAACGTGCCAGACTGGGAGCCGGCATCTGACAGCTGTGGAGGCTCGTAACCAAGGTAAACATCGGGTAACTTGCTTGGATACCTGATATTTACCTTGATTACGAGCATCCGCAGCTGCTAGGAGCCGGCTGCCTGCTCCCTGCACACGTAACCAACGTAAACATCGGGTAACAAAGAAAAGTGCTTTGCTTGGTTACCCGATATTTACCTTGGTTACGAGTGTCTGCAGCTCTCAGGCAGGGGAGAGAGGGGAGAGGGAGAGGGAGGGAGGGGGAGAGAGATAGAGAGGGAGGGGGAGAGAGGGAGGGGGAGAGAGACAGAGAGGGAGGGGGAGAGAGAGACTGATCACGCGAGGCTGGTTTCTGGGCATGCTCAGTAGAGCAAGCAGGATCCTGTCTATCAGCATGCCAGCGTTCACATGCGTTTGCGTGCAGTATAGTCAGGATCCAGCAATTTGCAGTATTTGGATGCAGCTCAAAAACGCTACAAGTAGCGTTTTTGAAAAATGTTAAAAACCTGCAAGTCGCTGGATCCTCACTATAACGCACGCAAACGCATGTGAACGCATGTTGACGCGAGTCCATTGCAAATGCATTGAAATGAAAACGCATTTGCACTGGATCCGTTTTTGTGTTAAAAAAAACGTTCAGGACGCATGTTAAAAAAACGTAGTGTGAAAGCCGCCTAAGTCGTGCAGCACACTTTTGTTTATAGACCTTTTTAGCTAAAGGGTCTATAGAAGTTAGGCAATACGTTATGTACACCCCAAATACACTTACAAATAAAAGCTAAAAAACAACAGCTGCTGACATATTTATATCAAATAAATATTGAAAAATATATTGCACTCCTGGAGCATGACAATAAAAACATACAAAATTTACTTTGATGCAAAGGGTTTAAAGGGATCTGTTGAGAACCCCCCCACCTCCCTTCACACCAAAAACCATTAATATGATTGTGCAGCCCTTTCAAATATAAGGCAGTCAGTACCCTTTGTCCTCAGGGTGATGCTCAGCCACAATACATTGAGTCCAGTCTGGAAGTGCATTGGATGCACTTACAGCTTCTCGGTCTTCACCCAATAACCAAAGTAGCAGCACCCTCCCTGAGCTGATTGACATCCTGTTTGCTATGGATCACAGCCAGTGACCTGTCATTCAGCCAGGGAAGGCAGCTGCTAGTTTAGGAATAAAGATGGACCGGAGAAGCTGTAATTGCATCCAATGCACTTCAAGACTGAACTTCAACACTCAATTTATTGTGGCTAGAGCAGCACCCTGGGGACAAAGGGTACTGACTGCCTTATATTTTAAAGGGCTGCACAAGCATATTAATGGTTTTTGTTGTGATGGAAGGTGGGGGGGGGGAGTTTCTAATCGGATCCCTTTAAACCCTTTCCATCAAAGTAAATTTTTCCCTTGATCACAAACCTTTTTTTATTGTTTATGTTTTTATTGTTATGCTCCATAAGTTCAATATATTCTTGCTGCTTTGTGGTCATAAAGGGATCAATTGGCTTTTTGTGATGACTGTCACACGGTGGCGCTAGACACTACTAGTATGCAGTAAATTGAGAGGTAGTCAGACAGGCCAAGATCATAAACCAAGAGGGCATGACAGTACACGTGGGGCAGACAGAGATGAGTTTGAGGTACAAGCCGAAGGTCAGGGTTCCAGGAGAGTACATACAAGATACAGGGAGCAGGCGAGGACATGGTCAGGAGGAACTCCGAGGTCAGAAGCCAGGAAATCACAACAGAAACAGGGGAGGACGGGAAGAGACAGGTAAACAGCAGTCTGGAGTCAAGAGACCAAGATCTGAACACTGAGCATCACTGGAGCCAACAGCACAACTGTAATCCGGAGGTACAACTGGCAGCGTCCTGAGCTAACACACCCTCTAAAGAAGCAGAGCAATCACCGGGAACAAGAAGCATCTGCGAGAACATCTCCCAGGACCAGCGTGAAACCCTGTGCTTGTGAAACAACCCGCAGAGCATTCATCCTGCAAAACACTCTGCACCATAGACAACATATATCGGCTCTGCAGGAGAGCACGGCAGAACAATACAGAATGTTCTGCACACTGGAATTGTGACACTTATCTTTTAAAAGGTCACATAGTAATATAAATGGATTGGGTTTGGTAATAATCACTCTCTTTAGTAACCCCAAGTACCAAGATTTGCAGGGTTATGAATTGTTTCTATTACACATTTGTTTTATTTGCGCTTTCTTATGGGTATTTTTGTTTAAGGTGGACATTTTAACTCTAATCTTTAGAAAATCCTTTTATCAGGTACGAAGCCCCAGAGGCAGATTTGGGATTTCAAAACTATTCGAGTTGTTCCATCTCACTCTACTCGGCCTGAACAGTAACTTTTGGTTGATAACTTTTCTCATAACAATAAAGGATATATACTTTTTATTGATTATCTTTTATAACATGGTGCAAGATGTTCTAAAGCTCTGTACTAAAATATATTAGGTCAAACTGATTTTAGGTTAGCTGGCGGTAAAGGGAAGAAATGATGTGCCAAAATATCACCCTTATATAAAGAACAGACAAGCTCCATACAAACGCCCATCTAGAGCGGAAAGCAAAGCTGGCCGGCGGACTGGGAAGCAGCACATCCCGAACCATGAAGTGCTATTAAAGTTTCATATCTAGAGTTTTTGTTTACTTGTTTTACTTAAGCCCGCTTTACACACTACAATATATCTAACGTTGTGTCGGCGGGGTCACGTCGTAAATGACGCATATCCGGCATCGTAAGTTATATTGTAGCATGTGACAGCTACGTGCGATTGCGATTGAACGAAAATCCGTTCATCGCATACACGTCGTTCAATTGCTAAAAATTGAACGTCCGGTTGTTCAATGTTCCCGAGGCAGGACACATCGCAGTGTGTGACACCCCGGGAACGATGAACAGATCTTACCTGCATCCTGCGGCTCCCGCCGGCAATGCAGAAGGAAGAAGGTGGGCGGGATGTTCACGTCCCGCTCATCTCCGCCCCTCCGCTTCTATTGGCCGGCTGCCGTGTGACGTCGATGTGACGCCAAACGTCCCTCCCACTCCAGGAAGTGGATGTTCGCTGCCCACAGCGAGGTCGTATGGAAGGGTAAGTACGTGTGACGGCAAATAATCTTTTGTGCAACACGTTCAACAAATTGATGGGGGCGGGTCACATCGCATATGATATCATATGCAAAATTGTAAAGGGTAAAGCAGGCTTATCTTATATAGCGCCATTACATTCCACAGAGTGAGAGAGGAGCATTGCAGCTATAAGGCTCCTCACTGAAGCCAGATTGGTTTGTCAGTCTCCGCAAGGAGAAGAGTTTTCCCCTTACACCCCACTATAGCTTCTCATACAGCAAGATCAGATCTCATACTTTGCACTGATGAGGGACAACCATCTCGAAACACCGTGTCTGCAAATTTAGATTCTGATCTGGTATAAATCCTAAGGGGTACTTTGCACGCTGTGACATCGCTAGCCAATTGTAGCGATGCCGAGCGCGATAGTCCCCGCCCCCGTCGCAGATGCAATATCTTGTGATAGCTGCCATAGCAAACATTATCGCTACGGCAGCTTCACACGCACTTACCTGCCCTGCGACGCCGCTCTGGCCGGCGACCCGCCTCCTTCCTAAGGGGGCGGGTCGTGCGGTGTCACAGCGACGTCACACGGCAGGCGGTTAATAGAAGCGGAGGGGCGGAGATGAGCGGGACGTAAACATCCCGCCCCCTCCTTCCTTCCTCATTGCAGGCAGGACACAAGTAAGGAGATGTTCCTCGCTCCTGTGGCTTCATACACAGCAATGTGTGCTGCCGCAGGAACGAGGAACAACATCGTACCTGTCACTGCAGCGAAATTATGGAAATGACCGACACTACACAGATCACCGATTTTCGACGCTTTTGCGATCGTTTATCGGTGCTTCTAGGCTTTACACGTTGCGGCGGATGTGCGTCACTTTCTATTTGACCCCGACGAGATCGCAGTAGCGATGTCGCAACGTGCAAAGTACCCCTAAGTCACTAAGTCATATGAAAAGGCTTGTTAAAGGGCCACTTTTGACTTTTAGGTTTGCTACTTCCAATAGGTGGCGCTAGAGTTCATCTCCTTCCTCCCTGAAGAGACAATTAGAATATTCCACAGAGCTTAACGGACATTACCTTTGCTGTCCCCATCGGGGCTCACAATAGAAGTTTGGTAGAACTTCTCTATCAGTTTGTCTTTGGAATGTGGTAGCAAACTCAAGAACCTAGAGGAAATCTACGCAGCCATGGGGAGAACATACAAACTTCATCAGCATCTTAGAAAGTCTCTCTCACTTCCCAGAATGTCAATTTGTATATCAGCTCAGGGCTTCTCATGAATACACAGTATGTATCAGTAGAAGCAGTTTGGTCACTGATCTGAGCATTGGAGACCTATTGGCACGCCACTGGCCAATACAGTCATCTGACTTAATTCATAAATATATACAGGGTATGAATATGTAGCGCCTCACGGGGTCTTAGAGTACTCGTCACCGGGCCAGTGGTTTCTTGGGGTTGCTGTGACTGGACTAGCTTGACCCGGCTCTGTGGCCCTGTCGGCTATATAAAAAAAAAAAACAACAGGTGTCCAGTGTAAATGGGGATGAAAAGAGGGTGATGGGTCTCTGGGAAGCATGTTGCTGGTTGCAATGGCGACTGGGTCTCGGCCTCCTCCACTTCAGACCCTACCTGCAACTGTTCCTCTCCCAGGGCAGTGTTGGAAGGAAATGGGAGATGCTTCGCTGCGCCACCCGTGGTGCTCGGCCAGGGATTAGCCGCCGCAGCAGAGTCTCTCTCTCTCTGGGGTAGACTCTGGGGTAGACTCTCTGGGGTGGGTGGAGCCAGGATGGTATCACTCCCCACGGGTGGAGCGGGATTACCCCGGGAGCTTGGTGAGGACAGGGCGGCAGTCCGCAGGAGTGCCGGAGCGCAGGGTGGTGGCATTTACTCACACAGTCACTGGGTGTGGGTTCCAGGTGCTTTAATTCACTGGTAAGCTGGAATCGCGCCCCCAGGTGCTGGTTCTTACCGTCAGAAACTCCGGTCGATCCTGGGCAGGTCAGAGGTCTGGTCCGGTCTGGAAATCAGTGGGCTCTCTCTTCCGTGCACTACTCTGGACTTGGTGGGTCTCTGTAGCCTGAAATGTTTAGGGTCCCCTCCTGGTCTTTCAGCCTTGGCCCATATGCAGGGAGCTTGAACCTTGTCTGGGTTGGACCTCTGTCTCTGGTCCCTGGGTTCTCCCTTTGCTGCTGTGCTCCGGGCTCTTAGGTTGGTGAGGGACCGTGGAGATACCCTCACCGGGCAGAGTTATCAGATGAGCCTGAAACGTCTGTCTGACCTAGGGTTCTGCACCCCACCATGCTCACTCCTCTGAGTACTGCCTGTACTCTCCCAGCGACTGTACTCCTTTAGCCCATGATTACTGGTACCGGGTCCCGTCCCTCCAGGTGTTGCTAGCCCCGGTCTGGCTGGCTCCCCTCTGCAGGAGACTCCTGCAGTAGTCGGTTCTGTTCTGCCTCTCCAAGGGGTGCCTGACAGGTGACCTCTCAAGGAGCTGTTCCACAGCGTGTCTGCTCTGTCTCTGTCTGACTGGAACTGACTTCTACTTCCTGTATGCTTTGTAACTTACTCCTACTCCAGCCCCCCCACCTTTGCAAGGATCCAGATCATTGTTATGGTGACCTGGGTCTGCTAGGAACTGGCTGAGTCACTTCCTGGCTGTGTTTGGACAAGCTATATGATGAGCTATACTCTTTCCTAGTGACTGCTTCTCCCTGACCCTGGTTCTCCAGGTCAAGTGGATCTGGGGAGCCCCTAGGCTGCCTGGCATCCAGTTACCCACAATGGACCCAGCATGTTAAGGTGGCGCCCATAATGACCCAAACCTGAACCCAGTCCCCATTGGGGAGGACATCCCTGCTGTATGGTGATGTGTGTAAACTTACCGGGTTGACCTCTTCCTGCCTGGGAAGGATATAATGATATACCCTGTAGCGACCAGTCTCAGGGGCGCTACACATACATACGGGATATGCAAAGAAGTCAAAACTGCTGAGCCTGTCACCAACACAATGCATTGTGGTGCCCCAGAGTGACAGGCCTGCAAGAGGTTGAAGGGATCTATTCACCAGTTTACCAAAGGCCACACTGATCTTAAACCCAGTCACCTGGATATTATTAAAAGACAGCACAGCATTTGATCCCTCTGTAGAGGCTCTTCCATTATAAAATCAGTCTTCTGATCTACTTCTTCCTTCTCCTGGGACTATAATAAGCATAAACTTTAAAGCAGTGCACTTCCTCCCTAAAGTGATATACAATTAAAGAGAGAGTATCACCACTATATTTAAGAGCATGGCATTATTCTTATTATCTTACACTATTAAACCCCTGGCTTCCTAAATTTAGCTGCCACTAATAAGTTTGCTGTCATGAGCCATGCCTGGCTCTGCCATCCCTGAGCCGATGCATGTATCCTCCCTCTGGGTTTTAGGTCTCTGGGGAGGGGCATGTTCATTCTGGCCTCGTTCCGGGGGTCACGCCACTATATCTTGGTGCTGCTACGCCGCCTGTAATATTTCTGGCTCTGCTTCGTGCACTGTTTCTGTGAAAAGTTCTCTGTTTCTTGTCCTGCTACATGGTACTGTTCATCCTGACCTCCATCCCTCTTGCCTGACCTAACTTCCGTCCCTCCTGTCCAACCTGACCTGACCTCCATTTCCCTGGCTTGTCCTGATCTTCGTCCCTTCTTCCCGACCTGTCCGCTGCACCTCCCAGTCCTCTGAACTCTGGTCCTGTTCCGTGTCCTCTCCTCCCTCTCCTGTGCTTACTTGCTCTCCCGTTATCCAATCTCGGCTCTGTTTTTTTCCTTTGGCTTGTTTTCTCCTCTGTACAGGTGTGACATCTCAGCATAGACCCTGACTGATCACTATCCCTGCTTTTGTGTTAGTGATGTGATGCCCCTGCGGTAAACCAGGTGTCACAAAAAGGTAACAACTCTGTAACAGCCCGAATCCTGTGTATCTGTACCAGTCCACACACACACCAGCTCACTAGGGCATTTGCACAGCTCACATACGGGATGGGAGACTCCCTCAGTACCAGGTGATAGGGCTGGACACTGTAGATAACAGGCAGCCAACTGGGGGGGAGGGAGAGTCCTAAACCGGTGGGAGGAGCAAGTGACTAACAGAGGAGAGTGAAAGCGAAACAGTGAGTTGAGTCTAGGACAGGAGTCTGTGAGGAGAGTCTGACACGAGCAGCATATAGTGGAGAAGACCGCACGGTGTGTGTGAGGAGAAAAGAGCTGTTATGGAACAGTACAACCTGACAGCAGCTGACCAAAGCTTGGGTGGTGAGACCGGCCACTAAAAGGAGGAACTCAGGGGAAGCGAGTGGATGAGTTTCTAGGACAAGAGGAACCCCAGGGACAAGACGCCAAGCACTTCACTGAAGTTCAGCACGCAAGGGGTGCAGATCTCCCAGGACAATACAGAATTTAAGCATCCTGTTAGTTCTACAGGCAGGTGGACTTTCATGGTGCATCAGCCAAACACAAAGGGTCTGAGGCTAAGCGACAAAGAGGGAGCCGGAGAAAACCCCTTAAATAGCTCACGTCGCCAATGTTAGGACGGGACACCAGGAGGCCCTCCAGAAGCTCCAGGCTAGTGAGGGCTTCCAAAGAAGTAAACCTGTTCAACTGCACTCAGTGACTGGACTCCCTTTCTTTTATTTTATCTTTATTTTCCCTTTCTTTTATCTTTATTTTCTTTTGCTCCACCGAGCCTCCCCCAGGGATACAGAGACCCAAATCCGAGGGGCTCGGGCCGAACTGCTCTGGGGCACCAAAGCTCGGCGGAGCTGGCGTAGTCAGACTATCCCTTTTAATTTAACCCCTTTTTATTGCGCACCATGGAACCAGGCCAGGCCATAACTGCACAACCACTGGCTCGACAACGGATGCATAGGGAATGGATCGAGCTACTCCAATCCCTTGGGGTCCCGTGCGGGTGCCGCAGTGACCTCTAGTGGCCTTCTGTCTACTGCAATCAGGAGCTCATTTCCTACCTGAGTCTCTGCACCCCCTAGTGATAGCTTGACATTTTTTGTCTTGTTTCTCTGCCATTGCCAAGCTTGTCTTATTCCTAGCTCTGACCTCGGTCTGTTTTTTTGAATATTTTGCTGCTTGATGATTCTGTTCTTCTTTGTAACCTACTGATATTGACTCGGCTTTCTGACCATTCTCCTGCCAGCCTGCTCCACCGGCCAGCATCCACACAGTAGATGGAGTATCTAGCACAAAGCCTGTCATTGCAAGCACTATATAGATTTGTAAGCCTACCATGCACAGAGCGTCATGACAGTATCATGGAAGAAAGCACCCATACCCCCCACCACCAGCCAATCCAGACTGATTTTCCAATATTTTATTCAATTCATTGCCATATTTGTCTCAAGACTCATGTCTTGAGAAGTTTATTTACAACAAGTTTTAATTTTATAAGTGTTTTAATGCACGTTTCCACCTTCCATGGATCACAAAGTTTCTTTGATGCTCATATTTGTTTCTGTAATGTTATAATGATGACTACTCGCAGTATTAAATCTATAAAGACAGAATCCTTTAATTTCAATGGGTTAATTTACCAAGCACGGTAAAGTTATGTCCTTATTAAAGAATAATCCAGATAAAATGCTGTTCAATGAAACCCACTTCTAGAATGATCACCCAACCTAATCAATCTAACTCTACATTTCTTAAATGGTTTCATAGATATCACACTACTGTACACAAAGAACTTTGTATATTCATCTTTCTGGATATTGTACCTTACACAAAAATCACGGGCAGCCCACAATTTTATGGAAAACCATCACAAATGTTTAATATTATAATTGGAACATATCTAATAAAAAATAAACTCAATATTCTCCGTCTACACAAACACCCAACAAAATATGAATCAAATAGACACAATTTCAATAGTATAATTTTAAAACTTAATATTTTTATTCAAATTTTTTTTTTTTTAAACATGATAACAAAGCCAATATATTGAAAAGTTAATTCTCATAAATACATGTGTAATAAACATCAATAAATAACCATAGATCTCAACAGTATTAATGATACATATTAAATACACAGTACAAGAATAAATAGAATATATAAAAGTGCCTATAACAATCTCAATTAAATAGTGGTAAAAATTGCTTTACTAAAACAATCTATTAAGTGGTCTATACTGCTATACAATATCACCTGTAATGGCACACACCCCTGAAGAAGGTGACGAAACGCGCGTCGGAGGCGGGAGGCAGACACACAAGCCAGGAGATTATTGTTTAAGTAAGTGCACGGTATTAAGTGAGCATTACTGCAATATCTTATAGTGGTGAAAACGTATATACTTTGAAGTAAGTTGCTAACATCAATAATGTATTATATTAGGCCAAGTTGGAGCTTAATACAGGTGATATTGTATAGCAGTATAGATCACTTAATAGATTGTTTTAGTAAAGCAATTTTTACCACTATTTAATTGAGATTGTTACAGGCACTTTTATATATTCTATTTATTCTTGTACTGTGTATTTAATATGTATCATTAATACTGTTGAGATCTATGGTTATTTATTGATGTTTATTACACATGTAATTATGAGAATTAATTTTTCAATACATTGGCTTTGTTTGTCTGCTTCCATACTGGTGGTATTGTCCTTTTTTATCATGTTTTTTTAAAAAAATGTTTTGAATAAAAATATTAAGTTTTAAAATTATACTATTGAAATGGTGTCTATTTGATTCATATTTTTTTGGGGTCTTTGTGTAGACAGAGAATATTGAATCTATTTTTGATTAAAGAACTATTATGACAGCGTTATGAGAGATTTTTGATTATATAATTGGAACATATACACAGCCCAGATTACCGAGAAAATAGACGATAATGATATTTACTGTTAGCTTCAAAATTTAGATTCAATAATCTATGAGTTTTTCGACTTCAATACAGTCAAGGTCATATTAAACTTTTCTACAGATAATTGAAAAAGTGATGGAAAGTATGTGTTTGGTAAGGATAGCCAATACAGTTATTATGCCTCGAATTAAAGTCAAACAGCAGGGTCAGCCTTGACTATTCAAACACTCAAGTTGTTTTCTTTGGACATACTCAGAAGTGAAACATATATAACTTTGGATCCATTTTTAGGGACCCCTAACACAATAGGTAGCTGCTGGCCAATTGTTTAGCCTGAAGCTATTTCTCTTGACTCCTCTATTGTCCTCACCAGCCAAAGAGTACACGCTCAGGAGAGTAGAGAGGACCCTAGGACCATTAGACTGTTGATTAACATCACTGATGTATATAGGGGCCTTTAGACTCCTCTCAGGAGAAATCAGCTAGATTTTTCCAAGATAGCCATAAGATAAAGTGAGATTTTGAAGAGTTGGATTTTACTGATGTGTGGTGGTTGAAAAACCAGGAAAGTCCGATTCCATTGTACATTTGTGATGACAGTGATTAAATAGGATTTATTTATAACTATCCACATGTTAACTAAAGCCTTGAAATATATTACAGGACATATTACATTCCATGTCCATGTCCATGTCCCAAGACCATGTCCCAAGATATAGAAATGACCTCAAAGCTACTGTATTTAGAACCCACTTGGCTGTCTAAGGACTCTTTCACACATTCCTGAAAAACACACGCGCTTTGCATGGACCCTGCTGAAGGTGTGTATGGCCATCCATGTGCTGTGATTTTGGCACACGTGTGTTCTCTGTGTGCTATCTGTGGTAGCACACGGAGAGCAGGAACTTTTTACCCAACTGTACCCAGTGCTGCAGTCTCCAGTGCTGCTACTTCTGGGTCCGTGGTGCAGTGAATATTTATGAGCATAATGAGTGGGCCCAGAAGCAAGTGACAGCAGTGCTGAAGACAGCGCTCAGTAAGTATAGAAAATCATTTTATTTCAAAGACACGTGTTTTCTCCGGTACATGTCTCACTGATGTCACATGGATCACATCAGTGTGTAGTCCATGTGACACCTGTGCTGCCGGAGAAAAATGGATTTGTCTCCGTGTAGAACACATGGACACAAGTGTGTGCCACATGGACACATGTCCATGAGAAAACACAGATGTGTGCGCAGACCCATTGATTTTATGTCGATGTCTCCGGTATGTATGAAAATGGACATCATACGGACGGGAATCATGAATATATGCAGGGGGTCTAAATTAAACTTTACTAAATAGTGAATATATGATATCTTCATTCATTTCAGAAACTGCATCTCCTACAATTCCTCTTACTGTGTTGCGATGGGGTGTGTGACTGAGCAGGCAGAGACAGTAGGCCATTGAATAATCCAAAGAAACGTTATTGGGATCGGGAGAAGATACCACCAAACATCAATATAGTTCCTTGGAGTCTGCAACAAAAGAACAGGGTCCGGGGGCGCCACCTGATAATACGACGCCAAGGAAAATGCAACAACAGTCCTTAGATGAGTTCCTTAAATCCAGCAGCGTGGCCGAGACAACACAATCCTACTTGGCAGCCTTCAATGTCCAATAGTCCATACATGGGCACTCGGACCTGTCCGCAGCAACAGATCCTAGCCCGTCACCAGACACAGTATCAACTAACTTCCCATACGTATGGCTGATTCCTTCACCTCTCCCTAACTCAGTCCCCTGCAGAGGGGAACAATATACACACAACCCCCACAGATACAGGACAATGAATACTGCTGGAGGCCTGATTACATCATTCTCGCTGGCTGGGGAAACACACTGTTACATGCATTTTTTTTAACTTATAGTCATAAGCATTGACTTGAAAACAGTGTAATAAGAAAATATACTAATTTTTTTTAACCCAATAGCAGCGCTAGAGAATATTCACAAATGTAGTGCTCAAGTTGATCTGAAATCTCAAAGAAAGAAATGGAGGAACCAATAAAATATCAATTTCTCTAAAGCGTAAACTAAAATTCTAAGCACATGAAGACGGAGGTAGTAAACTAATGCCTGCCCTACTAAAGAAGAAGAAAGAACACACTTTTTAACCTCCATAAAAAAAACCTGATAGTTTCCTGCTACGCCCTAAGCCAAGACTAAGATACAATCCATGGCATCAATAAAATACAATAAGAAGATAACTTTCTATTTTCACTACACCTGCCCTCACTTTGAACAAATAATTCCTATAATTCCCACTGGAAAATGTTTGTACGCTGATGGATTCAATCTAACTTATTATAAGAAAGTTTATACCATTCTAGAGCCATATTTGTTAACCCTGTTTAATGCACTATGGTAAGGTGATGACACCCCTAGGCAAGCCTTAGGGGAAGACATATTAAACAATGCGAGAGCTGTATAGCAGCTACCATCCCTTCTCACTGCTAAAGAAAATGTAAAATTATGTCTAGGAGAATCAGTCCTCTCTTTCTTTGGTAGCCCTGAATTTTGGGACCCCCATTTTTGCGATAGGTGGTGGTTTCAGCTTTCAGACCTCCACTGACAAAACATTTATCAGTAGAAATGAGTAAACCCGACCTGTAAAGTTCGAAGTTTGTACCAAGAACTGGCTGTCTGGGGGCTCGAACAGGATCCCTGCTGTCGTCACCGGCGGGCTAAAACCCTGCCCCGGTCCACTTTAGGTCTGCCGTGCAAAATTTCGTGATTGCAAATGTGACAGTGCGGATTCCTTTAGAGGACATACATGTGTAGCGCCCTGGAAAACCAGGTAGTTGCACATGTAGGCCCCCGCATAACACCAATCCAACGAAGGGTTAAATCTGCTGACCTGAAACCCTTGTCACCCCCCTCAGGGAAGGATGGACACACCAGTGGGCGGTACCAAGCGGTAAGGAAATGCCCATCTAGGGGTCTGGAGAGCCCGGGGCGGGAAATCAGATAAGTTTGAGTTGAAGTTTGGAGTGGAGGTGCAAGCTGACAGGTGCTAGGGTCGGAGTCTTGACACCTAGGCTAGGTGGCAGACGGTAGCCAGAGTCTGCAGTAGACGGGAAGATAGCTGCGGAGATCCGAGGTGGACCGGGACAGGGTTGGAGCCCGCCGGTACCGACACCGGAAAACCGACCCGGAAACCGTGTGCAGAGAGGGGGTACTTGGACCCTGAAGCCAGGACTGGCACCGACAGCCTAGCTAATTAACCAATTGAGGGCAGGATTTTAGGTCCTGTCACAACCTAGGTCCTAAAAAGTAGACAACCACCCACAGAGAGGGATAGGGCCACCGCCAGGGCCCGTAGATCCAAAGGGTCAGCGTCAGACGGGCATGGCTCCCAACCAAAGGACCGGGAGCGGACTCCCGTGTTTCACACCGGGAAGTCCTACTTACAAAACACTGAGTGCAGAGGAGAGAGACTTTGGCTACCAACCCGGGTGTGGGATCAGATACACCCGTCTGCGGCAGCCGGCCACCATCACCTTGGTTTACCACAGGACTCGTGTGCTTTATTCGAACGTGAGTAACATCCCCGGCCTGGCCGGGTGCGCCGACCCCTGCACTCACCATCCCCAGCATAGAGACATTTGGTCCCGGGACATCCATCCCTACCCACGGAGGGGTTAACGTCCAGCTGCCAGCCCAACGTCCCCGGGAGCCCAGCAATGGCAGCGGTGGTGCTACATCTCACCACACACCGTGGGTGGGGTCACAGACATTCTACAACCAATCCCGTATAAATATGTCCTCTTTCATTCGGAGTCTCCGCGCGACCCCCGGGTCCGGAGGACCTTTCGAGCCATACCGTAGATCCGGATCTGAGCAGCACCGGCTGCTGGCATGCGAGCGGCACACCCTGAAACTTGGCATCACGAACAGGATTCTTACCCATCCACTTACACGGTGGAAGTGCGCTTCGTTCTGGACTGTCAGCAGTGCTACGCTGCAAAGTTTTTGAAAACTGCCATCTTTGCCGCCATTTTTGGACACGAAAAAACAGCAACCCAGCGTCTTCATCCCCGAGAAAGGGCGCGAAGCTGAAGCCCCGCCCCCTGGGAACACGGTCGGAAGGAAAACCCTGAGGCCAAAATCGAAACCTGCAAGCCGCATCAGAGGACTGCTCCCGAAAAACCAAGGGTAGCAGCAGGAAGATGTCCGCCCCAAATGTCGTCGTGGACGGGGTAGCACCCGCCATCGAAGTTGCGGCGCACACGAGCAAAGCGGCAGGTGAAGATGCAGCGGCCCCCATTCAGGTCGCAGGAGTGGTGGAGCCTGCGGACCCAGCAGTGATGGTGTCGGCTCCGGCAGTCTGCCCGGCCATGGCGGGGATGACACCCCGCCCAGAGGGCCCTGTGGCCGTGGAATCGGAGGAAACGGACGAGAGTAGCTCCGGCACCCACAAACCGACCGCTGAGTACATTCCACGAACCGGTGGAAACGGATACCGGATGGCTTTATCGTCCCGGACATACAGTTAGGTCCAGAAATATTTGGACAGTGACACAAGTTTTGTTATTTTAGCTGTTTACAAAAACATGTTCAGAAATACAATTATATATATAATATGGGCTGAAAGTGCACACTCCCAGCTGCAATATGAGAGTTTTCACATCCAAATCGGAGAAAGGGTTTAGGAATCATAGCTCTGTAATGCATAGCCTCCTCTTTTTCAAGGGACCAAAAGTAATTGGACAAGGGACTCTAAGGGCTGCAATTAACTCTGAAGGCGTCTCCCTCGTTAACCTGTAATCAATGAAGTAGTTAAAAGGTCTGGGGTTGATTACAGGTGTGTGGTTTTGCATTTGGAAGCTGTTGCTGTGACCAGACAACATGCGGTCTAAGGAACTCTCAATTGAGGTGAAGCAGAACATCCTGAGGCTGAAAAAAAAGAAAAAATCCATCACAGAGATAGCAGACATGCTTGGAGTAGCAAAATCAACAGTCGGGTACATTCTGAGAAAAAAGGAATTGACTGGTGAGCTTGGGAACTCAAAAAGGCCTGGGCGTCCACGGATGACAACAGTGGTGGATGATCGCCGCATACTTTCTTTGGTGAAGAAGAACCCGTTCACAACATCAACTGAAGTCCAGAACACTCTCAGTGAAGTATGTGTATCTGTCTCTAAGTCAACAGTAAAGAGAAGACTCCATGAAAGTAAATACAAAGGGTTCACATCTAGATGCAAACCATTCATCAATTCAAAAAATAGACAGGCCAGAGTTAAATTTGCTGAAAAACACCTCATGAAGCCAGCTCAGTTCTGGAAAAGTATTCTATGGACAGATGAGACAAAGATCAACCTGTACCAGAATGATGGGAAGAAAAAAGTTTGGAGAAGAAAGGGAACGGCACATGATCCAAGGCACACCACATCCTCTGTAAAACATGGTGGAGGCAACGTGATGGCATGGGCATGCATGGCTTTCAATGGCACTGGGTCACTTGTGTTTATTGATGACATAACAGCAGACAAGAGTAGCCGGATGAATTCTGAAGTGTACCGGGATATACTTTCAGCCCAGATTCAGCCAAATGCTGCAAAGTTGATCGGACGGCGCTTCATAGTACAGATGGACAATGACCCCAAGCATACAGCCAAAGCTACCCAGGAGTTCATGAGTGCAAAAAAGGGGAACATTCAGCAATGGCCAAGTCAATCACCAGATCTTAACCCAATTGAGCATGCATTTCACTTGCTCAAATCCAGACTTAAGACAGAAAGACCCACAAACAAGCAAGACCTGAAGGCTGCGGCTGTAAAGGCCTGGCAAAGCATTAAGAAGGAGGAAACCCAGCGTTTGGTGATGTCCATGGGTTCCAGACTTAAGGCAGTGATTGCCTCCAAAGGATTCGCAACAAAATATTGAAAATAAAAATATTTTGTTTGGGTTTGGTTTATTTGTCCAATTACTTTTGACCTCCTAAAATGTGGAGTGTTTGTAAAGAAATGTGACAATTCCTACAATTTCTATCAGATATTTTTGTTCAAACCTTCAAATTAAATGTTACAACCTGCACTTGAATTCTGTTGTAGAGGTTTCATTTCAAATCCAATGTGGTGGCATGCAGAGCCCAACTCGCGAAAATTGTGTCACTGTCCAAATATTTCTGGACCTAACTGTACCATGCGCTGGAGGTGTACGAGGCGAGGCAGGGTCCACCTCCGAAGATGAAGCCCGGTCTGCTGTTGGGGGTGTGATAGTGCCAATCTGCCGGCACTGCGAGCTGCCTGGACACTTTGCTAGTGCGTGTCCTGGGAATGCCCGGCCCTAAAGGGACCGGAACCCATAAGTCTACCCATGAAAAGTTACAAGTTTAAAGTTAAAAGTTAACTGTTTAAAGAACCCGTCACCCCTGTTGAACGTCCTCATGTTCCCCAGAGGAGGCCATCTGCACAGCAGGTGGGGGGTGGCAGGGCAGTTGGAAAAGTTGACTGTTACAGTGCTCTGTTCTTGTTGAACGTCTTCACCCCTGCAAGTTGAAAGTGAAGAGGCCATCGGGGGTCGGAGCCCCAGGTGGAGGACAGAGCCCGGTCCGGAGGAGCAGTCATACCCACACCGTCATCAGCTGAAGACGGAGTCTTTTGGACAGTGCTGCCCCTGAGTGAAGGTCGCATTGGGGACTCGTGCTGACCGACGGTGGACCGTGGGAAAGCTGCGGAGGAGGCTGTTCTGGCAGCGGTGTTTAAAAGTTTTAAAAATAATTCATGGTTACACTTTTTGCTCACGGTAGCCACTGGAGAGGCAGATTGGAGGAAGGGCCTGTGGTAGAGTCGGCCGAGGCCCAGTCACCACCAAAACCGGTGACTAACCTCCAGGCCAGGGGTCTCCAGACTTGGGAACTCGTGACAAGGACTGCCGGGAAAGGAATTTTTTACCTGGCCTGTGATGGCGTCACCTGGACCCGATCCTGGACTGGGGAAAAGTGGTGCGCACCCGTGTTTAGCGGTGGCACCAGGGTCAGGTTTGTTTGGGTGGGAGCAACAAGAAGGTGGCCCGGTCCGTCCCGTTCTGTTTAATTGTGCAACGTTTAAGAAATGTGCCTCCCGTAAGGGATGAAAATGTAAATATGTTATTATACTTGTAAATTTGTGTTCCTTTTCTACTTTTCAGTTCCCGTGAAAAATAAATGGTGGTGGTCGGACAGTCCGCAGATGGTCTGTATTCAACCAAGGGGGAATGTAGCCCCCTGGAAAACAAGGTAGTTGCACATGTAGGCCCCCGCATAACACCAATCCCACGAAGGGTTAAATCAGCCGACCTGAAACCCTAGTCACCCTTCTCAGGGAAGGACGGACACACCAGTGGGCGGGACCAGGCGGTTAGGAAACGCCCACCTAGGGGTCTGGAGAGCCCGGGGCAGGAAAACAATCAGATAAGTTTGAATTGAAGTTTGGAGTGGAGGTGCAAGCTGACAGGTGCCAGGGTCGGAGCCCTGACACCTAGGCTAGGTGGCAGACGGTAGCCAGAGTCTGCAGGAGACGGGAAGATGGCTGCGGAGATCCGAGGTGGACCGAGGTGGACCCCTCGAGCCGTACCGTAGATCCGGATACGAGCAGCACCGGCTGCTGGCACGGGCACGGCACACATGCATGCATAAATACATACACAAACACACACACATATATACTGTACATATATACATACATGCACTTAGCTTTATTTATTAGATATGGCATATGCCAAGGCGGTAGTCTAGTTCTGTCCAGATGTGTGTCAGCATATCCTCAGATATGAACTCCATTGTTTCTGTGATTTGTTCTCAGGTCATTCAGATCCTGTGACTGTGTGGAGGAAAGATACTCTTTTATGTAGCCCCACAGAATAAAGCCATAAGGTATTAGGTTTGGTGATCATGGAGGCCAGCACAACATTGTCAATCACTGTATCTATTGACTTGTTTTTTTTAAATATATTTAGAGAGAGAAGAGTCCACTGTTCTGATCCTCTTCACAAACGCACATGATTATGTTAGAAAATCCTGGATGTCTGCAGCCACCACTAGGGGGAGCTCACAGAAATATTTACTTTAAACTAATCTTGGGGTTGATATTGGGAGAACAGTGATTGCAGACAGATGTCTAAGCAAAGCAGAGTAAAAGGTCACATTCCAGAGCAATGTCCTACTACTACAAATGAATAATGATGGAACTTTCTATTTTGCGAAAAAAAATCAATTAAAGTTTTCTTTTATTAATTACCTATTCACTTTTTCATTCTCTTCACCCCATTAGTCGGAATCTCTTGCCTCGTTTAGATATCATCAGACAATATAACAATAAAAAAACCCATAATTTTGCAAGAGCCACAAAACTGTCCATTTGTTCCTTGAGTCATTATCGCAGTGAAGATCTCACGTAACAGATTAGAGAGGTCTAGACATTTTTATGTGTTTGTCTATCAATGACTCTTACATAGTAATGACGATATTGAAGAAGTAATTTAGAATTGTTGTTATTGTTAAAGTAGGAAATAAAATAAAGAGACAAATATTGTTGGATGATGAGTAAAAAAACAAATACTCTCTTCTATAGTATAGGAGAAGCCTACTGTCATGTCTCCACCGGAGTCCGCTCCTGCGACTTCTGCTTCGGTCACCAGGCGCCGCCGTATTCCCACCGTGGTTAATGCTGGTGATAGGAGAGGAGTCGGTGCCAGTGGCTCTGGTGGGCGCAGGCTCCGATCATCCACTAAGCTGGGTTTCCCTAGAACCTGCAGTACCACTGGCTGACTGTGGGTGGTGTGTGTCTTCCAGCTGAAGTTACCACCATTCAGCTACGGCCAATGGGAAGACACCACACCCTTCTAATTCCCCCTCCTGTCTGCTGATCCCTGCCAGATATACAGTTAGGTCCAGAAATATTTGGACAGTGACACAAGTTTTGTTATTTTAGCTGTTTACAAAAACATGTTCAGAAATACAATTATATATATAATATGGGCTGAAAGTGCACACTCCCAGCTGCAATATGAGAGTTTTCACATCCAAATCGGAGAAAGGGTTTAGGAATCATAGCTCTGTAATGCATAGCCTCCTCTTTTTCAAGGGACCAAAAGTAATTGGACAAGGGACTCTAAGGGCTGCAATTAACTCTGAAGGCGTCTCCCTCGTTAACCTGTAATCAATGAAGTAGTTAAAAGGTCTGGGGTTGATTACAGGTGTGTGGTTTTGCATTTGGAAGCTGTTGCTGTGACCAGACAACATGCGGTCTAAGGAACTCTCAATTGAGGTGAAGCAGAACATCCTGAGGCTGAAAAAAAAGAAAAAATCCATCAGAGAGATAGCAGACATGCTTGGAGTAGCAAAATTAACAGTCGGGTACATTCTGAGAAAAAAGGAATTGACTGGTGATCTTGGGAACTCAAAAAGGCCTGGGCGTCCACGGATGACAACAGTGGTGGATGATCGCCGCATACTTTCTTTGGTGAAGAAGAACCCGTTCACAACATCAACTGAAGTCCAGAACACTCTCAGTGAAGTAGGTGTATCTGTCTCTAAGTCAACAGTAAAGAGAAGACTCCATGAAAGTAAATACAAAGGGTTCACATCTAGATGCAAACCATTCATCAATTCCAAAAATAGACAGGCCAGAGTTACATTTGCTGAAAAACACCTCATGAAGCCAGCTCAGTTCTGGAAAAATATTCTATGGACAGATGAGACAAAGATCAACCTGTACCAGAATGATGGGAAGAAAAAAGTTTGGAGAAGAAAGGGAACGGCACATGATCCAAGGCACACCACATCCTCTGTAAAACATGGTGGAGGCAACGTGATGGCATGGGCATGCATGGCTTTCAATGGCACTGGGTCACTTGTGTTTATTGATGACATAACAGCAGACAAGAGTAGCCGGATGAATTCTGAAGTGTATCGGGATATACTTTCAGCCCAGATTCAGCCAAATGCCGCAAAGTTGATCGGATGGCGCTTCCTAGTACAGATGGACAATGACCCCAAGCATACAGCCAAAGCTACCCAGGAGTTCATGAGTGCAAAAAAGTGGAACATTCTGCAATGGCCAAGTCAATCACCAGATCTTAACCCAATTGAGCATGCATTTCACTTGCTCAAATCCAGACTTAAGACGGAAAGACCCAAAAACAAGCAAGACCTGAAGGCTGCGGCTGTAAAGGCCTGGCAAAGCATTAAGAAGGAGGAAACCCAGCGTTTGGTGATGTCCATGGGTTCCAGACTTAAGGCAGTGATTGCCTCCAAAGGATTCGCAACAAAATATTGAAAATAAAAATATTTTGTTTGGGTTTGGTTTATTTGTCCAATTACTTTTGACCTCCTAAAATGTG
This sequence comes from Anomaloglossus baeobatrachus, assembly GCF_048569485.1. Classification (NCBI taxonomy): domain Eukaryota; kingdom Metazoa; phylum Chordata; class Amphibia; order Anura; family Aromobatidae; genus Anomaloglossus; species Anomaloglossus baeobatrachus. The sequence goes on from NC_134364.1 coordinate 121,243,338, forward strand.
GAGTGTTTGTAAAGAAATGTGTACAATTCCTACAATTTCTATCAGATATTTTTGTTCAAACCTTCAAATTAAACGTTACAATCTGCACTTGAATTCTGTTGTAGAGGTTTCATTTCAAATCCAATGTGGTGGCATGCAGAGCCCAACTCGCCAAAATTGTGTCACTGTCCAAATATTTCTGGACCTAACTGTAGTTTTGTATTCCTGCTTGTTTCTGGTTCCCAATCTGTTCTGACTATTGATCCCTGTGTTTTGACCTTTGCCTTCTCTCTGACTACTTTTTTTGCCTGCCATTTTATTACCTCGCTACAATCTCCAGTTTTGACCTCCGCCTTATTTCCTGACTACACCCTTGTCTGCCGATTTGTCCCTTTTCTGTATCTCCTGGTTTGACCCTGTCTGACAACCACTCTTCTTATTCTTCTTCTCTCAGCCTTCCACAAGTAGTGATCTCCAGGGCCCTGCAGTAATTCTAAATCCCTGTATAGGGGTTAAAGGGTTTTGGGGTTCTCTGGATCCTGCTTAGTGAGCAGCTTTCCTCTAGCCTGTCTGTGACAGCCATTCTGAGACTTTGGTTCCAGGCAGGCATCATACCTATGTTGGTAAAAAAAAAAAAAGTGGATATAGGCATTTCTGTTTGAGAGGTGTGTGCCTCACACAATCAAAAATCAAGCTTTTTCCAACATCCACTTTACATGTACAGTTGATTTTAGGTGTGCATGTATGGAGGGGGCTCGGAAGCTGAGCCTGCATCATATACAGCAGTAGCCAAGTGTGTGATCAAATCAAACAATGCCCCATTGTACCGCTATGAACTGATCATTGCTGAATCCTTTCATGGCATTTCAATCAGTCTCAGCTAGACTTAGGGGTACTTTGCACACTACGACATTGCAAGCCAATGGTAGCAAAGCCGAGCGCGATAGTCCCCGCCCCCGTCGCAGATGCGATATCTTGTGATAGCTGCCGTAGCGAACATTATCGCTACGGCAGCTTCACATGCACTTACCTGACCTGCGAAGACGCTCTGGCCGGCGACCCGCCTCCCTTCTAAGGGGGCGGGTCGTGCGGCGTCACAGCAACGTCACACGGAAGGCGGCCAATAGAGGCAGAGATGAGCAGGACGTAAACATCCCGCCCACCTCCGTCATTCCGCATAGTCGGCGTGAGCCGCGGGACGCAGGTAAGGAGATGTTCCTCACTCCTGCGGCTTCATACACAGTGATGTGTGCTGCCGCAGGAACGAGGAACAACATCGTACCTGTCGCTGCCGCGACATTATGGAAATGACCGACACTACACCGATGATACGATTTCGATGCTTTTGCGCTCGTTAATCGTATCAAAAAGTATTTACACACTCCGATGTCGACAGCGACGCTGGATGTGCGTCACTTTCGATTTGACCCCACCGACATCGCAGCTGCGATGTCGTGGTGTCTAAAGTACCCCTTACTGTTAGTGGTTTGCTCTGGGTGGTGGTCCATAGCTCTGCACATAGGGCTCATGCACACGATCGTAAAAATCGTACAAATGCTATCCATCATTTTGATGTATATCACTCATCCCTATTTTATTCTATGGAGCTGTTCACATGCACAATTCTTTTTCTTGAGGAAACAAAAATTCCAGCATTCACAATTTTCTCCGGTAAATCGGATCACACTTGGCCATGCAAGTCAATGAAGAAAACTGGATCATATTCTGGTTACATTCAAATGTGGTCTAATTTTGACGGACTGACAAAATGGAAAAGATGGAAAAAATTGTTTTCCAACCTTCTCTACATCCAAGAAATTTGAATCACACACTAATGAAACTGATCAGAGTGTGATTAGCATAACTGGACTGACTTTTTTGGACGGGAAAAAAACGATCATGTGATCCAAGCCTTGGTAGTCAAGTGACTACTAAAGACTCTGGAGTCTGCCAGTCTTGACCTTGGCAAAGCTTCATATACATTACTAAACTGAGAATAATACTGCAACAATAATATATATATATATATATACACTAGCTGTAGTACCCGGCGTCACCCGGAGTAGTAACTGTCTCTCTGTTTCTCTCCCAGTCTCTGTCTCTCTTTCTCTGTCTGTCTGTCTCTTTCCCTGTTTGTTTATCTCTCTCTATCTCTTTTCCTGTCTATCTCTTTCCCTGTCTGTCTCTTTTCTTGTCTGTCTGTGTCTTTCCTTGTCTGTCTGTCTGTATCTCTTTCCCTGTCTCTCTATCTCTTTCCCTTTCTGTCTCTGTCTCTCTCTTTGCCTCTGTCTAGCTCTTTGCCTCTGTCTCTCTTTCCCTGTCTGTCTGTCTCTTTCCATGTCTGTCTCTTTCCCTGTCTGTCTCTTTCCATGTCTGTCTGTCTCTTTCCATGTCTGTCTCTTTCCCTGTCTGTCTGTCTCTTTCCCTGTCTGTCTCTTTTCTTGTCTGCCTGTGTCTTTCCTTGTCTGTCTCTCTGTCTGTATCTCTTTCCCTGTCTCTCTCTATCTCTTTCCCTTTCTGTCTCTGTCTCTCTCTTTGCCTCTGTCTAGCTTTTTGCCTCTGTCTGTCTCTTTCCCTGTCCGTCTCTTTCCCTGTCCGTCTCTTTCCCTGTCTGTCTCTTTCCATGTCTGTCTCTTTCCTTATCTGTCTCTTTCCTTATCTGTCTCTTTCCATGTCTGTCTCTTTCCCTGTCTGTCTCTTTGTCTGTCTGTCTCTGTCTTCTTCCCTGGCTGCATTTTGACATGCCAACATTCCATTTAAGGGCGTGGCTGCGCATTCTTCTGAAGGTTTGACTACACCGTGGCTCCCAGCGCCATTGACTTTAATGTAGGCAGGTTTACAGAATAACTGTAAAGCACAGGGTTAAAATTTCCCCTCAAAACATAGTCAGTGGTGATCCCTGAGTCACATGGAGTGTCTGTGCAAAATTTCGTGATTGTACATGCGATGGTGCAGATTCCTTTAGCGGACATACATACACACACACACACACACACACACACACACACACACATACGCAGCTTTATATAATAGATATATTTTTTACAGTATACATACTAGAGGGTGGTGTGCTCCTGCATGGTTGACAGTTCGGACCAGTGACATTGTGAAAGCAATGGCTGGAGCTGTGCAGTCTCCGATGCTGCAGCCAGAGGCCAGTTTGCTTCTACCTGCAGTATTGCACTAACTTCGAGGCAATAAAAATGGCCATATCCAGGAATCATAAGCTCATAGGCACTACTGAAAACAACGTTTAAACTAGGCAACGAGTAGTAAACAATAAATCAAAAATCCCTCTGTTCTTGTGAATGGGGAGGACTTTTTTAACTACAAGTATATTGCAATTTTTCTCGTTTTTAAAGAACAAGCTGTTTGAAAGGTCTGATTTTCTGAGCTGTGACAACATCTCCCGCTAAATAGATATTAATGGACTTTACTGTAATTGCAGCTTAGTCTAAAATAGAATCTGACTCTCAACACAATATTAGCAAAGTAACAGCCACTGAAAGGTGCAAATGGCATCATTAAAGGTTGGCTTCATTTTACTATTTTCTTTTTGCATTCTTAGAGAACTCATCATTCCGACCAATTTATACACTGTAAGATTAGTGTATTCACATAATAGACCGATTCGCGAGTGTGTAATGGCATCCCAAAAATGATTTCCTTATTTTGCCAATGTAGATGTGACCACATATAAACATCCCTTGGTAAAATATTGTGAAATCAAGAATTTGATCCTTTTATTTTTTTTTTATCAAAGTTGATCATCTTGGCTTCTCATACTATTCATCTCAGGATATGTCAAGCTAAAAAACAAAATCTGTAGTGCATCACATTATTGCTTAGTATGATTTTGTTACAAAGAGCTTCAACTCCCCTGCAAAGCTGAGGATAAAGAAAATAAAATATGACTGCTTGCATCCACCACTAGAGGGAGCTAAGGAGCCTACTGCTTAATGATCATCTACAATAAGTGGGAAACAAGATTTACGTCTGTGCAAATTCTTTATTGTCACAGTTGTCTCTCTGCTATTTGTGTTTAGTGACAGGTTCTGGTTTTCCTTGTGAGCCTCTGCTATTTAAATGTATTTCCTTTCCTTTGGGGAAGAAAGGGTTAATGTCAGTATTCCATGCAAGCAAGCAGTCTCATTACGATCTCAGGTGTTTCCGGTTTTGATCTCTCCCAGTCCCTTTTTATACCATTTGCTACCAGCAGAGGGTGCCGGTTATTCTCCTTGCCATTTGGATGCTGGACCTAGGAGTGGAAGGAGCTGCTGAAACCCTCTCTTGAAGAAGCTGTGGTGGCTGTGTACCGCTCCGTGCTCGGCAGCCGAGCCGCTCGGATCCGGACCTTCAGTGGGTGGCTCGAGGGTCTCCGGACCCGGGGGTCTCGCGGTCACTTCAACTAAAAGGGGGATTGTGGTTTGGGGATGTAGATGTACGGCCGGAGCCGTGTTAAGTTCGTGACGCCACGCACGGGATGTGGTGAAGGTAGACACCACCGCTGCAGTTACGGGGCACCCAGGGGAGATGTTTGGCAGCAAGTTGTTAACCCCTCCGTGGGCAGGGATGGTGGTCCTGGGACTCGTTGGGGGGTTTTGGCAGTGCAAGGAGATGGGCGACCAGAGGGTGCTGTTGTACTCACTATTAGTAAACACACGAGTCTCTGGTAAACCAAGGTGATGGTGTTCGGTGCCCACAGCCGGCTGCAATCTGGTCCCCCCACCCGGCTGGTGGTCTCTGTCTTTCTCCCGCACCTGTGTTGGATGGTGGACTGCCTGTGCTTGCAACTTCAGTAGTCTGCTCCCGGCTTGTGGTTGCTTAAGGAGCCCTTTGCCCGCAGACACTGCCCATAGGATCTCTGAGCCGTGGCAGTGGCTGCTTATCTCCCTCGTTGGGCTGTTGCCTTCATTCGTGACTTTGGGTGGGACAGGACCTCTAGTCCTGGCCGCAATCAGTTAATTAGCTAGCCTCCAGTAGCTTCTGGACCTACCTTCAGGGTCTGAGTACCCCCCTTTGTGCTCCGGTTTCAGAGTCGGTTCCCCGGGTCGGTACCGGCGGGCCACTACCGTGTCCCGGTCCACCTCGGTTCCACCGAGCCGTCTTCTCGGCTCCTGCAGATGGAGACCACCGTCTTCCTCCTAGCCAAAGGTACCAGGGCTCCTACCCTGGCACCTGCTCAAATTGGTTTCTCTCCTCTGCTGGAGCTGTACACAGCTGCAGCCCACACACCTCTCCAACTTGAACTCTCAACCTTATCTGGCTACTTTACCGCCCAAGGCCCTCTGAACTCCTCGGTGGGTGTCTTCCAACCACCTGGTTCCGCCCCCTGGTGTGTCCATCAAGTCCTGGGGGGGGGCTAGGGTTTAATGTTTGGCTGTGTGTTACCTATGAGAAACAGGTGTAATTCAGGGCCCAAAGAAATCTTTACTAATGAGCTAAAGATATAAGAAGCTTCTTATGTCAAATGGCACCAAGGCGCCGAGAAATAAACTAGAGTAAAGTGTTCGTAGCTGGAACTAAATTCACTGCATATTATGTACATAGTTGGTAGAGGTTGTACTAGAAGTTAAAGGGGTCGTCACATGGACAAAGTACATTTTAATCAATAAATCTTTGGATAATAATAAGTTCCATAATTCGATGTGTTAATAAATGTTCCTGTGCTGAAATAATCCTGTGTCCCTGCTATGTACTGTATAATGACCGTGTCTGACTGTGTAGGAACATGGTCTAAACATGTGAGGAAGAATAAGGACGAATTAGTAATTATACAGGCAATATACTCTTTTATGTCCTCCCCTGCCCAAGAGATGTGTCCTGTATATATACTCTTTTATGTCCTCTCCTGCCCAGGAGCTGTGTCCTGTATAAATACTCTTTTATGTCCTCCCCTGCCCAGGAGATGTGTCCTGTATATATACTCTTTTATGTCCTCTCCTGCCCAGGAGATGTGTCCTGTATAAATACTCATTTATGTCCTCCCCTGCCCAGGAGCTGTATCCTGTATAAATACTCTTTTATGTTCTCCCCTGCCCAGGAGATGTGTCCTGTATTGTTACGGGGGGGCCGGCAGATAAGGACCAGGGGGTATATATCCTAATCGCCAGTCGGGGCCCACCGTGCTCCAGATGACAAAGGAGCTGCTGGCACCTGAGGGTTAGGCGGAGACTATAGAGCTGAATGGCTCTGAGATAACCCAGGAACTCTGGGAACCGGTCACGTGTGTTGGGACACGTCAGACCGGACGACAACCCGATTAGCGTTTTGGTGCACCTAGCGCTACACCAACCACGTGTGCAGGAAACACGTCAGGCCGGGTGGTAACCAGGTAGCGTTGACCGGAAGACCGCCACAAAAGCGCCCTGTCGGCCATGTGTGTAGGACACGTCAGACCGAGCGGTCCTCCGATTAGCGTTTCTGGCCACCTCTCGACTGGCCACGTGTGTGTAGCACACGTCAGGCCAGATGGGTACACCAGTAGCGTTGACCGGGAAGCCGAGGAGGATAAGGAACACCCTGTTAACTCCACAAGGGTCCTGGAGTACGCTGTCCGTGCACGTAGGGGGCACAACCGGACAGGTGGCGCACCAGGTGCGTTGTCCGTGTGCGTAGGGGGCACAATCGGACAGGTGGCGCAGCAGGTGCGTTGTCCGTGTGCGTAGGGGGCACAATCGGACAGGTGGCGCAGCAGGTGCGTTGTCCGTGTGTGTAGGGGGCACAATCGGACAGGAAGCACAGCAGCCGCAGCCCAGTTAACGCCACTGGGCTGCTATAGCAAGACTGGAACGGCAGGAGGGAAGCACGGCGCCTGACCCTGATGTGCTGAGCCACGAATCTTGGCGTGACAGGCACCGTTCGCCTAACCCTACCTACCGCTTCCCAACATAGGCTTATGCCGCAATGAGGCTCTAACATGGAGGTGTGCTCAGACTGAGCAAAAGTGAAGACTGCGCACCTCCATGTTGTCTCCAGCCCCTTTTATAACCTGGGTCCGCCCCAAACCCAGGGTGGAACCACCAAGGTCCAATAGCAGAGTGCCATGTCATCAGTGACGTCACATGCGACCTATCCGGAACCGCCACATCATTGATGACCTCATGGCAGCCACGCCCCAAACACTTCACCAGTCATCGTCTGACGACCAATACTGAGGTGCCAGATCATAGGGGCGGGCCTCTGCGAGCCAGTCCGGAGTTGCCACGTCATCAGGACACCTGACACCCTCTGCCCTATCAGGGCCTGCCACCTCACAGACATGCTCAGTGAGGTCCTTACCGGACCTAGCCTCTGCTGCACTAAGTGCCTGAGCATGCCCAGTAGCCTGAGCAACAGGCTCAGAAAGCAGACTATCAGTTTGAGCATGCTCAGTAGGCACATCCCAGAACTTAGACACAGCATGAAGTCCAAGTACCTGTGCAAAGAGGCTGTTAGGGTTAATTGTGGGAGCATGCTCAGTAGCCCGAACTGAGGACTTAGTCTCAGACATAACACAATCAGGCTGAGCATGCTCACTAGGCAAAACACTGGGCTTAGACTCTGGCTGGGGTAAATCGGCGCACGCATGCGCACTAGCCGCATCTCCAGACGTAGACGTGGTGGAAGGAACAGCCAACTGGACGACCCGAGGCACGGCCAAGAACGGCAGCCGGCGCCTGGGCGCAACAGGCACCGCAGCAGGCTGCTTGCGGCTATGGCGGCGCCGGTTCGTAACATGTATGTATACTCTTTTATGTCCTTCCCGATCCAGGAGATGTGGTATGATCAGACCATGTCCCTGTACGGTCAGACACAACCATTACACAGTAATTCTAGACAAATCCCATGTTTAATATATGGCATTTCATCTATATATGCCATAGATTTTAAATGGTAAATGTATACAAAATTAGTGTTTAATGGAGTATATACAGCCAGAATACAACCAGTTTATGCCCCAAAGGTATTGAAATAATTCCTTTAACAGCTTCCCTGATAAAATCAGTATAATTAGGGTTATTTTCCAGCCGGTCACATACAAAAGTGATTTACAGGTATAAAGCTTTATACATTTGGTCATTACGTTCTACAAAATGACCAGATGTCAAATGTGGTGTGAACTTAGCCTTAAAGGGCAGTAAAATGCAATAGAAAGAACGGCCAATGGGACCTTTTCTGTTATTTAGATTTTTAGGTAGAACAACATTGTTCTTTTTTTGCAGGTTACAGCATTTTTTTTTTGCTATTTTCACTGTTTATTACAAACTCTTTGAAACGCGTGAGTCAAAATTACAGCACCTAATCCATATTCCTGTTTAACAGTCAATTTGCCTTTGATCAGCACTTTGATGACAGATGGGAGCCTTTTTTGGATGCTATGAATCCTCCGGAGCAGATAGGTACACAGCCCTAGAATCACGTGTAAAGGCCATTGTGATTAAAAGTCTGGATGCTGTAGTGGTGCATCTGTCACATAAATGATCACAGGCGATGTATACACAGTGTATAAACAGCTCTGGAGGTGTTTTTGATGAAGCTGTGTACAAGGCGCTTCCAAGTCCTTCTCAAAGCGGCAGGTTATAAATATTCAGGAAACCTTTTAATCCCTTTAATTCAATGCAAACCATGAGGACACAAAATATTTATGCACAGAAGGTGCCAGGAATGAGAACAATGTCAAGGGTGAAAACATTAAATTTCGGAATATGTCCACAAACGCGGGCACAATGTTCCGGAAAAAACTAATTTTTTCTTTTTTCATCAAATCATTTAAAATAGTAACTGTCACGCTATCAGTGTGGCACGTGCGTTCAGACCAACAGATGTGTGACGCACAACGAAAACACACCACAACAACACAACAGACAAGGGGGACACTGGGAATACAACAACAATAGTGGGCCCTGGCATTGGTGAGAGGGTAGATTGGATACCTCCTGCCCTTATCTACCGCTTTGCCCTGCACTCCTAGCCAGACCCTATACAGGTTCCTTATCTGTCACCGAGAAGGAACATGAAGCCCTAACTGGCCCTGTAGTAAGCACTGGCTAGTGAGTAGGAAGGTAAGGCTCACTAGACCCATCGCTGTACTAATACAACATGAGGTAAACAAAGAAGGAGGAAGGTGGACTTAGAAAAGTAAAAATAGATTTTATTGATAACAAGCTTAAAAAATTGACATAATTGTATCACAATTAACATAGCATAGGGACTATATACCAGCTATGCAGACATACAAAACATAACAAACATAGAGCATCAGAGTAATGGCAGTGTCCTATAGATTACATGTACACATAAAGGCTGGGGTGCCTATGTAGAATTGTCAGCTTAGGAGCCATATAAGAGAAAACACTCGGCCCCCTGCAATACAACATGAGGGTAGGTGAGACAAACAGGGGAAAAACAACCAAAATGGAGAAGAGATGACTTCAGGATGAATCCACAGCAGCTCCTTCCACCAAGACAGCCAGAATACAAATGGCTTTATATAATCAGCAAAGATTGCTGGGAAACCCTACTACTTAAACACAAAGGGGTGTAGCTACAGAGCAACTGCAGATGATATGCACTGCTGGGAAGCTGCTAGCAGCAAACGTGACATTAACTGTTTAAGCACCAAGAGAAAAGAAACAACATTTAAATGTAGACTCCCAGATTGGAACGAGACATGACTTAGACTGTAACATAATCAGCATGGAGGAAAAAGAAAAACGTGATAGGGAGTGACACCTTTTGAATATTGCAGTCTAATGTGAATTGTTTTAGACAAAACTATTGATTGGATACTGGATGTGGGGTTCATGTGACGCCACAATATTATGTGAGCACCGAATCGTGGTTACCGGTACCACTGGAATGGCACCAGAACAGGAAGTGAGCAGAGGGTGTTTTACTTCAACTGGGGGAGACAAGTGGAACCCTTACTTATTTTTCTTTTGTGGAAGTGTTTCTCCCAATAATAAAGGCTGGTTGGGAGAAGAGATGAGGAACCCTATTTGGTTTGAGTTTGCCAATTTCAGATTCGGTATGAACCTTGCCCGGTTCTTTCAGGCTCGGCTTACCGAACACTGCTCAAAAGTTGACAATATTCGGTAAGTGTTCGTTTGCAGAAAACCCACTCCCTGCCCAATCACAGCCATGTCAAGTATTAGCACTGTAATAAAAAAAGGAAGCAAAAGAGTTAAAGCATGACATACTGACCAAGTCCTTCTCACGGCTGAAACTGCTCCTGTGTGGCTAGGGGGCCTCACTTCCGGAGCTTGGATGCTTTAAATTCTGTCATCTCTGGTGAACCAGCACCGGCTATAAGCTTAGCACTGCTTTGCCTGTGATTGCTGGTCCCTGTGTTTCCTGATCCGTCCTTCCCTTGTGCTCTGTCTGTGTTCCATCCCACCTCCTTCCTTCCCACAATAGCCCCAGTCGTTCCCCCTTCTCCTACCTTCCCACTCAGTTGCTTCCTCTGGTACTGACCTCGACCCCGCTTTTGCTCGTTCCTCCAGTCTTCTTTCTCACCATTTTGTGTATGACCTGGCCTGCCTGACCATCTCCTCCATGCCCTGTGGCCTCTGTATTCTGGCTGACTCTGCAGGGCAGTGCTCCAGCACACACTGTGTGTCCACCTCCATGCTGATTCAGCTCTGTGTAGTGTCTTTTCCTGCAGGGCTCCAGCTCCCCCTGGTGGTAGCCTGACATCCTGCAATTGTACTTCCGGGGCTGCTGATTATCCCTCATATATTCACTGCTTTCCCCGCCCACCGGCATCTCTGATTGGCTGCAGTCAGACCCCGCCTCCAGACAACATTTGTCATTGGTTGGAATCACAGACCCTGTCTACACTTCTACATCATGGCATAAAATAAATAAAATTGACATAGGGTTCTGTGGATCTGTTTATAAACTCTTCATCTACTGCTATCTCTAAGGGGTACTTTTCACATAGCGAGATCGTTACCGAGATCGCTGCTGAGTCATGTTTTTTGTGACGCAGCTGTGACCTCATTAGCGATCTCGCTGTGTGTGACACTGAGCAGCAATCTGGCCCCTGCTGTGAAATTGCTGATCGTTACACACTGCTCTGGTTAATTTTTTGCTCGTTGCTTTCCCGCTGTGAAGCACACATCGCTGTGTTTGACAGTGAGAGAGCAACGATCTGAATGTGCAGGGAGCCGGCGTCTGGAAGCTGCGGATGCTGTTAACCAAGGTACACATCGGGTAACTAAGCAAAGCGCTTTGCTTGGTTACCCGATATTTACCTTAGTACGACGCTCTCAGACTGCCAGTACTGGCTCACTGCCCACGTAGCCAGCGCTTTGCTTAGTAACCCGATGTGTACCCTGGCTACGAGTGCAGGGAGCCAGTGCTAAGTGGTGTGCGCTGGTGACCAGGGTAAATATCGGGTAACCAAGCAAAGCATTTTGCTTAGTTACCCGATATTTACCTTGGTTACCAAGCGCAGCATCATTTCCACGCTGGTGGCTGGTAGCTGGTCACTGATCGCTGGTGAGATCTGCCTGATTGACAGCTCACCAGTGACCATGTAGCTGACCAGGTCGTATTGTGGTCGGAATCGCTGGTACGTCGTTTAGTGAGACGGTACCCTAACACTGAAAGAAGAGAGGGGGAGAAGAGAACAATCATAATTAGAAGAGGGAGTTTTGCTGAATTTATATTTTTTTTCATAGTAGTCAGGTAGATAAGAGCCTCACACACTCCAGCAACACAGGATACAATATTTTCTTAACGATGACTAATTAATAAAAATTTGTAAATGAACAATACAAACAAATTCTGAGGGAACGTGAGTATACCTTTAATGATAAAACGATGAAGATGGGATCAGTGTGAGATAAGAAATGCAGAGGGTGAGTAACAAAAGAAGCTGTGACACGTGTGGTGTTTTTCGGCCTGTATCTGTTGTGATTCAGCTTTTCAAGGTTTGATCTGGATGGAAAGAAAATGTGTAAAATACCAAAACAATGGATCATAAATAAAATTCTGTAGGTAATGGCATTTAAAAGAAGCATTGTCTTGCATTCACCATGAAAAGCACCTTTCTTCATCCATCACAATGAGCATTGTTCTACATACGGTAAATATTAGAGGAGCACGGCAATTCAGCAAATATAAAAGGATCGTCTTTATTCCATCAATAAAAATAGCAGTTTTGACTCACAAAGAGTCCTTGTCAAGGTGATACCAGCTAAGGAAAGACTCTGTGAATTGAAACATTGCTGGTTTTATTGATGTAATAAAGAAGAACATTTTATGATTTATCGCGACATGTGCATTCTGTATCATTTACTGTGGATTATAGGGGCTGTGAGGCTGGAGCTCAACAACACATGAACTAATAATGGAATAATGACTGTCTATATTGTAATTCATTAGCAATGCTGATTACAGTCATTTGGAAAACTAATGTTCTACATAAACCATGAGTTGCCATTTTCCACGTCCACCATAAGGAGAGTTGTTTCGCATCCACTATAAGGATCATCGCTCTAAATTCACCATAATGAGCATTACTCTACATTCACCATGAGGAACATTGTTCTACATCCATTATGAGGAGCATTAGTCTCCATCAACCATGAGAAACATTGTTCTACATCCATTATGAGGAGCATTACTCTACATCCACCATGAGGAACATTGTTCTACATCCATTATGAGGAGCATTACTCTACATCAACCATGAGAAACATTGTTCTACATCCATTATGAGGAGCATTACTCTACATCCACCATGAGGAACATTGTTCTACATCCACCATGAGGAACATTGTTCTACATACATCATAAGGAGCATTACTCTACATCCACCATGAGGAACATTGTTCTATATCCATCATGAGGAGCAGTACTCCACATCCACCATGAGGAACATTGTTCTACATACATCATAAGGAGCATTACTCTACATCCACCATTAGAAACATTGTTCTACATCAATCCTGAAGAGCATTACTCTACATCTACCATGAGGAACATTGTTCTACATCCATCATGAGGAGCATTGCTCTTCATCCACCATGAGAAACATTGTTCCACATTCATCATGAGGAGAATTACTCTACATCCACCATGAGGAACATTCTTCTACATCCATCATGAGGAGCATTGCTCTACATCCACCATGAGAAACATTGTTCTCCATCCATCATGAGTAGCATTACTCTACATCCACTATGCGGAACAATGTTCTACATCCATCACGAGGAGCATTACTCTACATCCACCATGAGGAACATTGTTCCACATTCATCATGAGGAGAATTATTCTACATCCACCATGAGGAACATTGTTCTACATCCACCATGAGGAGTATTACTCTACATCCACCATGAGGAACATTGTTCCAAATTCATCATGAGGAGAATTACTCTACATCCACCATGAAAAACATTGTTCTACATCAATCATGAGAAGCATTACTCTACATCCACTATGAGGAACATTGTTCTACATCCATCATGAGGAGAATTACTCTACATCCACCATGAGGAATATGGTTCCACATCCGTCATGAGGTGTTCTGAATCGGCGCCACCGTAGCCGCAAGCAGCCTGCTGCGGTTCCAGTAGAGCCCAGGCGCCGGACGCCGTTTTTGTCCGTGCTTTGGGTCATTCAGCAGGCTGCTTCTTCCTCCACATCTAAGTGTGGAGAGGCAGCTAGTGCGCATGCGTGTGTCCATTTACCTCAGCCAGAGCCTAAGTCCAGTGTTTCGCCTAGTGAGCATGCTCAGCCGGATAGTGCCATTTCTGAGGCTAAGTCCTCGGTTCAGGCTACTGAGCATGCTCCTACACTTAGTATGAAAAGCCTCTTTGCACAGGTACTTGAACATTGTGCCATGTGTAAGTCCTGTGTTGTGCCTACTGAGCATGCTCAGGCAGATAGTCTGATTTCTGAGACTGTTGTTCAGGCTACTGAAAATGCTCAGGCACTTAGTGGATGAGAAGCTAGGTCCGGTAAGGACCTCACTGGGGATGCCCGTGAGGTGGCAGGCCCTTATAGGCCGGCACGCATCAGGTGTCCTGATGATGTGGCCACTCCGGACTGGCTCGTGGAGGCCCGCCCCTATGACATGGCACCTCACCATTGGTCGTCAGACGATAGTTTGGGGCGGACCCTACTTGATAAATGGGGCTGGAGACAGCATGGAGGTGTGCAGTCTTCTTATGCCATTGCTTTGTGCACATCTCCATGCACTGAGTCTTTTTGAGGCCATAACCACTAGATTGGAAGCGGTAGGCAGGGATAGGCATCCGGTGCTTGTCACGTGAAGACACCCGTGGCTCAGCATGTTAGGGTCAGGTGCGGGGCTTCCACGTCCTACCGTCCAGTCCTACTAGTGCCGCCAACTGGAGTCAACGGGGCTACGGCTGCTGTGCCACCTGTTCTCCTTGTATCAGCTTCCGAGTCAATGCTACCGGTCTGACCACCTGGCCTGACGTGTCCTGTACACCCATGGCCATGAGAGCCCCGGTGTCCAGAAACGCTAATCGGGGGACCGCTCAGTCTGACGTGTCATACACACGTGGCCGACAAGGCGCTTTCCCGGTGGTCTTCTGGTCAACGCTACCTGGGCACCACTCGGCCTGACGTGTTCCCTGCACACGTGGTCAGTGTAGCGCCACAAGTACACTGAAACGCTAACTGGGTTGTCATCTGGTCTGATGTGTCCCTACACACGTGACCGGTTCCCAGGTCTCCTGTGTTATTTCAGAACCACCCAGCTCTGTATTCTCCGCCTAACCTTTGGGTTGCCAGCAGCTCCTTTGTCATCTGGAGCACGGTGGAAACCGACTGGCGATTGGGATATACACCACCTTATCCTAATCTGCCAGTCCCCCATTAACATCAGGAGCATTACTCTACATTCACTATGAGGAACATTATTCTACATCATTCATGAGGAGCATTACTCTACATCCACCATGAGGAACATTGTTCTACATCAATTATGAGGAGCATTACTCTACACCTACCATGAGGAACATTGTTCCACATCCATCATGAGGAGCATTACTCTACATCCACCATGAGGAACATTGTTCCACATCCATCTCTACATCCACCATGAAAAACATTGTTCCACATCCATCATGAGCAGCATTACTCTACATCCACCATGAGGAACATTGTTCTATATCAATCATGAGGAGCATAATTCTACATCTACCATGAGGAAGATTGTTCCACATCCATCATGAAGAGCATTACTCTACATCCATCATGAGGAGAATTACTCTACATCCACCATGAAAAACATTATTTCATATCCATCATGAGGAAAATTACTTTACATCCACCATGAGGAACATTGTTCCACATTCATCATAAGGAGAATTGTTCTACATCCACCATGAGGAACATTGTTCTACATCCATCATGAGGAGAATTACTCCACATCCACCATGAAAAACATTGTTCCACATTCATCATGAGGAGAATTACTCTACATCCATCCACCATGGAGAACATTGTTCTACATCAATCATGAGAAGCATTACTCTACATCTACTATGAGGAACATTATTCGACATCCATCATGAGGAGAATTACTCTACATCTACTACTAGGAACATTGTTCCACATCTGTCATGAGGAGCATTACTCTACATTCACTTTGAGGAACATTGTTTCAAATCTATCATGAGGAGCATTACTCTACATCCGCCATGTGCAATATTGTTGCACATCCATCATGAGGAGCATGGTTCTACACTAATCATAAGTAGCATCTACCTTCATCCACCACAAGGAACATTGTAGAACAATGCTGCTTGTTGTAGATCTAGACCAATACTCCTGGTAAATGTAAACCAATCCTCCTTATGGTAAATATACAGAAGAACAATGCTTTTTATGATGGCTATAGAACAATCATAGAATCATAGAATAGTAGAGTTGGAAGGGACCTCAAGGGCCATCGAGCCCAAAGCGCTGCAAGTGCAAGTTTCTCTAAATTATCCAAGCTATATGTTTATCCAGTTTCCACTTGAAGATTTCCATTGATGGAGAGCTCACTGCCTCCCGTGGTAGCCTTTACTACTCTCTGACTGCCCTCACTGCCTCCCGCGGTAGCCTGTTCTACTCTCTGATTGCCCTCACTACCTCCCGTGGCCACCTGTTCCCCTCCTTGACTGCCCTCACTGTCAAAGTTTTTCCTACTGTAAAATCTGAATCTCCTTCCTGTTAGTTTCATCCCATTGCTTCTTGTACTTCCTTGTGCTATTGGGAATAGGGTATTTCCCAAGGAGCAATCTTCTACATACACCATAAGGAAGAGTGTTCTGCATCCACCATGTTGAGTGTTGTTTACTTCCACCATGAGGAGTCTTGTTCCACATGCACCATGAAGAACATTATTCTATATCCACCATGAAGAGCAATGATCTACATATACCAGGAGGAACATTGTTCTACTCCATAAGAATTGTCTTCTGCTAAATTTGAGGAGCATTGTAGTATAGCCACGATGAAGAACACTGTCTTAAATTCACCAAGAAGAGCATAGTTGGACAGATACCATGAAGAGAACTGTCCTATATCCACTAAGAGAAGCATACATCTATAGACACCTTGGAGAGCACTGAACTACATCCACCATGAGGAGCATAGTTCTACAGACACTATGACGAGAAACTGTTGTATATCCACCAAGATGAGCATAATTCTATAGACACCTTGAAGAGCACCGTACTAGATTCACCATGAGGAGCATAGTTCTACAGACACCATGAGAAGCAATATTGTACATCCACCATGAGGAGTATGGTAGTACATCCAACAGGAAGAGCATAGTTCTTCAGCAATCGGGATAGTGCAGGGGAGAGGGGACATTTTTCCACATTCCCTTGAGGTGCAATGTTCTATTTCGATCATGAGGAGCACTATTCTCCAACCACCCTGAGAAACAAAGTTATGCAACCACCGGCAGAAGCATAATTGCATTATTTTAATCATTTTGCATTATTAATCCCATTTTATGGAATTTTTCCCCAAGAACAAGAGTGCAGGGCTGTCTGTAAGCAAATTTTGATTAAAATGGCGATATTTGGCATAACTGTTGGACATTCTCTGATAAAGCAGGTAAGTTGTACATAATGTCCAATAAATTGGGATTAATGTCCTGGTAAGTATGGGTGTAATGAGCATTAAACTAAAGACACACAAAAAATCTATACAATTATCATATTTTTTTAATACAGCCATTATATAGGCAATGAATGAAAATCTATGTACACTTTAAACTCATATCCCTTGTATACTGTGCACCACTAAATGATTTATTGCACGATTTTCCCCATTACAAGCTTTTACATTACACAAAGGAAATTAATTCTTGGCAATATAAACCACAAAGTAATCTTACAGAATCCCTGATGCACTACCAATAAGAGCACGTAATCTGTGCCAGAAAAAAATATCATTTTAAATTTGTCCAGGGAGACAGATCTGTGGATAATTTCCTTGGTAATGGGGAACGTGAAACATTTTCAAGACCTGTGAAGTTAAAGCAACATCACAGTTGGTGGAGATCTGAAACATCGTTTATATAAAAGGAAATATTCTTTAATATCACTTAAAGCAATCTTAAAAAATCTAGTAAAATCACAAAATAAAAATTACAAAGTGGGCGGAATATGTTTTAAATTGTGACAGCAAACGCTGCTACAAAATTAAAAATGTGACAACTAGAAAATCCGAAACAAAGCAAGTTTTCAAAATGTGCATCATGTATAGTCAGAATTGATAATCAATTGAATATATTTTGCAATAGGCTGTGGGGGATCATTATAGGTGTAGCGCTGTGGGGAATCTTTCTTTATGGGGGATGTTAGGATATTATACTGTGTAGGATGCTTTTTAGGTTCATACTGTCAGGTAGCAGTGGGAGCTATCATAAAGTGCGAGTCAAGGCTACGGTTATCCCGGTTGCTTGTGCACCTTTTTCTACCACCCTTTTTCCTTCCGCACAACTTTCCATTATCATACTTGGATACAGCGCTCTGTGAACAGCCAGCTTCTTTAGCAATGACCTTTTGTTGCTTACCCTCCTCATGGAGGGTGTCAATGACTGCCTTCTGGACATGTGTCAAGTCAGCAGTCTTCCCCGTGATTGTTTAGCCTACTGAACCAGACTAAGGGAGCATTTTAAACACTTAGGAAGCCTTTGCAGGTGTTTTCTGTTAATTATTCTAATTTTTTTAGATGACTTTTGGGTTTTCATTGGCTGTAAAGCCCGCTTTACACGCTACAATATATTTTACGATGTGTCGGCGGGGTCACGTCGTAAGTGACGCACATCCGGCATCGTAAGGTACATTGTAGTGTGTGACAGGTACGTGTGATTGCGATTGAACGAAAATCCGTTCATCGCACGCACGTCGTTCATTTCTCATGAATTGAACGTGCGGTTGTGCAATGTTCCCGAGTTAGCACACATCGCAGTGTGTGACACCCCCCGGGAACAGTGAACGACAGCTTACCTCTGTCCGCGGCTCCCGCCGGCAATGCAGAAGGAAGGAGGTGGGCGGGATGTTTACGTCCCGCTCATCTCCGCCCCTCCGGTTCTATTGGCCGTCTGCCACGTGACGTCGATGTGACGCCAAACGTCCCTCCCACTACAGGAATTGGACGTTCGCCGCCCACATCGAGGTCGTATGGACGGGTATGTGTGACGGGTTTAATGGTTTGTGTGGCACATTCAACAAATTGAACGTGTCACACATACGATGGGGGCGGTTACGATCGCATACGATATCATATGCAAAATCGTAACATGTAAAGCAGGCTTAAGCCGTAATCATCAACATTAACAGAAATAAACACTTGAAATAGATCACTCTGTGTGTAATGACTGTTAACCATTTGTTGTCTTATTCCTCTGTATTTGGGTGCTCTGTGACAGAGTTTTGGTTTTCCCCCCATTTGTCTATTTTCTTGGGGTCACCGCCCTGATTCCGGTCCCTCCTTGGGTGGTGCGAGAGGGGGCATTAGATCAAGGCTGGTTAAGAGAAGGGCCAGGGTGGCGCCCGAGACGTCCTCACCTTCAGAGGTAATTCTGAGATCAGGAGTAACTGGGGCCCCCTTAGTCTGAGGGTCAGTCCAGGAGCCCTTATTCCCCGGTTACCTCGATTCCTTCCTGTGACAGGTGCTATGGGAGCCATAATAATATGCGGGGGAGGGCTCTGTGGGAATCTCATTGTATGGGGCAGCTGATAAGCTGGGTTCAAGAGCTGAATAACAGGAACCGTAAGATTACTGCATTTTATAAGCTTATTAATAATGTCTTCCCCACCCCCCCCTTTAAAGGGGGCATATGTACTCTGATGCTGTTGAGAGCTATACTGTTAATAGTGTATACTATCTGTAGGGTCACTTAAAAAAGCCAGGCAAAAAATTTACACCAACCCAGTAACATGGGGAAATTAGAAATTCATATTGCATGCCGGATTGGTAGTTGCCTGGCTTAATAAGGGCTTTATTGGATGTTCTAGCCCATGAGCAAATGTGGTGCCCCTGAGGCTTCAGTTGCCACAGAGTATAGCATCTGTCTTAAGATGTAATGCTTATCCCGGGTAAGAGGAGGTTAACCGCTGGTGCTTGGAACTTACACAATACACTTACATAAACACCCAGTTAGTGAGTCAGCACTTACACCACTCAGGAAGCCAGGCTGGGAAATTCTCAGGCAGGATGAGTCATCAAAAAGGTGGGGACTGCCTGGGAAGTGAGCAAGCACACTTAGTTTCACTTTAGAAGGAGTTATACTTCAGAACAGTTTGGACGCAGAAGAGAGAAGACAGCCATAGGAGAGCAGAGTTTAGCAGACTGGTCTTGGGGACGGGAGACTGGAGGAATTAGTTCCAGGACCAGGAGCCATGACACCACACCGAGTTTGCACATGACAGTCTGAGAGAGAAGCAGGAGACGACCAAGTGGAGCTGTGAGATAGAGGAGTTCATACGGTAGCCGGAGGGTGAGCCCCCAACAGCCCCTTCGGGACCGGCGCCAGTCAGGGTGCAGAGCCCTCGGTTAGGGGAACCTTCATGGACTCTTAACAAATCTGCAGGGAAAGGGAATTTCACATCCCATTGCACACCACCAAAAGTTCTGGGGCACAGCAGCAGATAGCTAAAGGAGCCATGGCCACGGTCGGGTCCATAACAAGTTTCGCGCTGCCTGCGTACGGGACTGCAACTAAAGCCAAGGACACTTGGGTCCCTAAGTAGCTTCACGCCATGAGAATCCACACTACAAGACGCAAGTAGGAAGGTTTCACATGCTTCACAACATCGGTGGTGACTTCTGTATCATCCGGGATCGGCTGGGGCCCATCACGGCGATGACCGGTACTCTGCGGGCATCGTGGACGAACTGTGAGTAAATAATTAAGAAATAACATTTGGAACACCATGCTAAGTCTGAACTGGGTGAAAAAAAACCTAAAAAACAATATAGAGAGAAGGGCTACAGACCAGCGACAGTGCAAGGGGAATAAATGTAAAGCAGAGTGACATGAAAAATACAATAGCTATATGTAAAAATGAAAATATGACAATGGAATCTGCATTACTGCCATGAACTTTAAAAATAAAGAGAAATTTAGCAATTGAATGAATCAATATAACAGAGCCCCAACACCTCGTCACGGTATTCTCTTACATTGTGGTCCCTAGCTAATGTGTGTCCTCTCTTGCAGTTAAAAAACCTACGGTGTATGGGAAGCTGAGACCCAGGCTATATATGTGTATAATGTGGACCAGGAATAGGTGTGGATGGGGCCGGGTTCACAAACGAAAGACTACAAACAAATTAAGAAATGATGTTTGGAACACCATTCTATGTCTGAACTGGGTGCAAACACCTAAAAAACCCTTCACAATATAAAGAGAAGAGCTGCACACCAGCGACAGTGCTAGGGGAATAAATGTGAAGCAAAAACTGCTGTATGAATACTAGCCTGAAAAATATAATAGCTATATGTGAGTAAAAACACCTGAAACCGCAGCCCCAGACTCTGATTTGCTGGCATTGCCGCCCCGCGCTTCGGTACTAAGGGCCCTTCCCCCATCACCACCGTCCTCCCCGTGGCTCACTCCAGCTGTGGGGAGCTGGACTATCTGAGCTGGTAACATCAGCCCCGGAGGAGAGTGACATCTCACAGTGGCAGCTAATCCCTGGCCACGCACCACGGGTGGCGCTGCAAAGCATCCCCCATTTTCTCATTTTTTGACTCTCTCTTTGCCTGTAGCCAAAGGGGCCATGGAGCCGGGTCAGGCCATTCACAGCAACTCCACAAAACCACTGGTGATGCCCTGCACATCCCGTGGGGTGCTACACATCTATCAACAACCGAGCAACAACTTTGAGGTACAACTACTAGGTAACCAGGCAAGAAAAATTGGAAGAGGTCCAGCACTCCAAAAAAACCCTCATCTTTATTCCATATCAAAGATAAAAACAGTGAACAAGGAAAAGATACATATGCCGAATAAAGTTTACCAGTTTCGAGGAAATAACCTCTTAATCTTAGCCTCAAATTGGATGTTGTAGCCCATGAGCGTCTATTGGAAAGTGGGCAACAACTCTGAGGTACAACTACTAGGTAACCAGGGCATGGTCCTATAGGATTACTGGAAGATACAAAGTAACGAAAATACGGAAAATACAGCATAGTACAAAATTGTACTATTTTATTATGGTCTAATAGTGAGAAAAACAAAGTTACTAAAAGTGAATGTATAAATTATACAAAAAAATCAGAAATCAGTGAACAAAGACTTTGCTTATCAATGGCAATTCATCATTCAAAAAAAAAAAAAATATCCAGTGAGATGGAACTCATAAGGATTTAGTAAAGCTGCCAAAGACATGACAATTTTAACCCCATCACCCCAGGGTGATTTTCCATTTTTTTTATTTATTTTTTTCCTCCCCTTTTTCCAAGAGACATAACTTTTTTATTTTTGAATCAATATAGCCATATGAGGGCTTGTTTTTTTTTTTTTTTTTTTAATGTCATTATTTATTTTACCATATACTGTACTGAAAAACAGTACAAAACCTCCAAGTGCGGTGAAGTTGCAAAAAAAAAAGTACAATTTCACAAGGGTTTTTGGTTTCTTATATTTGTCATGCTCCCTGACCTGGCAGTATGATTCCTTGGGTCAGTACAACCTTGTAGATACCAAACATGTGTAGTTTTTTATTATTTAAATTCGGAAAAAAAAATCAGAAATTTGCCAAAAAAAAAAAAAATTGCGCATTAGTTGCCATTTTCTGAAACCTGTAACGTTCTCATTGGGATTTGGGGCTCAGTGATAGCTTATTTTTTACGTCCCGAGCTGAAATTTTTATTTTTACCATTTTTTTGTAGCTGCAATGTTTTGATCACCTGTTACTGTAATTTATTGCTATGTTGCGCAGACCAAAAAAATATAATTTTAGCACTTTAAACTTTTTTCCGTTAAGCAGTTTACCGATTGGATTAATTTATTTTATATCTTGATAGATCGGGCATTTTTGAACTCCGCAATATCAAGATATGTATTTTTTATTTTTGATTTATTTTCAATGGGGCAAAGCGGGGGGAGGGGGGGGGGAATTTGACCTTTGGTGTTTTTGGTATTTTTATATATTTTTTAAAACTTTTTTTACTTTTTATTGTTTTTACTACTCCCCTTAGGGGACTTAAAGCTGGCACTGTCCAATCGCTTTTGACGTTCAAAGTCTTGTAAGCCAGGGTTTACAAGAGGTTCATCATGGCAGTCAAAAGATGACCCTCGACTGTCATGACAATTCATCGGCACCCTGTGATCACATCACTGGGCCGCCAATAGGAGTGGGGAATGGTGCGCTCCCCACTGGTGTATTAGATTACACTGTCGGGAGTGGGTGGATATCTGATCCTCCTGAGCCTGTTAGCTGCACAGTTCGGCTGATCAGATCAGGGAAAGATGTGGGCTCAGCGTGTGAGCTCTCATCAAAGTTCATGACACAACCAAGGACATACCGATACATCCTTGATTGTGAAAAGGTTAAAATTGAAACAACTAGAAATACTGACGTAAACAATCTAATAACATCAGAAGCCATAAAAAATGTACAATATGCAGGGTAGATCAAAATTAGAGAACAACACACAATTTTCTAAATGTTGCGGTGATTGTGTTGTCCTATGTGATTATATCCTAACATGAGGAAATTTGCAGTATTTTAAGCTTATTTCATAAATTGAATTTATTCTAAAGCACAAAATAAAAATGCAAATGAGATAAATGATAAAGAGCACTGATCAGAATTAGAGAACACTTTCAGATCCCTGCAAGTTATTGGTGTTAATCTGGCACCTGGTGCTAATTTCATTAATTATCTGACAAACCATATGTAACTGGCACCTAACTTTCCAGTTTGCAAGGAGTTTGCAAAAATGTTGTGCCATTCCAAAGTGACTGAAACCCTCCAGCAGCAGGTTGTCCAAATGAAGTCCAAAGGGGTGGCCCTATCAGCCATAGCAAAAAAAGTTGGTCATTCCATGCATGTGATTTTAAGAATATTACATATTTACAACATCATAAACTCTTTCAAGTCTCCCAAAAAGGCTGGTCACCCTCGAAAGACAAATTCAAGAGAGGACAGGATAATGTGGAGACTCTCCATGGGTAAACATTTCCACACTGCAGCTGGAATTGCTTGCCATTTTAGCACTGAACAGGGTAAGGATGTATCTCATCATACAGTGTCATAACGTTCAAGAGCATTTGGACTGAAAGCGCACTCTGCAGTGACCAAACCTCTCATTAGCAGAAAGAATGAAAAAGAGCATGTTATGTGGACAGAGTAAAAGGGGTCCACAGGTCATTTTAGTGATGAAAGCAAGTTTAATATATTTGGATCTGATGTGAAGCATTATGTTCATCAACAAACTGAGGAAATACTGAACCCACAGTGTGTTAAGAAATCAGTGAAAGGTGGTGCAGGAGGGTCATGGTTTGGGGAATGTTTTCTGCAGCAGGAATTGGGCCAGCTACATGGCAGGAATTGGGCCAGCTACATGGCAGAGTGAATGCAAGTGTGGATCAGAACCTTCTTCAACAACTTGTGGTTCCTTGCTTGCATTCATCACTCAATCAGCCAGCAATTTACATGCAGTACAATGCCCCCTGTCACACAGCAAAATGGGTAAAGCAGTTCCTTGCAGCAGAACACATTCAAATAATGAAATGGCCACTCAGAGTTCTGATCTAAACCCAATAAAAAACCTCTGGTGACAAAGTTATGGCCAAGAAACCCACAACAGTCAAAGAACTGTGGAAGAGACAGGAAGAAGAGTGGGCCAAAATCCCACCAGAGCAAGGTGAGAGACTAGTGATGTCCTGTGGAAGAGACTGGAAGAAGAGTGGACCAAAATCCCCCCCAGAGCAGTGTGAGAGACTAGTGATGTCCTGTGGAGGAGACTGGAAGAAGAGTGGACCAAAATCCCCCCCCAGAGCAGTGTGAGAGACTAGTGATGTCCTGTGGAAGAGACTGGAAGAAGAGTGGACCAAAATCCCCCCCGGAGCAGTGTGAGAGACTAGTGATGTCCAGTGGAAGAGACTGGAAGAAGAGTGGACCAAAATCCCCCCCAGAGCAGTGTGAGAGACTAGTGATGTCCAGTGGAAGAGACTGGAAGAAGAGTGGACCAAAATCCCCCCCAGAGCAGTGTGAGAGACTAGTGATGTCCAGTGGAAGAGACTGGAAGAAGAGTGGACCAAAATCCCCCCAGAGCAGTGTGAGAGACTAGTGATGTCCTGTGGAAGAGACTGGAAGAAGAGTGGACCAAAATCCCACCAGAGTCGTGTGAGAGACTTGTGATATCCTGTGGAAGAGACTGGAAGAAGAGTGGGCCAAAATCCCCCCAGGGCAGTGTGAAAGACTAGTGATGTCCTGTGGAAGAGACTGGAAGAAGAGTGGGCCAAAATCCCCCCAGAGCAGTGTGAGAGACTAGTGATGTCCTGTGGAAGAGACTGGAAGAAGAGTGGGAGAAAATCTCCCCAGAGCAGTGTGAGAGACTAGTGATGTCCTGTGGAAGAGACTGGAAGAAGAGTGGACCAAAATCCCTCCAGAGCAGTGTGAGAGACTAGTGATGTCCTGTGGAAGAGACTGGAAGAAGAGTGGACCAAAATCCCCCCAGAGCAGTGTGAGAGACTAGTGATGTCCTGTGGAAGAGACTGGAAGAAGAGTGGGCCAAAATCCCCCCAGAGCAGTGTGAGAGACTAGTGATGTCCTGTGGAAGAGACTGGAAGAAGAGTGGACCAAAATCCCCCCAGAGCAGTGTGAAAGACTAGTGATGTCCTGTGGAAGAGACTGGAAGAAGAGTGGGCCAAAATCCCCCCAGAGCAGTGTGAGAGACTAATGATGTCCTGTGGAAGAGACTGGAAGAAGAGTGGGAGAAAATCTCCCCAGAGCAGTGTGAGAGACTAGTGATGTCCTGTGGAAGAGACTGGAAGAAGAGTGGACCAAAATCCCTCCAGAGCAGTGTGAGAGACTAGTGATGTCCTGTGGAAGAGACTGGAAGAAGAGTGGACCAAAATCCCCCCAGAGCAGTGTGAGAGACTAGTGATGTCCTGTGGAAGAGACTGGAAGAAGAGTGGGCTAAAATCCCCCCAGAGCAGTGTGAGAGACTAGTGATGTCCTGTGGAAGAGACTGGAAGAAGAGTGGGCCAAAATCCCCCCAGAGCAGTGTGAGAAACTAGTGATGTCCTGTGGAAGAGACTGGAAGAAGAGTGGACCAAAATCCCTTCAGAGCAGTGTGAGAGACTAGTGATGTCCTGTGGAAGAGACTGGAAGAAGAGTGGGCCAAAATCCCCCCAGAGCAGTGTGAGAGACTAGTGATGTCCTGAGGAAGAGACTGAAAGAAGGGTGGACCAAAATCCCCCCAGAGCAGTGTGAGAGACTAGTGATGTCCTGTGGATGCAGATGTGCTGAAGTCATTCACAGCAACAGCTGGTGCACGTCCTACTGATTGTGACTGTTGTTACCTCCAGATCATTTACTGATCATCTCTCTACAGTCATTATTGTTCTCTAAATATGATCATCACATTTTGGGTAAAATAAAGGTTTTATGTTGATAAACTTTGGATCTTTCGTAAAACCCTGTTCTAGTGCATGGTGCACCCCTTACACAAAAACTTCAAATGTTCATCAATGTAGATTGCATTATTTCTGAAAAAAGCAAGTGGTCATACATTGTTCTCTAATTCTGATCTCCAGTGTACATAATGGAAAGATGGCAATTGTACAGGCAGAAATGACCACAACAACAAGCAAAATTGTGCCTGAAAACACCTGATCAATTAACACAAAGCCAAGAATGACTGAAGGAAAAAATAATTGCACATGAACGTGGATCTCTGAAAAACAAAAATTGTCAGCTCTCAAAGTAGTGCCAAAAATTATTTAGCACCAATAATCAAAGACCTAAAATAAAGTAGTTTGAAACTGTGAAAATAACATCAATGGAAGAAACAAGTCAGTACAGTACAGCAGGGATTTGTGACAGAAGAACTGGGAATTGAAATCCAAAGACCAAAAACTTATAGAAAACCTGTGGAAACAAATTGGAGCTAAAAAAAAAAAAGCCTAAGATTCGATGTCAGTAATTTGAAGAAGATGGACAATCAAAAATTAACGAACACAAAGATCAAAACATAGTTGATAAAAAATTATTGGATAACTACAAGGAACATTTTTGAAGAATTGGAAATTGTGAAACAACAAAAAACAGCAACAAACGGGAAAACCAAAAAATATCAAGTGAGAACCATCTGATAAGACCTGGTCATTAGAATTGAAATAATCAAGTCCATTGTAAAGAGAGACAAAGATTGGATATTGCTGGGTCAAGATCAATTGCATGTTTTTAAGCTCAAATATCTGACCAGCCTACATCAAACATTGGCCAAACACATTAATGAGATTCTTCCGAATGGTGAGATTGGGAATTTGTAAAAACTGGCAAAACTTTCTTGGTACAAAAAGACTTAGCAAAAGGGATAACACCTGAGAATTATTGACCAATGACATATCTGCCAAAACTGTTCATCACTGGTGTAGTGACTGATAATATTCAGGACTACGGTAATGTACATAATAAAATGAAGAGGAGACACAAAAGATCAGGTCCTGATTAATAAACGTAAAAACACGCGAAAGTCCAAAAACAAATCTAGACATGGTGTGTGTTGATTAAAAACATGCATTTGAGTCATTGCCTTATAACTGGATCATCAAATGATTAGAAGCAACTAGAGTCAGCAAATCATCAAAATATCTGCAGATAAGGCAATAAAAACTAGGAAGATAGAGCTGATCGTTGGAAATGGAAACTTGGAACTTGGTCAACATCTGGACGAGTATTTTCTAGGATGACTCATTGTCGGACCTGTTGTTCATCAGAAGTAATCTGGGTTACCTAAATATACCTAACATATATACTATATATATATATATATATATATATATATATATATATACAGTTAGGTCCAGAAATATTTGGACAGTGACACAAGTTTTGTTATTTTAGCTGTTTACAAAAACATGTTCAGAAATACAATTATATATATAATATGGGCTGAAAGTGCACACTCCCAGCTGCAATATGAGAGTTTTCACATCCAAATCGGAGAAAGGGTTTAGGAATCATAG
This sequence comes from Anomaloglossus baeobatrachus, assembly GCF_048569485.1. Classification (NCBI taxonomy): domain Eukaryota; kingdom Metazoa; phylum Chordata; class Amphibia; order Anura; family Aromobatidae; genus Anomaloglossus; species Anomaloglossus baeobatrachus. The sequence goes on from NC_134364.1 coordinate 121,271,001, forward strand.
CTCTGTAATGCATAGCCTCCTCTTTTTCAAGGGACCAAAAGTAATTGGACAAGGGACTCTAAGGGCTGCAATTAACTCTGAAGGCGTCTCCCTCGTTAACCTGTAATCAATGAAGTAGTTAAAAGGTCTGGGGTTGATTACAGGTGTGTGGTTTTGCATTTGGAAGTTGTTGCTGTGACCAGACAACATGCGGTCTAAGGAACTCTCAATTGAGGTGAAGCAGAACATCCTGAGGCTGAAAAAAAAGAAGAAATCCATCAGAGAGATAGCAGACATGCTTGGAGTAGCAAAATCAACAGTCGGGTACATTCTGAGAAAAAAGGAATTGACTGGTGAGCTTGGGAACTCAAAAGGCCTGGGCGTCCACAGATGACAACAGTGGTGGATGATCGCCGCATACTTTCTTTGGTGAAGAAGAACCCGTTCACAACATCAACTGAAGTCCAGAACACTCTCAGTGAAGTAGGTGTATCTGTCTCTAAGTCAACAGTAAAGAGAAGACTCCATGAAAGTAAATACAAAGGGTTCACATCTAGATGCAAACCATTCATCAATTCCAAAAATAGACAGGCCAGAGTTACATTTGCTGAAAAACACCTCATGAAGCCAGCTCAGTTCTGGAAAAGTATTCTATGGACAGATGAGACCAAGATCAACCTGTACCAGAATGATGGGAAGAAAAACGTTTGGAGAAGAAAGGGAATGGCACATGATCCAAGGCACACCACATCCTCTGTAAAACATGGTGGAGGCAACGTGATGGCATGGGCATGCATGGCTTTCAATGGCACTGGGTCACTTGTGTTTATTGATGACATAACAGCAGACAAGAGTACCCGGATGAATTCTGAAGTGTACCGGGATATACTTTCAGCCCAGATTCAGCCAAATGCCGCAAAGTTGATCGGACGGCGCTTCATAGTACAGATGGACAATGACCCCAAGCATACAGCCAAAGCTACCCAGGAGTTCATGAGTGCAAAAAAGTGTAACATTCTGCAATGGCCAAGTCAATCACCAGATCTTAACCCAATTGAGCATGCATTTCACTTGCTCAAATCCAGACTTAAGACGGAAAGACCCACAAACAAGCAAGACCTGAAGGCTGCGGCTGTAAAGGCCTGGAAAAGCATTAAGAAGGAGGAAACCCAGCGTTTGGTGATGTCCATGGGTTCCAGACTTAAGGCAGTGATTGCCTCCAAAGGATTCGCAACAAAATATTGAAAATAAAAATATTTTGTTTGGGTTTGGTTTATTTGTCCAATTACTTTTGACTTCCTAAAATGTGGAGTGTTTGTAAAGAAATGTGTACAATTCCTACAATTTCTATCAGATATTTTTGTTCAAACCTTCAAATTAAACGTTACAATCTGCACTTGAATTCTGTTGTAGAGGTTTCATTTCAAATCCAATGTGGTGGCATGCAGAGCCCAACTCGCGAAAATTGTGTCACTGTCCAAATATTTCTGGACCTAACTGTATATATATATATATATATATATAATATATATACTGTACACAGTGTGTCCACCGCCATTAATTTGAGAACGGCGGCAGCTATAGGCATAGAAGTGGTGTCTAGGTATAGTAAAGTAGCCATGCGCTATGCAATGAAACCACCTATAGCGCCACCTGGTGGAAAACAACGGAGTTAGCATTTTTATATTGAAAACGGAACGAGATAGAGAAAAAACGTGAATAAAAATTTTTTTTATCCATCATCAATTCACTAGGAATCGACACCTTGCATACAGAAATGCTATGATATGAAACCCATGACCCCCCCAAAACATTGAATGCTGGTCACGCATATGACGCTCATTTAACTTTGATGCTCATTAGTGTCCCCCGTCAGCTGCAATGCACATCTGGCCTCTGCACAGCATACTGTATCTTGCTGCAATGCACATCTGGGCTCTGCACAGCATACTGTATCTTGCTGCAATGCACATCTGGCCTCTGCACAGCATACTGTATCTTGCTGCACGTTGTGCAATATGGTAGGTGACACGTTTGCACAAGCATCTGTGATACGTCATCATAGGTCCTGCAATGTTGGTGGAGGGGTTGCATACATCTGCTGTTTGATGTGACCTCACAGAAAGAAGTCCAATGGGGTCAGGTCAGGTGAGCGGAGGCCACTCCACACAGCCACCATACCCAATGACTTGAAGGAAGGTGTCTATGAAGTATCGCTTCACGTCCGCAGCCTTGTGAGTTTTACACTTTCTAATCATAGCATTTCTGTATGCAAAGTGTCGATTCGTATTGAATTGATGATGCCCTACAACTTTGTATTTCACTTTTTTCTCTATCTCGTTCCGTTTTTTAGATAAAAATGCTACTTCCGTTGTTTTCCACCAGGTGGCGCTATAGGTGGTTTCATTGCGTAGCGCATGGCTACTTTACTATACCTAGACACCACTTCTATACCTATAGCTGCCGCCGTTCTCAAGTTAATGGCGGTGGACAGGAGGACAGGATATGGGTGGACACACTGTATATATATATATATATATATATATATATATATATACATATATACACACACACACACACACACACACACACACACACACACACTCAATATAAGGATGTCTTCTCTCACCCCCCCTATGAGGTGGTTGTCTTTCTTGTTTACTGCGTCCTCCCTCAGTCTTGGGTCCACTACCTGGGAGTTTAAGTTTATAGATAGATAGATAAATGCGTGTGTGTGTGTGTGTGTGTATATATATATATATATATATATATATATATATATATATATATATATATATACATGCATAAATCTAGATACAGTATATACACACACTCAAGATCGAGGTGTGATCAATACACCACAAGCATCTTCTCCGCTAACCTATGTCACCTCCAAACTCGTGCTATCCTTGAGATTACATTCCGTTCAGTAGATACCAGGGACATAATATAACGGTGGAATGCCTGAGGGAATATTTATAACTAGCAACCTGTCTGAGCCATATTTTACAAGCAAGTCTCTCCAGATGTTTCTTTTATGAGAATTTGCTGCAAGATGCTATCATTGAATATTCATCCTTTTCTTATCCTTATTTTTCCCTGCACATTCTGAATTAAAGGGAAACTGTCATGTACAAAATACAATTTACCTGCAGATATAGTGGAATCCTAGTTATATGGGGTTTAAATACCATTAGTCAGGATAATATATGCATTCAGATCAGGGTGACAATGAAAGAACAGGTGGAGATTACCGCGCTATCACTGTGTAGTGAGCGATGACTGGTACAGCCCCTGACACCGCCTTGATGACCGGAAGCAAGCGGCTGCAGAGAGAATGTAATAATTGTTTCCCTGTAGCCAAACTTCCGGTAAACCTGCCTAACAAGATTTAAAGAGGAGCTGTCACTTCTTATACAAAATCAAGTTAAATCCCTTGAACGTATCCCTAAGCTCCCTTAATTCTACTGCAAGCTTTCGAGACTACTCAGGTCTCTTCATCAGGCATGGTATAACACAAAATCTGAAGAGTCACGTATTTATACACAACAGGACTTAGAATAGTGCAGTAAAAAAAAAAAAAAGGAAAAAAAAAAAAAGAACAAGTTATATGAAACAGAACTATCTCTATGGCAGGGGGACAAGCTGTTCTAGCCATAAATACTGCTGCAGTTCAGTGTGAAAGTTTTATTGTCCTTTGATAAGGGTCTGGTCCAGGGCTGTGACATGCTCGGATGGTCAGAGGAGCACATCTTTTAACTGATGTAAAAAGACATGAATCCATGAGACACATTCATTCCTTCTCTGAATGTGTCAAAGGTCATCATGAGTTTGTACTCCCATAGTCTCCTGTCTCTCTGGGACTTGAAGTTTCCTTTCAATACCAGCAATTTCATGTCCATGATGCTGTGGTCTGGGTTACAAAAATGTTTGGCCACAGGTAGATCCATCCTTTTTTCTCTAATTGTGTGGCGGTGAGAATTCATCCTTGTCCTGAGCTGTTGTCCTGTCTCCCCTACATACAGACCCCCAGTTGGACATTTGGTACATATAATTAAGTACACCACATTGGTTGTGGTGCAGCTGAACGTACCTGGGATCTTGTAGTCCTGATGTGATCTGGGAATCTTTATCTTGTCCGTTGTCAATATTAATGGACAGGTCTTGCATTTTTTCTGGTTGCAGGGAAATGTTCCTGTTGGTGTTGGAGAGGACAGGGAGCTTCTGACAATGATGCTTCTTAGATTTGGGGGCTGTCTAAAACACAGAAGTGGGGGGTCTGGAAAAATAGATTTTAACCGGGCATCTTTTTGCAGTAATGGTTGTAGTTTCCGTGCAGCTCCTCTAAACACCTCCAGATGTGGATTGTAGGTGACTACAAGAGGGACCCGGTTGTTCTCTTCTTTGGTTTTATAATGTAGAAGATGGTTTCTTGATATTCTGGTGGCTCTTATAATCTGGTTTTCAATTGTTCTTGGGTGGTAGCCTTGATTCAAAAAGGTTTTTCTGAGGCCCTCAAGGTGATTGTCTCTATCTGTACTGTTGGAACATATCCGATTGTACCTGATAGCCTGGCTGTATACAATAGAGTTTTTTATGTGTTTTGGATGAAAACTGTCCCATTTCAGGTATGTTGGACGGTCAATTGGCTACAAGAGTAAAATCCAGAGGGAATTTGAAACACAAAGGAAGGCACTTCCAGAAAGCACAGAACAAGAAGTACAACAATACTACTACAGACTACGAACCCTTCTGATCCACAACAAGGAAAAGAAGCTACACAGACTGCGCCTCAATTCAGGACTTAATACAAACAGGTGGAGAACAAAGCCAAAACCTGACAACTTGGAAACCAAGTCCATTCAAGGCACAAAAGCATCTAACTGTGTTATCAATCTCTCGGATTACAAACCAAACAAAATGGAAGTTGCTGTGCTTTCTAGAGGACTCTCATTTTGTCCGACTAAAGCTCTAGACAAAATTGAACTCTGCAGCGACATGGAAGATTACTTCAGGAGACTACGTCTGAGGGAATATTTTAGCGATGCAGATGTTTCAGAATCCTCCCAGACTGAAGGAAGACGGATCTTGACAACCAGGAAAAGATCAGATTGGACACCTCCACCAGGACGCAACCCTCATCTGGATAACTATATAGACACTTTCAGACATTTGGTAAAATCCACTTTCCTAGACACACACAGGAGGCAACCATCCAACATCAGTGCCCAGGAGAGAAGGGCCATAAAATCTTTGAAAACCAACAAAGAAATCATCATTAAACCTGCAGACAAGGGGGGTGCAATAGTCATGATGAACAAATCAGACTACATGAAGGAAGCACACAGACAACTGATGGACACACGCTACTATAAGAAATTGGAGTCTGACCCTACACAGGACTATTACAAGGAACTTAACAAGTTGGCCTCTTGTCTGCCTGACATATCCATAAGAACTGATGAACTGATACCGGTGAGTCCAAGAATAGGCACATTCTACATGCTTCCCAAAATTCACAAATCTGGAAACCCAGGAAGACCCATCATTTCATGTGTGGGCACCCTCACTGAACAAGTCTCTGGATGGGTAGAGGGTATCCTTAAACCCTTGGTAAGGGATACAACCAGCTACATCCAGGACACTACTGACCTATTGAAAAAACTATCAGCAGTAGGTCCTCTTCCAGAGGGAACCATCCTTGCCACCATGGATGTGGAATCCTTGTACTCGAATATTCCACACCAGGATGGATTAAATGCTTGCAAAATTTTCCTGGAAAATACAGGAACTGATGCCAATTCTGTGGTGAAGCTTACAAAATTTATCCTCACCCATAATTACTTTGAATTTGACAATGACATATATCTACAGGAGACTGGGACTGCAATGGGAAGCAAAATGGCACCACAATATGCAAATCTTTTCATGGCCAAGCTTGAGAGTGACTTTTTATCCTCTTGTCCTATCAGGCCTCTGGCCTACTACCGTTACATTGATGATATTTTAATCATCTGGACAGAGTCTGAGGAGCAGCTGAAGACCTTCCATGAACAATTTAATCAGTTTCATCCCACCATCAACCTAACACTCAACTACTCCTGCACGGAAATCAACTTCTTGGACACCATCATTAAACTACGGAACAATGAAATACAGACATCCCTGTACAAGAAGCCAATTGACCGTCCAACATACCTGAAATGGGACAGTTTTCATCCAAAACACATAAAAAACTCTATTGTATACAGCCAGGCTATCAGGTACAATCGGATATGTTCCAACAGTACAGATAGAGACAATCACCTTGAGGGCCTCAGAAAAACCTTTTTGAATCAAGGCTACCACCCAAGAACAATTGAAAACCAGATTATAAGAGCCACCAGAATATCAAGAAACCATCTTCTACATTATAAAACCAAAGAAGAGAACAACCGGGTCCCTCTTGTAGTCACCTACAATCCACATCTGGAGGTGTTTAGAGGAGCTGCACGGAAACTACAACCATTACTGCAAAAAGATGCCCGGTTAAAATCTATTTTTCCAGACCCCCCACTTCTGTGTTTTAGACAGCCCCCAAATCTAAGAAGCATCATTGTCAGAAGCTCCCTGTCCTCTCCAACACCAACAGGAACATTTCCCTGCAACCAGAAAAAATGCAAGACCTGTCCATTAATATTGACAACGGACAAGATAAAGATTCCCAGATCACATCAGGACTACAAGATCCCAGGTACGTTCAGCTGCACCACAACCAATGTGGTGTACTTAATTATATGTACCAAATGTCCAACTGGGGGTCTGTATGTAGGGGAGACAGGACAACAGCTCAGGACAAGGATGAATTCTCACCGCCACACAATTAGAGAAAAAAGGATGGATCTACCTGTGGCCAAACATTTTTGTAACCCAGACCACAGCATCATGGACATGAAATTGCTGGTATTGAAAGGAAACTTCAAGTCCCAGAGAGACAGGAGACTATGGGAGTACAAACTTATGATGACCTTTGACACATTCAGAGAAGGAATGAATGTGTCTCATGGATTCATGTCTTTTTACATCAGTTAAAAGATGTGCTCCTCTGACCATCCGAGCATGTCACAGCCCTGGACCAGACCCTTATCAAAGGACAATAAAACTTTCACACTGAACTGCAGCAGTATTTATGGCTAGAACAGCTTGTCCCCCTGCCATAGAGATAGTTCTGTTTCATATAACTTGTTCTTTTTTTTTTTTTCCTTTTTTTTTTTTTTTACTGCACTATTCTAAGTCCTGTTGTGTATAAATACGTGACTCTTCAGATTTTGTGTTATACCATGCCTGATGAAGAGACCTGAGTAGTCTCGAAAGCTTGCAATTATTACCATCTTTTCAGTTAGCCATTAAAAGGTATCAACCACTGAGGACTCTCTGTTCTTTTAAACAATTTTTTTATCTCTACTGGCTAACACGGTACAAAGATATATTTTACTTGTATCAAAATGGAGGATACCAGAATGTACCGCATCTTTATGGAACTAAAGACACTTCTGAAGAAACGCGCACAACTGGACAGCGACATATTTTTCTTATCCAAATGCAAAAAGGAGAATCTGATCCCCAAAGGACTCTGGATTACAAACCCAATTCTACATACCTACAATACCCATTATGCACAAAACCTTTGTCACAGGACTTCTGAGAGACTAAGGAATCACCTTTTGCATGTCTTCTACAGCATCAAGAGTAAAATCCAGAGGGAATTTGAAACACAAAGGAAGGCACTTCCAGAAAGCACAGAACAAGAAGTACAACAATACTACTACAGACTACGAACCCTTCTGATCCACAACAAGGAAAAGAAGCTACACAGACTGCGCCTCAATTCAGGACTTAATACAAACAGGTGGAGAACAAAGCCAAAACCTGACAACTTGGAAACCAAGTCCATTCAAGGCACAAAAGCATCTAACTGTGTTATCAATCTCTCGGATTACAAACCAAACAAAATGGAAGTTGCTGTGCTTTCTAGAGGACTCTCATTTTGTCCGACTAAAGCTCTAGACAAAATTGAACTCTGCAGCGACATGGAAGATTACTTCAGGAGACTACGTCTGAGGGAATATTTTAGCGATGCAGATGTTTCAGAATCCTCCCAGACTGAAGGAAGACGGATCTTGACAACCAGGAAAAGATCAGATTGGACACCTCCACCAGGACGCAACCCTCATCTGGATAACTATATAGACACTTTCAGACATTTGGTAAAATCCACTTTCCTAGACACACACAGGAGGCAACCATCCAACATCAGTGCCCAGGAGAGAAGGGCCATAAAATCTTTGAAAACCAACAAAGAAATCATCATTAAACCTGCAGACAAGGGGGGTGCAATAGTCATGATGAACAAATCAGACTACATGAAGGAAGCACACAGACAACTGATGGACACACGCTACTATAAGAAATTGGAGTCTGACCCTACACAGGACTATTACAAGGAACTTAACAAGTTGGCCTCTTGTCTGCCTGACATATCCATAAGAACTGATGAACTGATACCGGTGAGTCCAAGAATAGGCACATTCTACATGCTTCCCAAAATTCACAAATCTGGAAACCCAGGAAGACCCATCATTTCATGTGTGGGCACCCTCACTGAACAAGTCTCTGGATGGGTAGAGGGTATCCTTAAACCCTTGGTAAGGGATACAACCAGCTACATCCAGGACACTACTGACCTATTGAAAAAACTATCAGCAGTAGGTCCTCTTCCAGAGGGAACCATCCTTGCCACCATGGATGTGGAATCCTTGTACTCGAATATTCCACACCAGGATGGATTAAATGCTTGCAAAATTTTCCTGGAAAATACAGGAACTGATGCCAATTCTGTGGTGAAGCTTACAAAATTTATCCTCACCCATAATTACTTTGAATTTGACAATGACATATATCTACAGGAGACTGGGACTGCAATGGGAAGCAAAATGGCACCACAATATGCAAATCTTTTCATGGCCAAGCTTGAGAGTGACTTTTTATCCTCTTGTCCTATCAGGCCTCTGGCCTACTACCGTTACATTGATGATATTTTAATCATCTGGACAGAGTCTGAGGAGCAGCTGAAGACCTTCCATGAACAATTTAATCAGTTTCATCCCACCATCAACCTAACACTCAACTACTCCTGCACGGAAATCAACTTCTTGGACACCATCATTAAACTACGGAACAATGAAATACAGACATCCCTGTACAAGAAGCCAATTGACCGTCCAACATACCTGAAATGGGACAGTTTTCATCCAAAACACATAAAAAACTCTATTGTATACAGCCAGGCTATCAGGTACAATCGGATATGTTCCAACAGTACAGATAGAGACAATCACCTTGAGGGCCTCAGAAAAACCTTTTTGAATCAAGGCTACCACCCAAGAACAATTGAAAACCAGATTATAAGAGCCACCAGAATATCAAGAAACCATCTTCTACATTATAAAACCAAAGAAGAGAACAACCGGGTCCCTCTTGTAGTCACCTACAATCCACATCTGGAGGTGTTTAGAGGAGCTGCACGGAAACTACAACCATTACTGCAAAAAGATGCCCGGTTAAAATCTATTTTTCCAGACCCCCCACTTCTGTGTTTTAGACAGCCCCCAAATCTAAGAAGCATCATTGTCAGAAGCTCCCTGTCCTCTCCAACACCAACAGGAACATTTCCCTGCAACCAGAAAAAATGCAAGACCTGTCCATTAATATTGACAACGGACAAGATAAAGATTCCCAGATCACATCAGGACTACAAGATCCCAGGTACGTTCAGCTGCACCACAACCAATGTGGTGTACTTAATTATATGTACCAAATGTCCAACTGGGGGTCTGTATGTAGGGGAGACAGGACAACAGCTCAGGACAAGGATGAATTCTCACCGCCACACAATTAGAGAAAAAAGGATGGATCTACCTGTGGCCAAACATTTTTGTAACCCAGACCACAGCATCATGGACATGAAATTGCTGGTATTGAAAGGAAACTTCAAGTCCCAGAGAGACAGGAGACTATGGGAGTACAAACTTATGATGACCTTTGACACATTCAGAGAAGGAATGAATGTGTCTCATGGATTCATGTCTTTTTACATCAGTTAAAAGATGTGCTCCTCTGACCATCCGAGCATGTCACAGCCCTGGACCAGACCCTTATCAAAGGACAATAAAACTTTCACACTGAACTGCAGCAGTATTTATGGCTAGAACAGCTTGTCCCCCTGCCATAGAGATAGTTCTGTTTCATATAACTTGTTCTTTTTTTTTTTTTTCCTTTTTTTTTTTTTTTACTGCACTATTCTAAGTCCTGTTGTGTATAAATACGTGACTCTTCAGATTTTGTGTTATACCATGCCTGATGAAGAGACCTGAGTAGTCTCGAAAGCTTGCAATTATTACCATCTTTTCAGTTAGCCATTAAAAGGTATCAACCACTGAGGACTCTCTGTTCTTTTAAACAATTTTTTTATCTCTACTGGCTAACACGGTACAAAGATATATTTTACTTGTATCAAAATGGAGGATACCAGAATGTACCGCATCTTTATGGAACTAAAGACACTTCTGAAGAAACGCGCACAACTGGACAGCGACATATTTTTCTTATCCAAATGCAAAAAGGAGAATCTGATCCCCAAAGGACTCTGGATTACAAACCCAATTCTACATACCTACAATACCCATTATGCACAAAACCTTTGTCACAGGACTTCTGAGAGACTAAGGAATCACCTTTTGCATGTCTTCTACAGCATCAAGAGTAAAATCCAGAGGGAATTTGAAACACAAAGGAAGGCACTTCCAGAAAGCACAGAACAAGAAGTACAACAATACTACTACAGACTACGAACCCTTCTGATCCACAACAAGGAAAAGAAGCTACACAGACTGCGCCTCAATTCAGGACTTAATACAAACAGGTGGAGAACAAAGCCAAAACCTGACAACTTGGAAACCAAGTCCATTCAAGGCACAAAAGCATCTAACTGTGTTATCAATCTCTCGGATTACAAACCAAACAAAATGGAAGTTGCTGTGCTTTCTAGAGGACTCTCATTTTGTCCGACTAAAGCTCTAGACAAAATTGAACTCTGCAGCGACATGGAAGATTACTTCAGGAGACTACGCCTGAGGGAATATTTTAGCGATGCAGATGTTTCAGAATCCACCCAGACTGAAGGAAGACGGATCTTGACAACCAGGAAAAGATCAGATTGGACACCTCCACCAGGACGCAACCCTCATCTGGATAACTATATAGACACTTTCAGACATTTGGTAAAATCCACTTTCCTAGACACACACAGGAGGCAACCATCCAACATCAGTGCCCAGGAGAGAAGGGCCATAAAATCTTTGAAAACCAACAAAGAAATCATCATTAAACCTGCAGACAAGGGGGGTGCAATAGTCATGATGAACAAATCAGACTACATGAAGGAAGCACACAGACAACTGATGGACACACGCTACTATAAGAAATTGGAGTCTGACCCTACACAGGACTATTACAAGGAACTTAACAAGTTGGCCTCTTGTCTGCCTGACATATCCATAAGAACTGATGAACTGATACCGGTGAGTCCAAGAATAGGCACATTCTACATGCTTCCCAAAATTCACAAATCTGGAAACCCAGGAAGACCCATCATTTCATGTGTGGGCACCCTCACTGAACAAGTCTCTGGATGGGTAGAGGGTATCCTTAAACCCTTGGTAAGGGATACAACCAGCTACATCCAGGACACTACTGACCTATTGAAAAAACTATCAGCAGTAGGTCCTCTTCCAGAGGGAACCATCCTTGCCACCATGGATGTGGAATCCTTGTACTCGAATATTCCACACCAGGATGGATTAAATGCTTGCAAAATTTTCCTGGAAAATACAGGAACTGATGCCAATTCTGTGGTGAAGCTTACAAAATTTATCCTCACCCATAATTACTTTGAATTTGACAATGACATATATCTACAGGAGACTGGGACTGCAATGGGAAGCAAAATGGCACCACAATATGCAAATCTTTTCATGGCCAAGCTTGAGAGTGACTTTTTATCCTCTTGTCCTATCAGGCCTCTGGCCTACTACCGTTACATTGATGATATTTTAATCATCTGGACAGAGTCTGAGGAGCAGCTGAAGACCTTCCATGAACAATTTAATCAGTTTCATCCCACCATCAACCTAACACTCAACTACTCCTGCACGGAAATCAACTTCTTGGACACCATCATTAAACTACGGAACAATGAAATACAGACATCCCTGTACAAGAAGCCAATTGACCGTCCAACATACCTGAAATGGGACAGTTTTCATCCAAAACACATAAAAAACTCTATTGTATACAGCCAGGCTATCAGGTACAATCGGATATGTTCCAACAGTACAGATAGAGACAATCACCTTGAGGGCCTCAGAAAAACCTTTTTGAATCAAGGCTACCACCCAAGAACAATTGAAAACCAGATTATAAGAGCCACCAGAATATCAAGAAACCATCTTCTACATTATAAAACCAAAGAAGAGAACAACCGGGTCCCTCTTGTAGTCACCTACAATCCACATCTGGAGGTGTTTAGAGGAGCTGCACGGAAACTACAACCATTACTGCAAAAAGATGCCCGGTTAAAATCTATTTTTCCAGACCCCCCACTTCTGTGTTTTAGACAGCCCCCAAATCTAAGAAGCATCATTGTCAGAAGCTCCCTGTCCTCTCCAACACCAACAGGAACATTTCCCTGCAACCAGAAAAAATGCAAGACCTGTCCATTAATATTGACAACGGACAAGATAAAGATTCCCAGATCACATCAGGACTACAAGATCCCAGGTACGTTCAGCTGCACCACAACCAATGTGGTGTACTTAATTATATGTACCAAATGTCCAACTGGGGGTCTGTATGTAGGGGAGACAGGACAACAGCTCAGGACAAGGATGAATTCTCACCGCCACACAATTAGAGAAAAAAGGATGGATCTACCTGTGGCCAAACATTTTTGTAACCCAGACCACAGCATCATGGACATGAAATTGCTGGTATTGAAAGGAAACTTCAAGTCCCAGAGAGACAGGAGACTATGGGAGTACAAACTTATGATGACCTTTGACACATTCAGAGAAGGAATGAATGTGTCTCATGGATTCATGTCTTTTTACATCAGTTAAAAGATGTGCTCCTCTGACCATCCGAGCATGTCACAGCCCTGGACCAGACCCTTATCAAAGGACAATAAAACTTTCACACTGAACTGCAGCAGTATTTATGGCTAGAACAGCTTGTCCCCCTGCCATAGAGATAGTTCTGTTTCATATAACTTGTTCTTTTTTTTTTTTTCCCTTTTTTTTTTTTTTTACTGCACTATTCTAAGTCCTGTTGTGTATAAATACGTGACTCTTCAGATTTTGTGTTATACCATGCCTGATGAAGAGACCTGAGTAGTCTCGAAAGCTTGCAATTATTACCATCTTTTCAGTTAGCCATTAAAAGGTATCAACCACTGAGGACTCTCTGTTCTTTTAAACAATTTTTTTATCTCTACTGGCTAACACGGTACAAAGATATATTTTACTTGTATCAAAATGGAGGATACCAGAATGTACCGCATCTGTATGGAACTAAAGACACTTCTGAAGAAACGCGCACAACTGGACAGCGACATATTTTTCTTATCCAAATGCAAAAAGGAGAATCTGATCCCCAAAGGACTCTGGATTACAAACCCAATTCTACATACCTACAATACCCATTATGCACAAAACCTTTGTCACAGGACTTCTGAGAGACTAAGGAATCACCTTTTGCATGTCTTCTACAGCATCAAGAGTAAAATCCAGAGGGAATTTGAAACACAAAGGAAGGCACTTCCAGAAAGCACAGAACAAGAAGTACAACAATACTACTACAGACTACGAACCCTTCTGATCCACAACAAGGAAAAGAAGCTACACAGACTGCGCCTCAATTCAGGACTTAATACAAACAGGTGGAGAACAAAGCCAAAACCTGACAACTTGGAAACCAAGTCCATTCAAGGCACAAAAGCATCTAACTGTGTTATCAATCTCTCGGATTACAAACCAAACAAAATGGAAGTTGCTGTGCTTTCTAGAGGACTCTCATTTTGTCCGACTAAAGCTCTAGACAAAATTGAACTCTGCAGCGACATGGAAGATTACTTCAGGAGACTACGTCTGAGGGAATATTTTAGCGATGCAGATGTTTCAGAATCCTCCCAGACTGAAGGAAGACGGATCTTGACAACCAGGAAAAGATCAGATTGGACAACTCCACCAGGACGCAACCCTCATCTGGATAACTATATAGACACTTTCAGACATTTGGTAAAATCCACTTTCCTAGACACACACAGGAGGCAACCATCCAACATCAGTGCCCAGGAGAGAAGGGCCATAAAATCTTTGAAAACCAACAAAGAAATCATCATTAAACCTGCAGACAAGGGGGGTGCAATAGTCATGATGAACAAATCAGACTACATGAAGGAAGCACACAGACAACTGATGGACACACGCTACTATAAGAAATTGGAGTCTGACCCTACACAGGACTATTACAAGGAACTTAACAAGTTGGCCTCTTGTCTGCCTGACATATCCATAAGAACTGATGAACTGATACCGGTGAGTCCAAGAATAGGCACATTCTACATGCTTCCCAAAATTCACAAATCTGGAAACCCAGGAAGACCCATCATTTCATGTGTGGGCACCCTCACTGAACAAGTCTCTGGATGGGTAGAGGGTATCCTTAAACCCTTGGTAAGGGATACAACCAGCTACATCCAGGACACTACTGACCTATTGAAAAAACTATCAGCAGTAGGTCCTCTTCCAGAGGGAACCATCCTTGCCACCATGGATGTGGAATCCTTGTACTCGAATATTCCACACCAGGATGGATTAAATGCTTGCAAAATTTTCCTGGAAAATACAGGAACTGATGCCAATTCTGTGGTGAAGCTTACAAAATTTATCCTCACCCATAATTACTTTGAATTTGACAATGACATATATCTACAGGAGACTGGGACTGCAATGGGAAGCAAAATGGCACCACAATATGCAAATCTTTTCATGGCCAAGCTTGAGAGTGACTTTTTATCCTCTTGTCCTATCAGGCCTCTGGCCTACTACCGTTACATTGATGATATTTTAATCATCTGGACAGAGTCTGAGGAGCAGCTGAAGACCTTCCATGAACAATTTAATCAGTTTCATCCCACCATCAACCTAACACTCAACTACTCCTGCACGGAAATCAACTTCTTGGACACCATCATTAAACTACGGAACAATGAAATACAGACATCCCTGTACAAGAAGCCAATTGACCGTCCAACATACCTGAAATGGGACAGTTTTCATCCAAAACACATAAAAAACTCTATTGTATACAGCCAGGCTATCAGGTACAATCGGATATGTTCCAACAGTACAGATAGAGACAATCACCTTGAGGGCCTCAGAAAAACCTTTTTGAATCAAGGCTACCACCCAAGAACAATTGAAAACCAGATTATAAGAGCCACCAGAATATCAAGAAACCATCTTCTACATTATAAAACCAAAGAAGAGAACAACCGGGTCCCTCTTGTAGTCACCTACAATCCACATCTGGAGGTGTTTAGAGGAGCTGCACGGAAACTACAACCATTACTGCAAAAAGATGCCCGGTTAAAATCTATTTTTCCAGACCCCCCACTTCTGTGTTTTAGACAGCCCCCAAATCTAAGAAGCATCATTGTCAGAAGCTCCCTGTCCTCTCCAACACCAACAGGAACATTTCCCTGCAACCAGAAAAAATGCAAGACCTGTCCATTAATATTGACAACGGACAAGATAAAGATTCCCAGATCACATCAGGACTACAAGATCCCAGGTACGTTCAGCTGCACCACAACCAATGTGGTGTACTTAATTATATGTACCAAATGTCCAACTGGGGGTCTGTATGTAGGGGAGACAGGACAACAGCTCAGGACAAGGATGAATTCTCACCGCCACACAATTAGAGAAAAAAGGATGGATCTACCTGTGGCCAAACATTTTTGTAACCCAGACCACAGCATCATGGACATGAAATTGCTGGTATTGAAAGGAAACTTCAAGTCCCAGAGAGACAGGAGACTATGGGAGTACAAACTTATGATGACCTTTGACACATTCAGAGAAGGAATGAATGTGTCTCATGGATTCATGTCTTTTTACATCAGTTAAAAGATGTGCTCCTCTGACCATCCGAGCGCGTCACAGCCCTGGACCAGACCCTTATCAAAGGACAATAAAACTTTCACACTGAACTGCAGCAGTATTTATGGCTAGAACAGCTTGTCCCCCTGCCATAGAGATAGTTCTGTTTCATATAACTTGTTCTTTTTTTTTTTTTTTTCCTTTTTTTTTTTTTTTTACTGCACTATTCTAAGTCCTGTTGTGTATAAATACGTGACTCTTCAGATTTTGTGTTATACCATGCCTGATGAAGAGACCTGAGTAGTCTCGAAAGCTTGCAATTATTACCATCTTTTCAGTTAGCCATTAAAAGGTATCAACCACTGAGGACTCTCTGTTCTTTTAAACAATTTTTTTATCTCTACTGGCTAACACGGTACAAAGATATATTTTACTTAATTCTACTGCTCTTTTCCTTTTTCCCACACATCACTCTATTACAGAAATATTCACATTTGTTGCTTTTGGGGTGCAGTATGTGAAACTTCTGGTTTTCGCTAAACACTGTAAATAGTGGTGAGAGCAGGGCAGCAGTGGTAATATCTTTCAGTGCCAAAAACGGGTTGGTAGCCTGGCATTAGTACTATTTCATGTAATCTAAGAAAAAGACTGATGGCACATCCTATCTTTATAATGTGAACAGGTGCAAAGTGAACATAAAACATAGTAACAAAAAGGAGACAGTTGCACACTGCAGTGCTAAGATATGTGGGACAATAAATATGGGAATATAGATGCAACGCTGCACTAAGACGTGGCCCGGAGCAGTACAGCAGAGTCACCACAAGGTGGCAGCAGAGTAATGTCACGCTGTACTAAGATGTGACCCAGAGTAATACAGCAAAGTCACCACAAGGTGGCAGCAGAGTAGTCAGAGAGCTAAGTCAGCAACGGGAAGTCAAATGAATGTACAAGGGGTGAACAAACTCAGAGTCAGAAGCAAGCAAAGGGTTAGCAGCCAAACGGTAGTAGACAAAGTAGACAAAGGGAGAGACAGAACCAAGTGAGGGACGGAAGCATAAGTCAAGTACTGGGTAGTCGAAACTACAAAGGTAGGATGACTCGACGGGGCTGAGAGAGGACAAACACAGGTTAGGCAGGAAAGGGTGCACGGCAGGACAGATCGGGTACCTCAACAGAGCCAGCTACACACACTATGAGACATAGGCGGGCTTTGTACACGACATTGCAGGTGCGATATCGGTGGGGTCAAATTGTGACGCGCAGCAACAAAAAGGAGACCGTTGCACACTTCAGTGCTAGGATATGTGGGACAATGAATATGGGAATATAGACATGCACTACTGCTATGAAAAACATGTAAAAATTGAGATACTTAGCACACAAAAATGGCCAGATTTTATTTGAATCCAACAGCCTATTCACATTTGCTGCTTTTGGGGTGTGGTATGTGAAACTTCTGCTTTGCTCTAAACACTGGAAATAGTGGTGAGAGCAGGGCAGCAGTGGTAATTTCTTTCAGTGGTAGCCTGGCATAAGTACCATTTCATGACTGTGAAATTCTCCATTTTTGAGTTTTCATTTTTTACTCTTCTCAAGAGTCAAAGGGTTTTTTTCTATTTGTCTGTTGACATAGCCACATGAAGGTGAGCTTTTTCAGGACAATTTGTAGTTTTGAATATTCAAATTACTATGTAATGTATTGAAAAACGAGGAAAAAAAATTCCAAATGTGATAAAATTATATAAAAAACACAATTCCCCCCCATCATTTTTGGGGCTTTGTACTTAGAGCATTTATTATTTTGGTATAAATCACCGGTCATTATTATTCTACACATCAATATGAGTATGGAAATATCAAACTTAAGTATTTTTTTTCTAATAATTTATAATAAATTGGTTAAAAAAATGTAGAACTTTGCAAAAATAAAGTAAATTGGTATGTGCTGCCATTTTCTGAGTCCTGTAACTTTTTATATTTTTCCACTGGTGGATGTGTGAGTTTATATTTTCACACTGAAGTTTGCACTTTTATTCATGCCATTTTATTTTCTTCTATATTTATTGCATTTTTTGTGGCTAGTGCACAATTTTTGTGTGTCAAATCTTATATTATTTTTGCTGTTAAAAGAATGGTTAAAATAATAACTAATAAATCGGACTTTTATGCATGATAACAAATCTAAAAAAATATTAATTATTTCTTTACTTAGTAAAAGGAGACTGAAAAATAAAGCACGAAATTAAAAAAATTTATTTAACTTTTCTTTGCACCACATTAAAAATAAAGAAAAAGATATAGTCAAACTTTTAAAAGTCCAAAATGAGGTACATGAAATGAACAGAAAAATAATCAAAATGTCTGAATTGTGGTTTTTAATTTATATAGTCTCTAAAAAAAATGGAATAAAAAATAATCGAATCATGATACACTCATGGCCAAAAGTGTTTGCACCCTTGAAATTGTTTGAAAAAATGAAGTATTTCTCCCAGAAAATTATTAAAAGTATATATTTTGTTATACTCAAATTTATTTCCTTTGTGTATTGGAAAAACACAAAAAAAATAAAAAATTAGAAAAAAATGCAAATTCAAAAAAATTTAGAATAAAGCTCCAAAAATGGGCTGGACAAAAATGTTGTCCCCCTGAACTTAATATTTGGCCTCACATCCTCTGGAATAAATAACTACAATCAATAGCTTCCTATAACCATCAACAACCTTCTTAAACCTCTCATCTGGAATTTTGGACTCTTTATGAACTGCTCCAGGTCTCTCATATTTGAAGGTGTCTTCTCCCAACAGAAATTTTAAGATCTTTCCACAGATGTAAATGGGATTTAGATCCAGACTTATTGCGGCCAGTTCAGATCTCTCTAACACTGTTTCCATCCATTTCTTGGTGCTTCTTGAAGTATGCTTGTTGTCATTGTCCTGCTGGAAGATCCATGGCCTAGGACAGAAAACCAGCTTTCTGACACTGAATACTATATTGTGACCCAAAATCCTTTGGTAATCTTCATATTTTATGATGCCTTGCACAGATTCAAGGCACTCAGTGCCAGAGACAGCAAAACAATCCTAACGCATTTTTGAACCTCCAGCATACTTGACTGTAGGTACTATGTTCTTTTCTGCTGACTCATTTCTTTTTCGGTAACAGTAGAATGTTGTGCTTTACCAAACAGCTCTATCTTGGTTTCATCTGCCTGCAGAATGATTTTGGTTTAGTCATGTATATTTTGGCAAACTGAGTCTAGCTTATTTATCTCCCTGTGCCTGCTCCAGTGTAAGCACAAAATTTATTATGTTAAAATATGCAATATTTCCTGCAGGTCACATGGGAGCTGCCATTTTACCAAAATATAACAGAAGGCTTTGGTGTAGAAAAGATCTGATGATGGATCTATCTCAAACCGCATCTGAAAAAATAAAGCTGTGGGGGATTCTCGCTATTTCTACAGTTTAACATTTAATAGAGAAATGGCGAATCCCTAGAGAGCTTGATAAGCTGAATGTGTGTAATCTATACTGATGCAGCAGAGCACAGTTTATATTTTGAAATTTATTTTGCTATAGAACGGCATAAAAATGCACTGATACCGGTTACCTTGTCCGACAAAAGCTTAAGAAGCTGATAACGGGAGACACTATAGCTGGCAATGTTGTATTTACAACATTGTATCAGATTTCTATTGGGTCCATTATTTAATTCTCCTGGTGATACCTGATTCACAGCTACAGAACTCAACATTTCACTAATGTCATTCCGCTAAATGTGTCATATTAGTTACAGTCACATCCTCCAGTATATTACGGAATTGCATTGCCAACAACTGTCTTTTGTTCGTTCATTGTGCTTAACTATTTACACTTTTATTTTTGAAACCTTTTTAACCTTGCAAAATTTTTCCACCACTGCCTAAAACGTTTGCACTTTTGTATATTTACTCATGCAGATATATACCGGTATGTGTGTAAAAAATGCTGCATGTCTATATATTTTCTGTAAATATGCAATACAATGCAAGAGTTTTAGGAAGATGTAGAAAAAATGCTGCAAAGTGTTAAAGGTCTCAAAAACAGACGTGCCGATGGTTTATTTTACCAATTAAAATGCAAAGTGAATGAACAAAAGGGAAATCCAAATAACATCAATGTTTGGTGTGACCGTCCTTTGTATCCAAAACAATATCAATTCATCGAGGTACACTTGTACTTGCACTTAATTTTTGAAGGAACTTGGAATAGCTGTAGTTCCAAACATCTTGGAGAACTCACCACAGATCTTCTGTCTTTTCATGTAATCCCAGACAGACTGGATGATATTAAGACCCAGGTTCTATTATTTTAAGTACTCCTTGTTCTTTTTTATACTAAAGACAGTCCTCCTTGATATTGGTGTATGTTTTGCACCTTTGTCCTGCTGCAAAACAAATTTGGAATCAATCAGACACCTTCCTGATGGTATTGTATGATAGATACCCATATGCCTGTGTTTTTCAGCATTTTGGACAACATTAATCCTGACCAAATGTCCAACTCCTTTGGATGAAGTGCATCTTGAAGCCTCTTCAGAACTTCCACCATTCTTTACTGTTGCCTGCGGACAGTTATTGTTGCACCAATGGACAAACTGCCTTCTGTTATCGCCAACTATTTCAAATGTTGACTTATCTGTCCAAAGCATCTGTAGCACCCTCTCCTGGTCCCAGCGCGGTATCCCCACATATGCCTGCTCCAAGGCCTCGGCAGGGGCACCCTTCCTCTCACCTGCCCGGTCCAAGCACAATATTATGCCTCCAGTCCCTGGCTCCGGTGAGGGTGTCCTCCCTCTCTTCTGCCCAGCAGCCCCATCTTCTCCTCTTCTGTCCCAGGGGCTGTTGCGTCCTCCTCCTGCTGCTTCTAAGCTGCACGCGCTGCTCCTGTGTCTGCCCATAGGGTTCACGTGCGGCCACGCCCCCTTTCTTAAGGGCCGGCATCCCATTACCTGGAAGCTGCTCCAGAGGTCACCTATTACCTTAAAGGTATTTAAGTTTGCCTCCCCTGACAGGAGGTGCCTGAGCAATGTTGCCTATAGTGCGTTGCTAGTTCTCCGGTCCCTGTACGTTACTGTGTCTAGTCCTTGTACCAGTCTCGTGTATCTAACCTCTGTCTCATCCTAGAGTCTGCTCTCTACCACCGCTGTGCCAACACGCCTGAGCTGTCACCACTGTGCCACCACATCAGAACCACTACCCTTGTGCCACCATGCCCGAGCCATCACCGCTGTGACACCACATCAGAGCCACTACCCTTGTGCCAACACAAATGCGCCTTCACCTCTGTGCTACCATCCAAATGCTGCTGCCACTGTTTACTCCAATATTGGATATTAAGAGACTATCTCTACAGGTCACTGGCTGCTGTGCATTTAAGCCTTCCATTGGTGCACCACACAGTCCCTGTATGGGGGTTTGCTGCTCAGTGCACCTTTGGGGGGAGTCCGGTACACGGTCCAGTGGGTCCATCCCCGGATGCTCGCCATCCCTCGGTCACCGTAACAGCACCTGCTGTCATTTTTCTGTATGCCATTTCCTATGTTTTTGCACTTAGTTGAGTCACATATCCTTTCTTTCCATGTTAAAGAAATGGCTTTTGCCATAAATACAACCCCTGGCCAGATTTCTTCAAACAGTAGATGGGTATTGCTGGGTCCCTTCAATTGCTGCTAGTTCAAAGCTGACGGCACTGGTGAACATCTTCCAATTTGGAATAGGAGAAAGCATGCCTCTTTCATCTACTAAACCAATTTTCCTTGGCCAACCACTGCGTTCTTCAAAGAGCTGACCTTAAAACTCTGCTCTGCTTCGAAATCTTTGTTTGGAAGGTACTTTGATGATGTTCTGTAACTTCCAAGTGTCGTGTTTCTGTCTTCAGTCGTGCCATGGTTTATGACTTGTGACATGAACCTTTTGTAGCAAGTTTCAGCTGTTCTCTTATTTTAAGTCTCTTAGAAAGCTGTTTCAACCGACATACAAAAATGATGATCATTATGACTAGAGATGAGCAAAGTTTGAAAAATTTGAATTTACCTGTTTGTGCATTTTTTCTCTGAGAAGTTTTATTTGCAAAGAAAATATTCTCCATGAATTTAATGTCTTATATTATGGTCAGGTGTCTCTCTACAGACTTAGAGCATAATAAATGTGACATGTAAAAATATAAAAATCTTTAAACTCATTTTACCCCACCTCTCCGCTCCATCACCCGTCTTGTCCTCATTGAATCTCTGATGTGAGCACTAAAATCCTCAGGATTCTTTACACTGAGCAGGGACCTACAGCTAGAGATGAGCCACCACCCTAATGTTCGAGTTTGGTTCGGTTCGTCGAACTTGGGGTGTGATCGTCGAACGTTCATCGAACACTTTCGAACACCATTGAAAACAATGGCAGGCAAACACAAACACATACAAACATGCACAAACACGAACACGCACACACATATTATGCTCACCTTACCTTCCGTTCCATCACCGGCCTCCTGGGACTTGCAGTTCGCCGGTACAGGATGTGTATCGGGTAACCATTGCGACCGATGCCGGAACTTCTGCTGCCAGAGCGCTGACGTAAAAGGCAGGAGCCACTTGCCTCTGATTGGCCAGCGCGCTTGCCTTTGAGTAGCGCCTGACAGAGGAAGTTCCTCCCTTGTCGTGATGGTTACCCGATACACATCCTGTAGCGGCGAACTATGTGTATCGGGTAACCATCGCAACGAGGGAGAAACTTCCTCTCTCAGACGCTACTCAAAGGCAGCGTGCTGACCAATCAGAGGCAAGTGGCTCCTGCTTTTGACGTCAGTGCGCTGGCAGTGGAAGCTCCAGGGCATCGGTCGCATGGTTACCCGATACACATCATGAACTGCAAGTCCCAGGAGGCCGGCGATGGAACAGAAGGTAAGGTGAGCATAATATGTGTGTGTTTGTGTGTGTTTGTGCATGTTTGTGTGTTTGTGTATGTTTGTGTGTGTTTGTGAGTGTTTGTGTGTGCGTGTATGTTTGTGTGTGTTTGTCATGTGTGGAATGGCACAATAGGGGACCAGGATGGGACATTTAACAAGTTGTGGAAGGAATTGTCTGCATTGCAATGATTTCCTATGGGAAATCTTGCTTTGCTGAACGAGTAACTTGGTTTACAAGCACAGTCCCAGAACGGATTGTTCTCGTTAACCAAGGTTCCACTGTATTAACATTGAATGACAGTATTACTGTGAAAAGCCAGTTACGCTTTTGGTGATCGAACCGTTATTGAACATAACCTCGAACTGTCGAATTTGAAGCTAAGTGTTCGCGTTTGTCGAACGACTCGAACATCGCCTAAAACAGGTCGAATTTAAGATTGGCAAACAGTTCGATTCGAACACCGCTCCTCTCTACTTACAGCTCCGATGAGGTCCACTAGGATTCTGTGCAAGGCCCAAACGTTTCATGACAACACGACGTGCACTGTGACACTAATGAGCGCGATCTAAAGATGAGACGTGGACCTAAAAGGCTATGGTGAGGGGCAGATGGGCCGGAGAAGTGAGTGCTAGGGGTAGTATAGTGATTTCTCTAATTTTTTGAGCTTTGATGGTCCTTTATGGTTCAGAAAAATGGAATTACAAAAAAATGGAGTTTTGGCAAATAGTGATTTTTGTGATATTCAAGTAGAAATGCTTTCCACTTAAACTTATTTCTTTATGTCTAATTATGATCTATTAGTTACTCATATATCTGAGTATAATCCTGCTAAATCTTTGACCATTTGCAAGTATGCATCGTGTATTCAAACAGGAGAAGAGAAGGGGTTAACGCCGCGCATCAGCCAAATGAAGATGTAGAGTTGTTGATGAATTAATATCTTTTTTATTTCATAGGTCTACGCGTTTCGAGGTTGAAACCTCTTCCTCAGGACCAGGACATCAACAAAGCCTATGAAATAAAAAAGATATTAATTCATCAACAACTCTACATCTTCATTTGGCTGATGCGCGGCGTTAACCCCTTCTCTTCTCCTGTTTGAATGCTCATCCACGTGGGGCTGCGGTAGACGCCATTATCTTATGCTGGTAAGTGGTTGTGACTTTCACAACCACATTAGGTGAGTATAATATATATTTTATATATTACCCCTGTCATCTGGTAATACCCTATCAGCACTTCTCTTTTTTCAGTCTCATCAAGTATGCATCCATTGTGAAAGAGATACTGATTTAACCCCTTCACCCTCAGCAGATTTTCCCTTTTTTTTTTCCGCTCCCCTACTTCCGAGAGCTGTAACTTTTTTATTTTCCATCAATCTTGCCATATGAGGGCTTGTTTTTTGCAGTACGAGCTGTGCTTTTACCATATAGTGTATTGGAAAACTGAAAAAAATTCCAAGTGTGGAACAATTGCAAAAAAAAGTGCATGATTGGTTTTGGGATATTTTATTCACTGTGGTCACTATATGGTAAAACTGATGTGCCGGTGTCGGCTCCGAGGGATCTGCATTGGCGTATGTGGTGCTGATGCTGTAGATATTATGGCTGGGATTCCTTGGGAACTCAAATGCCCGAAGGTTATTGGTTTAAAACCAACTTAGGTTGATATGGGTTTGTAGATACCAAACATGTATAGGTTTACTTTTATATAAAGGTTAAAACATTTTTGGAAGTTTGTCCCAAAAAAGTGGTGCACTTTCTGCACTATTTTCCGCGACCCGTAGTGTTCTCATTTTTCAGGATCTATGGCTCAGTGATGGCTTATTCTTTGCATCTGAAGCTGACATTTTTAATGGCACCATTGTTGCGCAGATGGTACGCTTTAATGGCCTGTTATTGCATTTTGCGCAATATTTGTGGCAACCAAAAAACATAATGTAGTTGTGGTGTTAGGAATTTTTTAGCGGCTATGCCATTTACCTATTAGATTAGTTGATTTTATATTGATAGATCAGGCATTTCTGAACGCAGCGATACCATATGTGTGTATATTTTATAACCCTTTAATTTTCAAAGGGGAGAATGGGAGGTGATTTGAACTTTTAAGTTTTGTTTTTTTCTATTTTTTGAAAACTTTTTTTTACTTTTTTTTTATTTTACTAGTTAACCAAGGGGACTATAAGGATCAGCAGTTTGATTACTCATTCATTTCTGGTGATCACAGCCACACAGCTGTGATCACCAGAAATACTCACCTCTTGTTCCTGGCAGAAATTGTCCGGGTGAACCAGGAAGTGAGTCATGATAGTGACAGTAATCATCACATGACCCTGTGCTACCATGACAACCATCGACTCACAGTGATCATGTCACAGCGCTGCTGGGTAAGTGAAGAGTTACTGCGGCAGAGATTTAAATCACAATGTCACATTTTGACATCACGATTCAAGGGGTTAACAGGCATGGGCGGATCGTGGATCCACTCGTGCCTGCGAGGCACACGTCAGCTGATCGCAGCAGCTGCCAGTAATTACACCTATGTGTAGGTCGTTAAGGGGTTAAATGCAATGGGCGGTCACAGCAAATATTGATGTGAGTTTGATTTCTCTCTTCACTTTGCATTTTTGCTAATTAATAAAATAAATTGTTAACACTTCTATTATTGAAAGCATCCTTACTTTGCAGCCCTTTTTCCACACCTGCCTTTTGCTTAGTCCTGTATATCTATTTTAAGAATTGTCACCGTTACAAAAGACTCTGCCTAAATCACGTTGTTTAGATAACTGCTTTACAATTGATCGGCTGGTATTGTGAAGTGTTATTTCCTATGAGGCTGTGATGATAGCGATGTGTGATGCCGCAGGAACGACAAACATTATCGTACCTACAGCAGCACCAATATTATGGAAATGAGCGACATGTCAACGAGCAACCATTTTGCACGTTTTTGCGCTCGTTGATCGTCGCTCATTTGTTTTACACGCTGCGATGTCGCTACCGGCGCCGTATGTGCGTTAATAACGACGTGACCCCGACGATATATCGGCAGTGATGTCGCAGCGTGTAAAGCACCCCTTACTCTCAACTTTTCTGGAGCAATGTTGATGAACTGCCCCCATTTTGTTGCTGCCATTGCCAACATATTGCTCTGATTACCAGCCATAGTGCTACTAATACCAACCAAAGGGCCACCAGTAGTAGCACAAAACCTCAAACAATAGCCATAGATTCTCTATTAACACAACTGCCTTTCTTATTATCATATAGCATGTCTGCAGAACAGTTTTCTTCTCCATACCTTTTCCTATTACAGGCATTTGTTTTTCCCATATTGGTTTACAAAGACCAATGCCACACAATTATCAGAGATTTTGCTTCTTGGGGGTGCGTGTGCTCTATAACAATGGCCACAACCATGTGAGACAATGTTTAGTGCATTTGCAGCATGCATTTCAGTTGGTAAAAGTTCAGTAAAAATTTGAAGTTTGGTGTCATGATTTACTCCTGGCTCAGCTGCAGCTGAACCATTTTTTAGTTTCACATCTCTGATACAGGTCATGTTAGGGGTTAATCCTTCCTGCCTCGTTCTGGATGTCAGGCCACTATATTATGGCACTGCTTCCCTGGAACTACGCCAGTGATATTTCCGGCTCTGCTGCGTTCTGCTTGTGAGTGGCCTGTTGTCTGCCCTGCCCCCGCCTGACCTCCGTATTCATGTAACCTGTTGTTGACCTCTGTTCTCTGTTCCCGTCCTGTTAGTGTCTCTCCCGCTGTCTCCCTGTTTTTTCCTTGTCTGCTTACCTTGATTCCATTCTTGTCTTCCCATTCTCCCTCGCTTCTGAGTTCTGACCTCCCAGCTTCCAACTCCTTGCTTCCACCTGACTACGTTTAGACTTTGCCCCTGTGTACTTACAAGACCTCGTGTTGTGAGCCGGCTTTCTGACGATTTTACTGCCATCTGGTGGGCTTGACTAGTATTACCTCTGCTAGGGAATACTCTGCACATACGTTTTCTCCACTCTACCGCCCTCTAGTGGTTTACCTGCTAACTATCTTCTCAGGTAGTTTCAGGAGTCTTCTCTGTACCACATTACTGCGCTGTACTGCTTTAGGACATCCTAGAGTACAGCATGACTTTTGGGATTTGGATACATCTCTAAAAAGTAAACTTTAGTAAAAGTAAAGTTTCTACACTAAAGATGAGTGAACCTTTGGAAGTTTGGTTTGGAGGTCACATTCCAACCTTAAGTCCGCTTTACACGCTGCGACATCGCTCAAGCGATCTCATTGGGGTCATGGAATTAGTCACTTTAGCGATGCCGTTGCGTGTGACACCTATGAGCAATTTTGCATCGTTGCAAAAACGTGCAAAATCACTCATCGGTGACATGGGGGTCCATTCTCGAATATCGTTGCTGCTGCAGTAACAATGTAGTTCGACGTTCCTGCGGCAGCACACATCGCTCCGTGTGACACCGCAGGAACGAGGAACCTCTCCTTACTTGCCTCCCACCCACAATGCGGAAGGAAGGAGGTGGGCGGGATGTTCGTCCTGCACATCTCTGCCCCTCCGCTTCTATTGAGCGGAGGTTCAGTGACGCTACTGTGACGTCGCTGTGACGCTGAACGAACCGCCCCCATAGAAAGGAGGCGGTTTGCTGGTCACAGCGATGTCGCAGGGCAGGTAAGTAGTGTGATGGGTCCGCGCGATGTTGTGTGCCACGGGAAGCGATTTGCCCTTGTCGCACAACCGATGGGGGTGGGTACACACGCTAACAATATCAGTCACGATATCGCAGCGTGTAAAGCGGCCTTTAGACAAGGTCGGTTTGTGACCCTGACATGCACTGAATCTCAATGGTAGTCAGTAATAGGGCAGTTTGTGTTTCCACCCATATGCAGCCAGCCATATGAAGAACAGAACTTCCAGAGGTTTTCAATTTTTTTTTATTGTGTTCGCACATTACATCTGATCACACTGTTGTTACTACCATTCACACACTACAGCGGCTCACACAGGGCCGAGCATCACTCATACCCGAGTACAGCGCTGCTTACTTCAGTGGTTTGCACTCGTAACTCACTCAAAATTCGAACCTGATCTTTGGGGTTTTTTTAGTAATCGGTTTCCGAACCCAAACTTCGAACCTTGAACCTCAGGTTCGCTCATCTCTACTCTACACCATACAGAATGGGGGGTATTAAAAAAAGTTGTGATAATTGTAGACTGAATAGAAGTTATTGATAGTGATGTACATTGTGATATATGTATCAAATAAGAAAACGCAATCAAATTGACACTACATACGGTATGTCAAGAATTGACCCAAGGTCTAAGATGGTGAAATTGTTGTCACTTTTAATAAAGGCAGATCAATATCTTCTAAGAAGAAAACATTTCTGATTGATCACTTTTGGTGGGGCAAGGATGCTACACTTTTGAATCCTCTAGGTCATGAAGGAAGACATTAAGACATCATCAAAAGAGGCGTGATATAGAAGGGTTAATAGTTTCTGTGTTTCTAGAATTTAAACACTTTATTATTACATTAGTATATCTTGTTTAAATTCATAGTCGCTGTGCAGTCTCTCTAAACA
Organism: Anomaloglossus baeobatrachus; assembly: GCF_048569485.1. NCBI lineage: Eukaryota > Metazoa > Chordata > Amphibia > Anura > Aromobatidae > Anomaloglossus > Anomaloglossus baeobatrachus. Next base: position 121,299,784 of record NC_134364.1, read on the forward strand.
TTCAAGGTCTTATTATTGTCTAGAATATTTTCTTATCTTATATACTGGTCTAGCGCTTGATATCTAAGAAGCCTCGCTGGTGATCCCGGAATCTGACCTATTGAGTCAGAGCAGGACAGCTACATCAGGGGCATCAGGAGAAGCCCACCGCACATTTTGACAAGTGTTGCATTATGGTTTCTACCCTATGAGGCACATCATAGGACAGAAAGTATGTGGACATGGACAAGTCTTGTAACGCCTGCCTGGATCCACAGACTCAGACGGGCTGTAATGGACAGGCTAGAGGGAAGCCACTCACCAAGCTGGACCCTCAGAACCCTGAAACCCTTTAACCCCTATACAGGGATTTGGAATTACACAGGGCCCCGGAGATCACTACCTGTGGAAGGCTGCAGTCTGAGAGAGTAGTCGTCAGGCAGGGTCAAACCAGGAATTGCGGAAAAGGGACAGAATCGGCAGGCAAAGACGTAATCGGAAAACAAGCAGAGGTCAAAACCGGATCGGGCAGCGAGGTACAAAAACAGGCAGGTAGGAGGGTAGTCAGGGAACAAGCGGTAATCAACACATGAAATCACAGAACAGGACGAAACAGGAGCCAGAATTTTCAGAACTATCTCTGGCAGAGGTCAGCAGACAGGAGGGGAATTAAAAAGGGTGTGGTGTCTTCCCATAGGCTGTAGCTGAATGATGGTACCTCAGCTGGGAGACACCCACCACCTACAGTCAGCCAGTGGCACTGCAGATTCCCAGGAAACCAAGACTAGTGGATGATCGGAGCCTGCGCCAACCGGCGCCGCCGGCATCAACTCCTCTCCCATCACCAGCACTATCCACGGCAGGAACACGGCTTTGCCTGGCGATCGGAGCAGAAGTCGATGGAGCGGACTCCGGTGGTGACGTAATAAGTCTTCTGTTTGGTGGTTTGCGGCACATTAATGCTAACAGATACGTAAAATCAAGAGAGCTGTCATAAAATGTAACGTCTATATACTACTAGCAGGTGGTTGGAACACATATCAATAATGTGACCCGTAAGCCTTAATCTAATTTTTGTATACATAGCAACCCATTTCCATGGTTAAAGACTGCAAACAAACTCTCGGTAGTCTGATTCTATAGTGCTGTTCCTGCTACACAAGATTTGATCATAGTTTATAACCACTGAGGTGGATAGGTTTGTATTGGAGCTGTATACACAAAACAGGAGATGTTTAAAGGGAACCAATCACCAGGATTTTCGTATATAAGCTAAAGCCAGTGCTATACTGGCACTATCAGGCTGAGTCTATACATACCTGTAGTGGTCAGCTCGGATGTTTAGGTTTTAAAATCCAAGAAAGTAAAGTTTATAAAATCATCAGCTTCTTGAGTGACATCAGCTGATGATCAGATAATATCTGGGGGGGATATTCATAGTTATCCCCTCCCTCTGTTAGAATTACCATAAGCATTATACAATAGACCTAGCAGGATCTGTGTGAGTCATATCCATATGACCAGAAGGGGCAGGGTCTCAGCCAACAGAAAAATGTTGCTTTCTGGTATCAGCTATGTTGGCTGAGGCCGCGCCCCTTCTGGTCACATGGGTATGACCTCACACAGGTCCTGCTAGGTCGTCGATTGTATAATGCTGATGCTAATTCTAATAGGGAGAGGGGATAACTATGAATACCCCCCCTCAAGAAGCTGCCTATTTTATAAGCTTTACTTTCTTGGATTTCAAAACCTATATATCCGATCTGACCACTACAGGTATGTATAGAATCAGCCTGATAATGCCAGTATAGCACTGTATGTATAGACTCAGCCTGATAGTGCCAGTATAGCACTGTATGTATAGAATCAGCCTGATAGCGCCAGTATAGCACTGTATGTATAGACTCAGCCTGATAGTGCCAGTATAGCACTGTATGTACAGACTCAGCCTGATAGTGCCAGTATAGCACTGTATGTATAGAATCAGCCTGATGGTGCCAGTATAGCACTGTATGTATAGAATCAACATGATAGTGCCAGTATAGCACTGTATGTATATAATCAGCCTGATAGTACCAGTATTGCACTGTATGTATAGAATCAGCCTGATAGTGCCAGTATAGCACTGTATGTATAGAGTTAGCTTGATAGTGCCAGTATAGCACTGTATGTATAGAATCAGCTTGATAGTGCCAGTATAGCACTGTATGTATAGAATCAGCCTGATAGCGCCAGTATAGCACTGTATGTATAGAATCAGCCTGATAGTGCCAGTATAGCACTATATGTAAAGAATTAGCTTGATAGTGCCAGTATAGCACTGTATGTATAGAATCAGCCTGATAGTGCCAGTATAGCACTGTATGTATAGAATCAGACTGATAGTGCCAGTATAGCACTGTATGTATAGACTCAGCCTGATAGCGCCAGTATAGCACTGTATGTATAGAATTAGCTTGATAGTGCCAGTATAGCACTGTATGTATAGAATCAGCCTGATAGTGCCAGTATAGCAATGTATGTATAGAATTAGCTTGATAGTGCCAGTATAGCACTGTATGTATAGAATCAGCCTGATAGTGCCAGTATAGCACTGTATGTATAGAATCAGCCTGATAGTGCCAGTATAGCACTGTATGTGTAGAATCAGCCTGATAGTGCCAGTATAGCACTGTATGTATAGACTCAGCCTGATAGCGCCAGTATAGCACTGTATGTATAGAATCAGCCTGATAGCGCCAGTATAGCACTGTATGTATAGAATCAGCCTGATAGTGCCAGTATAGCACTGTATGTATAGAATCAGCCTGATAGTGCCAGTATAGCACTGTATGTGTAGAATCAGCCTGATAGTGCCAGTATAGCACTGTATGTATAGACTCAGCCTGATAGTGCCAGTATAGCACTGTATGTATAGACTCAGCCTGATAGTGCCAGTATAGCACTGTATGTATAGAATCAGTCTGATAGTGCCAGTATAGCACTGTATGTATAGAATCAGCATGATAGTGCCAGTATAGCACTGTATGTATAGACTCAGCCTGATAGTGCCAGTATAGCACTGTATGTATAGAATCAGCCTGATAGTGCCAGTATAGCACTGTATATATAGAATCAGCTTGATAGTGCCAGTATAGCACTGTATGTATAGAATCAGCTTGATAGTGCCAGTATAGCACTGTATGTATAGAATCAGCTTGATAGTGCCAGTATAGCACTGTATGTATAGAATCAGCTTGATAGTGCCAGTATAGCACTGTATGTATAGAATCAGCTTGATAGTGCCAGTATAGCACTGTATGTATAGAATCAGCTTGATAGTGCCAGTATAGCACTGTATGTATAGAATCAGCCTGATAGTGCCAGTATAGCACTGTATGTATAGAATCAGCTTGATAGTGCCAGTATAGCACTGTATGTATAGAATCAGCCTGATAGTGCCAGTATAGCACTGTATGTATAGAATTAGCTTGATAGTGCCAGTATAGCACTGTATGTATAGAATCAGCCTGATAGTGCCAGTATAGCACTGTATGTATAGAATCAGCCTGATAGTGCCAGTATAGCACTGTATGTATAGAATCAGCCTGATAGTGCCTGTATAGCACTGTATGTATAGAATCAGCCTGATAGTGCCAGTATAGCACTGTATGTATAGAATCAGCCTGATAGTGCCAGTATAGCACTGTATGTATAGAATCAGCCTGATAGTGCCAGTATAGCACTGTATGTATAGAATCAGCCTGATAGTGCCAGTATAGCACTGTATGTATAGAATCAGCCTGATAGTGCCAGTATAGCACTGTATGTATAGAATCAGCCTGATAGTGCCAGTATAGCACTGTATGTATAGAATCAGCCTGATAGTGCAGTATAGCACTGTATGTATAGAATCAGCCTGATAGCGCCAGTATAGCACTGTATGTATAGAATCAGCCTGATAGTGCCAGTATAGCACTGCATGTATAGAATCAGCCTGATAGTGCCAGTATAGCACTGTATGTATAGACTCAGCCTGATAGTGCCAGTATAGCACTGTATGTATAGAATCAGCTTGATATTGCCAGTATAGCAATGTATGTATAGAATCAGCCTGATAGCGCCAGTATAGCACTGTATGTATAGAATCAGCCTGATAGTGCCAGTATAACACTGTATGTATAGAATCAGCTTGATAGTGCCAGTATAGCACTGGCTATAGGTTATATAGGAAAATCCTGATGATTGGTGCACTTTAATCAAGGTTATTTGCAAATATGTCTTATTTTTTTCTTATTAAATTAGACACAATAAATAATGAAAGCAAAAGTCCAGAATCCCATTAAGCCATTCTTACCTGCCTAGTGTGAACAAAAATTGAATACAAAGAGGGAAGAATTGATTTGCAGGACTCCAGTCCATCGGCCAGATCATGTCAGGTCAGGACCTCTGGACGGGAGGTCTGCGAATCTCTATACTTCCTAACTTTCTGGGCTCTTCTATTGATAAGCTGGATTGGCATAATGTCATGTTGGAATCATGATTACCCAGGGTAATAAACAGAAGGCCAGGAATATAGGGATGTATGGAGACTGAACTTTGACTGTCAGGCTCCTTATCTGACCATCCACTGCAGCTCTGAGACGACCCTCATGTTATAGACTATGGCTATCTTTGCTATCTCATACATAAATTTGACTTGCAACTATTTAGCATATGATTAGTTATGCAGATTCTTGTCATATCTGCAATGTTATTGTGTGTTTCTCCTAAGATTCTACATTTTTATTATTTTGTTAGTATTTTGTAAATCCACATTTGGCTTTCACCACTGCCTGAATCCTTCTGGGCTCTCGATCATATTCAGGCATGTCTCTACTGAAATCTGATCCCAGGTCTCTTCTACATCTTCCCAATGTTGGTGAATACTTGTCGACTCAGTTGGATATGTATACAGCTTTTTCTTCAACCTTGCCAACATATGTTCGATTGGGTTGAGGTCTGGAGACTATGTGGGCCAATCCAGCTCCTTTACTTAAATGTCATTGAACCACTTCTTCTCCAATCTCGCCGTATGCTTCGGGTTGTTGTCCTGCTTGAACACTGTCGTCCTATTTATACCCATAGTACTCGACTACACAAAATAACTCATATTGTAGAATACTCACATATAGGTCAGCATTGAGACCACCATCGATCCTTGTCAAGTATCCAACACCATGGGCTGTGAAACACCCTCATATGATCAGGCTTCCTCCACCGAACTGGACAGTTCCTTCAATTTCTGGATCCATTAGCCCACTTTTCTTTTAGTTTCTTCCAGACCCATGTGCACCCATCAGAGCCTAGTCTATAGACTTTCATCTCATGTCTCTAAATTACCCTTTTCCAATCTCCTACTGTTTACTTTTCATACTTTTTTGCAAACTCTAGCCGACGTTTCTTATGTCTATGAAGTTGAGGCTTCTTCGCCTTTTTTTACGGGCCACCATTGCTGTCTTGTACAATATGTGTCACACAGTGTTTTCGTCTCCACTGCCTTTTTTGTCACGCCAGAACTGATAGACCTTGTGATGAGCCGACTTGTTGACTCAGATATTTTGCCTCAATGTCCAAGTCTTGACTATTGAATGGATGAAAAAAATTTTTGGCATTCTTCTTCCACTCCACTCTTCCATGGCACTTACATGATTAATTTTTGCAATTTTTTAAGCTGAGAGACCGCTATCGATGAGCTGGATGATGTGGTTTCTTTTTTTCTTGGGAAATCATCTTCATGGTTCGTTTCAAATAAGTAACCTTTTGCTTGGTAATCAACTAAATAACATACTGAGCTATTAGGGAAAGTAATAACAGGTTGTAATTTGTAGTATACCAAAAAGATTTTTCCACTAACAGGAGCAAAACGGTAACAATGCAGTGACATGACTAGAATCTGCGTAAGTAATCATTTGATAATTAGTTGCAAGTCACATTTATGTATGAGATAGCCAAGATGATTGTCTATAAAATGATAGTAGTCTCATGCTCAAAGCTGTAGTGGATGGTGAGATATGGAGCCTGAAAGTCAAAAGTTTAAAACATTGTTACCCTTTTGCTCAGCAGTGTATTAACAGATGCTTTATGCAGTTGTAATTAACATTACTCTGTGTTTTCCCATCAGAACAGATCTTGTTACCTGGACCCGTTCTCACATTTATTAGTTCTGCCCCCGCTGATGCGGACGATGCCGCCATCTGTTATTTATCTGAGACCACAAACAATTGTGCTACATAAACCCCAGATTGTGCTGTGAAGCAAAGCTGTCGCCTCTGACTCTGATCTGTATTATTGAGCTTCGTTTAGGAACTTAAACAGTGATTAGCGGTGCCGCGTCCTGCGAGATTTCCACCACCGGCCTATATAACTGCTGGGACGGGTTTACATGAATATTAATGTGCATATGTATAGTATACTATATGCATCTATGTATACAATGAATGTTGTCCCTGAGAGGTCTTAGAATCACTTAAAAGCAAATTGACATTGAGATAATATTGATTCTTAACATTCTACATCTATTAGTTATTTGATATTAAAAGGAATCAGTCAGTTTTTATGTGATAAACAGTGTGTTATTATGATCCATGTATATATATAAATAAATTATAAAGTGCTCCATGCTGTATAGCAATGACACCAGTTTATATAAAATAACAAGAGTATAAAATCATTATGTCTAATGGTGCTCCAGATTTGTAACTATATACACACTCGGTCAACAAGGACCATACTAAGACAGGAGTCACATAAAGCATAATGGCTTCTACTAGTAATATCTGGCAGCTTGATCCACGTCCCTCTACCCCGACGTACGTTTCACCCTTCTTCTTCGTGGGTAATGGTACCTACTGGTTTTGTCCCCCGAAGAAGAAAGGTGAAACATACGTCGGGGTAGAGGGACATGGATCAAGCTGCCAGATATTACTAGTAGGTACCATTACTGTTTATGTGACTCCTATCTTAGTGTGGTCCTGGGTGTCTGAGTGTATATGGTTACAAATCTGGAGCACCATTAGACATAATGATTGTATACTCTTGTTATTTTATATAAACTGGTGTCATTGTTATACAGCCTGGAGCACTTTATTTATCATTTATTTATATATGCATGGATCATAATGACACACTGTTTATTTCATGAAATATTGATGCAATTAAATACACTATATGATGAATTGTACGTTGCAATAATATCACAGTTTATATGATTACTTTATTACCTGGCTGCTGTTTCTTCCATGTCCCTGGTTATCATACAGTGGAACTTTTATTTACATATTTTAATATATTAATTTTGAATAAAAATAAATATTTTAAAATAAAATTGTTTTGTCAAGTTTTGTTTGTCCATTCCCATACTCAGACTATGTTGAGACTTATGCTGTCAAATTATATAGCAAAAATCTGCTGACAGATTCTCTTTAAATAATTCTGTATTTTTTTATCTGCATGTGATTTTATGAGATAACAAATACACATCCAAACATCCCATAATAGCAATAGAAAGTTACTGGTGCAGATCAGATGTGGGTCCTATACCTGCTTTCCCAGCATCTCTCGGTATGTGAGTATCCTCAGAAGCAGTTGGAGCTGGGCTGCCAATCCTTCTCATCATATCATTAATGAGTTTTTCCACTACTAACGTGTTCCCCTTTCTTTAATCCTAACTTTTCCTAACGAAGGCTATGTACGCACTGGAAAATGGACTTTTCTTAAGAAAAATCCGCACCCTCTGGTAGAATACCGCACCTGTGGCAAAAACCGCGGTAAAACCGCACCCGCGTTTTTGCCGCGATCGGACGCATTTTTGTTGTGGTTTTTCCGCGAGTTGGTCCCTGCGTTTTTTTTACCATTATCTATGGCAAAAACCACAGGTACCTGCAGAAAAGAAGTGACATGCACATTAAGCCTATGTGCACACGCTGCAGATTTACCGCGGATTTTGCTGCGGATTTGCCCCAGAAAATGTGTCTAACATTTCTGCAGTCATTCCCCAGCAAAACCTATGGGTATAAAAAAAATGCTGTGCGCACACTGTAGTTTTTTTTTATACCTGCGGATTTATCTGTGGATTTTCCGCTGCGAAATTAATGAGCATGTCACTTCTTTTCTGCAGTTCTTTGTGGTTTTTGCCATAGATAATGGTAAAGACCCGCAGGGACCAATCTGCGGGAAATCCACAGGAAATCCAGATTTCATTGTGGTTTTGGTGCGGTTTTTTACCGCAGGTGCAGGATTCTTTAAGAGGGTCCGGATTTTCCTTGAGAAAAAGTCACTTTCTAGTGCGCACATGACATAATTCCGCAGCGGAAATTCCGCGGGTAAATCCGCAAGTATAAAAATACAAAGTGTGCGCACAGCATTTTTTTACACCCATAGGTTTTGCTGGGGAATGACTGCAGAAGTGTTAGACACATTTTCTGCAGCAAATCCATGGCAAATCCGCAGTAAAATCCGCAGTAAATCCGCAGCGTGCGCACATAGCCTAATACTTTCATAATTTACTTTTTCTATCTACTCTCCTCTTGTAAGCTTATTTTTAACAAGCTCGTAAATGCCTTTATTGTTGTTGTAGTTTTGATCCATTCAGCTGCAAACTGGAATCGGACCAACTGAGCAGAGCACGTTATTGGTGGGGCTGAGAGGAGAGTGAGGTGTGATCTGGGCATGTTCCCAGAGTGCTGTCTCTCAGAGCGCCTCACGCCTGCCCCCACCAGTGACGTGCCCTGTTCAATTGGTCCGATTCCGGTCTGCATCCAGAAGGATCAAAGATACAACACTGACAGATGTAAGATTAAACTATAGGTGTTTATTATGACTCGGCTCTGCTCTATGCGACAGTCTAGGCTGCTTTCACACTTGCGTTGAACGGCATCCGTTGCATTGTGTTGTATGACGGGTGCAACGGATGCGTTGCATATAGTGACACAATGGATGCATCGGATTGTACAAAATAACGCAATCCGTTATAGTTTTTTTCTGGACTTTACACATCTGGGCATGCGCAGTTGTGTAAAGACGGTTGCGTTAACAGAATCCGTCAAATGACAGATTCTAACGGAATCCGTCACCATAGGCGTCCATTATAAAAACAACAGACGCCGACGGAATCCTGCAGGTTGCATTTTTTTGACGCTCCGCCAAGCGCAGAAAAACGCTACATGCAGCGTTCCATCCGCCAGGCGGATGCAACGCAGCGTCGACTGATGGATGCAACGCAAGGCCATCCGCTGCTATCCGTAGCTAATAGAAGTCTATGAGTAAGAAAACGGTTTCCTGCAACGGTTACCGTAATTCCTCAAGGCGGCGGATAGCAACGGATGCCGTTCAACGCAAGTGTGAAAGCGCCCTTAGCTGCAGAGAACCCAAAGGAGATAAGGGCTGTGTGTCATTACTAGTCTCACAGGTGAGTGTCTGATCTTATCTAGGGGCATGTTCTTATTTTCCCTGCATGACTCTTCCTGATTTTGATTGATATCCATGTTAGTCCTATGTTCATCATGGAGAGAGCTGTTTTTTTGCAATAATACTCTACTTAGGCTTCCTCTTTGACTTTCTTTATAGCTGAAAGGACACCTGCAAAATCCCAATTTGTCACCCCTACAACTAGACTTACAAAAATATAATTACTGTTACTAATACACAATATATTTGTCATGATCCGGGACCAGTATTCTCCGCGCCAGAGTTTCCCAGACCCGGCCTTGTCATGTCAGGGGTTAACTCCTATCAGCCTTAGGGGTACTTTGCACGCTGCGACATAGCAAGCCGATGCTGCGATGCTGAGCGCGATAGTCCCCGCCCCCGTCGCAGCTGCGATATCCTTGTGATAGCTGCCGTAGCGAACATTATCGCTACGGCAGCTTCACATTGACTCACCTGTCCTGGGACGTCGCTCTGGCCGGCGACCCGCCTTCTTATTAAGGGGGCGGGTGTGCTGCGTCACAGCGACGTCACACGGCAGGCGGCCAATAGGAGCGGATTGGCGGAGATGAGCGGGATGTAAACATCCCGCCCACCTCCTTCCTTCTGCATATCCTACGGGAGCCGCGGTGACGCCGGTAGGAGATGTTCCTCGCTCCTGCGACTTCACACACAGCGTTGGGTGCTGCTGCAGGAACGAGGAACAACATCGGACTGTCGCGTCAGCGTAATTATGGATTACGCCGACGCTGCACCGATGATACGATTACGTCGCACCTGCGATGTCGTAGTGTGCAAAGCCCGCCTAAGTCTGGTTTCAGGAGACACTATGTCTGGTCGCTGCACCAGCATTCCAGCGCTGGTTATAGTTTTGCTCTGCAGTCTGTGACAGGCTCTGGTGAGATTGCCTGTTTGATCTGACTACTTGTTACTGTGCCCTGACCTGTACCCTCCCCTGTTCGTCCGCCTGTCCCAGTCCCTGACTTCTCGCTCCTGTCTGTTGTTTGTGTTTCCCTCTGCATACCTGATCTCCCGCCATGCGACTCAGTTCTGTTTACTGAATTGATTTTGATCCTCCCTTTGCAGTGACTTGACTTTCCTGGCCTGACCCTAACTGCTTGACTACTCTATTGCCCCCTGGTGGTTCGCCTGTGAACTGCCTGCTGAACTTACTCTGCTGTACTTCAGCCTCCTTTCTGTTACAGTGTTATTTTGATTCTCCTTCACTACTCTGCTGCCACCTAGTGGGGAATACGCTGTACTACGTCTTACTAGCCCTTTGTAAAGCGTGACAATATTTAGCAACCTCATTCATACAGTAAATGCATGGTAGAACATGCTATGGTCTTGTCTATGACAACCACAGTAATGTCTTGTAATAACTGCACTCAATCCCAGTAATAATCTTATGTACAATATTGACTGCAGCCAATAATGGCAAAATAACGACCATATTATAGCACATGCCTCACCAAGCAGCCTATGACAACTATAGGGTTACCAATACAGCTCCTCCTCACCTGCCATATATACTAATGATACATACTAATGAAACATTGGAGTTTAATGTGCCCAGATTGGTTCTTTACTGCCAAAAATGTATAATAATTGAAAATGCATAATTTGTGGGATTTTTTGCCAATTATTTACATACCTGCTTCCCCCATTGTGCACTGTACAAATTTGCTAAAATAATAAATAAATTAATTTTTAAATTTTCCAGTTAGCAGCAATTTATCTTTGACGTCCAGCATAGATCACAGACCCATTTAGTAAAAATAATGGTGTATAGCACCACATTTATAAATATTTTCATTGGGTAGGGCGCTCTTTTTCAGACATTATTCTATCATCTCTATTTTATCGACAGATACAATCTACAAGACAAACACACATTACATTCGAGATATATTGTGCCTGGAAAAAAAAATCAAACCAGAAGAGTTTATTCGAGTTCAATCAAATAATGGTGGAATTTTACAAAAATTTGTATTCAATTTTTTTGTAGTTTATTCTATGCGAATTCAGCAATATGGCCGCTATCTGACAACCAGAATAATAAAGGGATGTCAAAAGGTAAAAACAATATATTGTATATAGTGGTTGCCATGATTCAGGCCTGGCTCAGTCGCCGCTAAGCCAGTGCTGATATCTGTTTGTTGTTCAGGGTATGGGAGGGGTTAACATTTTGTGGTCTCGTTTTGGGTTGCATAACACTATATCCTGGCGCTGAACCTATTGTTCAGCGTCAGTAATAGTTTCTGCTCTCAGCGCTCGTTTCCTGGCTCCCATAAGTTCCCAATTTGTCCTGCCTCCCCGTTACCTCGTCATAACCCGTGTTCCCCTTCTTCATTCGTCCATCCCTTGTTCCTGACTCTCTGTGCCGGTCCGTGTATTTGCCCTATCTCGTTTGTCTCTGTCCCATCCTGTGTACCCTGACCCCAGTAGGCTACCTGTCTTCCCGGCTTCTGACCTTGCTTTGTTTGTGACTGTGCCTTCGATGTTCCCTCCTGCTTTATATGTGAGATCCTGGCTCTGACCCATGGAAAACCACCTGACTACTCTTGCTTATTCCTTTTGTACCCTGATTTTACCTCTTGCTGCTGACTCTGCTCTTGTGACCGGTATTGACCTCTTGCTGCTGACTCTGCTCTTGTGACCGGTATTGACCTCTTGCTGCTGACTCTGCTCTTGTGACCGGTATTGACCTCTTGCTGCTGACTCTGCTCTTGTGACAGGTATTGACCTCTTGCTGCTGACTCTGCTCTTGTGACCAGTATTGACCTTTTGCTGCTGACTCTGCTCTTGTGACTGTTATTGACCTCTTGCTGCTGACACTGCTCTTGTGACCGGTATTGACCTCTTGCTGCTGACTCTGCTCTTGTGACCGGTATTGACCTCTTGCTGCTGACTCTGCTCTTGTGACCGGTATTGACCTCTTGCTGCTGACTCTGCTCTTGTGACCGGTATTGACCTCTTGCTGCTGACTCTGCTCTTGTGACCAGTATTGACCTCTTGCTGCTGACTCTGCTCTTGTGACCGGTATTGACCTCTTGCTGCTGACTCTGCTCTTGTGAACGGTATTGACCTCTTGCTGCTGACTCTGCTCTTGTGACCAGTATTGACCTCTTGCTGCTGACTCTGCTCTTGTGACCGGTATTGACCTCTTGCTGCTGACTCTGCTCTTGTGACCGGTATTGACCTCTTGCTGCTGACTCTGCTCTTGTGACCAGTATTGACCTCTTGCCGCTGACTCTGCTCGTTGGCTATTCTACTGCCCTCTTGTGGCTGAATTGCTAAGTGCACTGTTGATAATTCTCTCCAGCCCCAGTGCATACACTAGCATTTTGTGACAGTGGTAATATAAGGTCCCTGTATGGCAGTACTATTAAGACATTGTATTGTACATTGGTATTATTGGGATATTGTGTAAAACCTCTAACTGGCCATTATCTTAAGACCTGGACCTTACTGATATTAGTGTAAGGATATTGTATGGCTTTATTACTTGAGTTTATATATTGAGTTGGGATATTAAACCATCCATTAAATCCATTCCTGGTTATACATAACTAGGCTTAGCTCTAAAAATTAAACATCTCGTCTAATCTATAGTTGTAATAGGCAAAGGGTTACACAAATAAGATTTTAACGATAACCAGGTCTGTCCTTGAGATCCAATAAATCAGCTCCACAGGGACTATGGCGGCTCACAAATGGAAACACTGATAAAAATGTCCGGAATACAACAGGTTCTTTTCACAAGGAGTCATTAAAGAAATTTATGGGGGCCGATTATCCTTTTCAGGATCTCTCAGGACCCGTTATGTTGCAAAAGCTAAGGACGAAGGATAGCGGTAACACAAGGTATAAGTATAGTGGTGATATAGAGGTAGAAGTATAACGGATGGTGATAGAGAGGTAGATATATACCAGTGATATAGAGGCAGGAGTATAACGGATGGTGATAGAGAGGTAGATATATACCAGTGATATAGAGGTAGAAGTATAACGGATGGTGATAGAGAGGTAGATATATACCAGTGATATAGAGGTAGAAGTATAACGGATGGTGATAGAGAGGTAGATATATACCAGTGATATAGAGGTAGAAGTATAACGGATGGTGATAGAGAGGTAGATATATACCAGTGATATAGAGGTAGAAGTATAACGGATGGTGATAGAGAGGTAGATATATACCAGTGATATAGAGGTAGAAGTATAACGGATGGTGATAGAGAGGTAGATATATACCAGTGATATAGAGGTAGAAGTATAACGGATGGTGATATAGAGGTAGAAGTATAATGGTGATATAGAAGCCCATGTATAACGGTGATATAGAGATAGGAGTATAACAATGATGTAGATGTAAATGTATAGCACTGATATAAAGGTAGATGTATAGCGGTGATATACAAGGCAAGAATATAATGGTGATATAGAGGTATATATATATATATATATATATATATATGTATATATATATATATATATATATATATATATAGCCATGAAATAGAGGTAGATATGTAGAAGTTGATATATAACAGTGATATAGAGGTAAATGTATAGCACTGATATAAAGGTAGATAGATACTGATATAGCGGTGATATAGAAGGCAGAAATAAAATCGTAATTTAGAGGTGTATACACTACAGTACAAACATTTGGGGTCCTCCAGACAATTTTGTCATTTCCATCAAAAATCACACTTTTGTTTATCAAATAAGTTGCATAATGAATAGAAAATATCGTCCAGACAGTGAAGAGGTTAGAAATAATGATTTTTACGTGAAATAATAATTTCCTCTTCACACTTTGCTTTCGGCACAGAATGCTCCTTTGCAGCAATTCCAGCTTTGCAGAGCTTTGGCTTCTAGCTGGTAATTTGCGGAAGTAATCTGGAGATATTTCCCCCCATGCTTCCCCCCTCCCTCCACAAGTGGGATTGGTTGATGGGCACTTTTTGGCACCATACGGTCACACTGCACCCACAACCGCTCTATAGGGTTGAGATCTGGTGACTGGCCCCTCCATTACAGATAGATACCAGCTGCTGGCTTGTTCCCTAAATAGTTCATGCATAATTTGGAGGTGGCTTTGGGTCATTGTCCTGTTGGAGGATGAAATTGGCTCCAATCAAGCGCTGTGCACAGGGTATGGCATGGCGTAAAATGGAGTGATAGCCTTACTTATTCACAATCCCTTTTACCTTGTACAAATCTGCCACTTTACCAGCACCAAAGCAACCCCAGACCATCACATAACCTCCACCATGCTTGACAGAAGTCGTCATGCAGTCTTCCAGCATCTTTTCAGTTGTTCTGCGTCTCACAAATGTTCTTCTGTGTGATCCAAACACCTCAAACTTCGATTCTTATGTCCATAACACTTTTTTCAATCTTCCTCTGTCCAATGTCTGTGTTCTTTTGCCCATATTAATCTTTTCCTTTTATTAGCCAGTCTCAGATATGGCTTTTCCTTGCCACTCTGCCCTGAAGGCCGGCATCCCGGAGTCGCCTCTTCACTGTAGACGGTGACACTGCTGTTTTGCGGGTGCTATGTAATGAAGTTGCAGTTGAGGACCTGTGAGGCGTGGATTTCTCACACTAGAGCCTGTAATGTCCTTGTCTTGTTGCTCAGTTGTGCAGCGCGGCTCCCACTTCTCTTTCTACTCTGGTTAGAGCCTGTTTGTGCTCTCCTCTGAAGGGAGTAGTACACACCGTTGTAGGGAATCTTCAGTTTCTTGGCAATTTCTCGCATGGAATATCCTTCATTTCTAAGAATAGGAATAGACTGTCGAGTTTCACATGAAAGTTCTCATTTTCTGCCATTTTGAGAGTTTAATGGAACCAACAAATGTAATGCTCCAGATTCTCAACTAGCTCAAAGGAAGGTCAGTTTTATAGCTTCTCTAATCAGCAAAACTGTTTTCAGCTGTGCTAACATACTTGCACAAGGGTTTTCAAGGGATTTCTAAACATCCATTAGCCTTCTAACACAGCAAACACAATGTACCATTAGAACCCTGGAGTGGGGGTTGTTGGAAATGGGCCTCTATACACCTATGTAGATATTGTATTAAAAGCAGACGTTTGCAGCGAGAATAGTCATTTACCACATAACAATGTATAGAGGGGATTTCTGTTTAATTTAATGTTAGTTTCATTGAAAAAAATGTGCTTTTCTTTCAAAAATAAGGAAATATCTTAGTGACCCTAAACCTTTGAACTGTGCGTACATAGCTGTGATACAGAGGTAAATATATAACTATGATATAGAGGTAGATATATAGCAGTGATATAGAAATAGAAGTAATACTGAGATATAGAATTACATTTATAACAGTTGTATAGAGGTAAATGTTTAGCAATGATATAGAAGCAGAAGTCATTTAGAGGTAGAAGTATAAAACTGTGATATAAAGGAAAATGTAGAGCAGTGATAGAGAGGCAGAATGTCCCGCTGGGTACAGAGAAGTACCAAGCACACAGTGAAAGGGAAGGGAAACCCTGTGTATAGGGAAATGGAAGATGGTGACCAAACCTTGAAACAACAATTGATACAAAAGGCACCAGGGTTCAGGATAATAAACAATAACTTAGCATGGACCTTGATGGGTGCGAATAATATAGATTTTATTATACATGGGGTGAAAAAACACTCACATTTAAAATCATTTAAAAACAAACATACAAATGACTGTTTCCTGCATGGTTCAAACCTGGCACATGTTCAATAATTCTGGGAAAACACAATCCAAGGTCAAGAATGGACTCTGTCCCCTAGGGAACTCAAAATACTCTATATATGCATCCCATATACAATCACGTGTGCCTGCATTGCACCTACTGGTTGAGGGAAGCCATAAGCCTACCACCGGGCAATATAGATCATAGCTGGAATAGCCAAATTTAAGTCTCAAGAACGACTAAACAGGATTACCCAGGCAGCAATGCAAGGTGCAGGAATCTCAGTACAAGACCCGACGCGTTGCGCCAGTCAAGCTGGCTTCATCAGGAGAATGTCACCCTTCAGGATTTCTGGGGCTATATATATATCAACCCCATATAACATTCGCCCTATCAGAGCACAGGAGTAATAATTATAACATAGAGCACAGGTGTCCTGCCAGGCTGGAAACGGCCTCTGTTTTGTCCATAAAAGGGAATTCTGGATCACATGGAGCTCCTCCATTACACGTGCGGCCAGGAAGGAATCCCCTGGTAGTGGCCACTCCTCCTCCTTGTCACATGGCCACCGGTCATAAACGCGATCACGCATCTGATACACAGCGCTACTGCGCTGACCCAAATGCATGATCGCTATGCAGTGCTATGGTGGAATGCAAACAAGCGTTTCACCAACCGGAAATGACGATATGTATAACCGGAAATGCAGCATTTGAAGTATGCTCACATGTGGTACATCACTTCTAGATAGTCCCCCGGATACAAGTGCCATGAACAAAGGTTCCACAGTGTTAGTAACTTGTTAACACAGCATTAGGGGATGCACCCAAATAGTCCATCATTTTTAAAACGTCCCCCAGATACATATATAAGCAAACAATAGTTCCACATTACATAATACCATCAATCCACAATACCACATACCCTGAATGTATTTTAATGCAAATATGTGGAACTTGGCATTACTGTACATGAATTTTATGAGCGACTTAAGTACGATATTATTGCATATTTGCACATAAAATCAAATAATGCTATTGTGTCCAAAGTACACCAAGCATTATTTATCAGCGCTGATATCACAGATTAGTTTATTATTTATCATTTTTTATAAAACCCTGTGAACAATAAATCCTCATTAATGCCGCCCGGATGCACACTGTTCAACTCATATATCCATCTGGATTCGCTACGCAGGAGAGCCGGTACAACATCACCACCTCTAATAGACATCCGAATCTGTTCTAAACCTACAACATATGTATTTCTGATTCTACAATTATGAACTTTGTGGTAATGCATAGCCACAGTTGAAATTTGTTTACCTTGTTTAAGATGACTATTAACAAGGGATATATTAGATAGGTGCTGTTGTATCCGTTTGCGCAATTCCTGCGTAGTTTGACCCACGTAAATCGATGGGCAAGGACACACCAAAGCATACACCACATTCTTAGATTGGCAGTTAATATAGTCACGCAATGGATATGCCTTCTGTGTATTTGGATGTACAAATTCATACAATGCTGGTGTGAAAGAACATATTGAACAGTTACCACATGCAAATTAACCTTTTAAAGAAAATCCTGACCAAACCTACTGCTGGTCCCTGGTGTCCTACACCACCCTAGATAGGTTCCACACCTATTCACCAAGCCAGATACATGACACTAGGTATCCATAGTGCGGAGCAGTAAATAGGGAATGGGTGGGCTGAGCTCTTTATCAGCCCCACTCAACTTTATAGATGGCACAAGGAGGACACACAGGGGAAAAATGCATGAACTACTTATCTACAGATGATACAGGT
The DNA here is from genome assembly GCF_048569485.1 of Anomaloglossus baeobatrachus. Taxonomy (NCBI): domain Eukaryota; kingdom Metazoa; phylum Chordata; class Amphibia; order Anura; family Aromobatidae; genus Anomaloglossus; species Anomaloglossus baeobatrachus. The sequence goes on from NC_134364.1 coordinate 121,317,716, forward strand.
AAAAGTTCTGCAAAGTTTTCAGCAACAATACCACAGAGGATTACAAGCCACCTGTTTGCAATCAGAGCTTGAATGAATTGAAAAATATCACCAGCACCAGTCCAATGAAGGAAGGAGTATTTAAGCACCAAGAGATTGCTGAAGATCAGCAGCTGGGTTGAAGGCAAACTCCTGCTGGGTCCAAAAGGGGAGAGATGAATCCAGCAGGAAAGCTCCCTATACCGATGAATACTGACAGCAGGAACAATAAAAAGTCAGGGAGCATTCTGTGCAGCCAAATCCTGCGACCTTCTATGGCCAGAAACCACCCGTGACATACCCGTGACAAAGAAGTGTAACAGTGATATAGAGATAGACGTATATTGGTCAGTGATGAGTGAAGCAGTGGATTTAAGTTCACACAATCAGCACAGACTAAAAATAAAATCTGGATCGGCAGCCAAACTTGACCTCAAACTTGACCCCAAATAAGTCAAAAGGGGGGTTTTACACGCAACAACATTGCTAACGAGATGTCGTTGGGGTCACGGAATTCGTGACACACATCCAGCCTCGTTAGCGGAGTTGTTGCGTGTGAAGCGCATGAACGACCATTAACGATAAAAAATACTCACCTAATCGTTGATCGTTGTCCAGTCGTTGTAATCCCGATTATCGTTGCTGCTGCAGGTACAATGTTGTTCATCCTGCGGCAGCACAACGCTATGTGTGACACCGCAGGAACGAGGAACCTCACCTTACCTGCGGCCACTGGCAATGAGGAAGGGAGGAGGTGGGTGGGATGTTACAACCACTCATCTCCGCCCCTCCGCTTCTATTGGGTGGCCGCTTAGTGACGCCGCTGTGACATCGAATGAACCGCCCCCTTAGAAAGGAGTTGGTTCGCCGGCAACAGCGACGTCGCTAAGCAGGTAAGTCCGTGTGACGGGTCCGGGCGATGTTGTGCGCCATGGGCAGTGATTTGCCCGTGATGCACAACCAACGGGGCCGGGTGCTTTCAACAGCAACATCGCTAGCGTTGTCGCTGTGTGTAAGGCCCGCTTAAGGGAGCCGAACTTAAGTGTTTATAAAATGGTGAAGAAAAAAGAAAGAAAATAAGGAATAAAGCAGGACAGTTATACTTAGTGACATTCCTTGTGGCTGTAGCACTGCTTCCAGGTCCCATCATTAATTCTCATGCATATTCACTGCTTCCCCCACCTACCATCAGTTCCGGCATCTGTAAATGGTTGCTGTTACACCACACCCCCGCTGCCTGTGACAGCCTCTGTGATTGGATGGAATCACACACCCTTTCTTTGTCCCTGTAGTGTTGTAAAAATAAATATATTTTAAGAAAAGACGCAGGATCCACCATAATCTGATACCCAGCACAGATAAAGCAGAAGGCTACAGGCTGCAGCCTCCAGCCGTGTGCTTTATCTTGGCTGTGTATCAAAACGGATTTTATAGTTATTTAAATAAATTATTTTAAAAAATGATGTGCCGTCACCCCTGCAGGCATTACATACCCATGGCAGTGCAGTAGCACTTATCTTTGTTCTCAAATGTGCACGTTTGCTGCAACTTCAGTATGTAGTAGAGCCAGAATCATCGTGGGATGTCATATTCTGGGTGTTTGGGAGGTTAATAAATTGGAGAAATAGGGTGTTTTTTTTATAAAGGATTTTTGTGTGTTTGTGTATATTTCTTTTTACTTACAATATCAGTAATGGGGGGTCTCATAGACCCCTACCCATTGCTAATCCAAGGTTTAGTGGTAGCTGTGATATTTGACAAATTCCAGCTGTCATTACCTCTTTATATTATCCCGATTTCCACCACACCAGGGCAATCAGGATGAGCAGGGTAAAGTGCTGCAATTGTTGCATTTAATGGATGGGACAAGTCTGGAGCAGCTGCGGGCTGCTATGTATAGTTTGGGAGGGGCCAAATAACCATAAACCTTCCAATGTTGAGAATACCAGCTCCAAACTGTCTGCTTTATCTTGGCTGGATAGTAAAATTGGGCAGGATTCATACTTTTTTTTTAAATTATTTATTTATTTAAATAATTAAAAGAAAGTCGCATGGGGTCCCTCGTATTTTGATATACAGCAAAGATAACGCACACAGCTGGAGGGCTGCAGTTTGTGGCCACCTGCTTTATCTGTTTTGGGTATCAATATATGGGGAAAACTACACCATTTTTTTTTTAAATTTATTTATTTATTTTTACACTAGTATAGGGACACAGACAGCATGTGTGCTTCCAACCAATCACAGACACTGTCAGAGAGGGTGAGGGAGTGGTCTAATTGCAACCAATCACAGATGCAGGGACCTTTGGTGGGTGGGGGAAGCAGTGAATTTCCATGAATTGCAATGATTGAGCCTTGAAGCAGTGTTACAGCCGTGTAGAAGGACAGTAAGTATAACTGTTCTGTTTTATTCTTTATTTTCTTCCTTTTTCCTTTTTTTATTTTCATATTTATGGGGCTGAACCTGAACAGTAACACGGACTTCCCTGGAAAGCGGTTTTATAGAGGCAAAAGTATAACAGAAATATAAAGGTAAATGTATAGAGGTGATATAGACATAGATGTATAACAATGATATAAAGGTAAAAGTGTCACACTGTACTAAGGGAGACGCTAAAGCTACAAACAGTGCAGCTTCAGAGTGCAGTTAGCAGGCAAACCACAAGAGGGCAGTGGAGTAGTCAGTAAATCAGGTCAGCAGCAGGAGGTCTCATCAATAGCACAGGGATAATCAAATCGTGGTCAGGTGATAGCCGAGGGTGGGAAACTGGGAAGTCTCATATGCAATAGAAGGGAGAGATGGAGCCGAAGGTAGGAACGAGGATACAGGTCAGATGCCGGGAAGTCCAAGTACAAAGAGGGAGGAGAACAAACAGGTCAGGACCAGGATAAAACAGACAGGGAAGGGTACACTGCAGACAGGAGCGGGTAGTCAGGGACCGGGACAGATGGACGAACGGAGAAGAGTATGGGTCAAAACAAGGCAGCTGGAAGGCAGAACAGATCAGGTAACTCACCAGAGCCAGTAACACACGCTGCAAAGCATAAACTATCACTGGCACTGACCCAGAGGTGCAGCACCAAGATATAGCGTTCTGGACTCCAGAGTGGGGCAGGGAGGAGTTAACCTCTGACATGAACAGTGCGCAGCTGAGTGAAATATTCAAACCACAGTGGCCGATACAGACTTGGATCATGACAAAAAGTATTATGTTGACATAAAGGTAGAAATTAGGCTAATCTATGTAACTCTGCCCCTACCATTGACTGGCAGCTTGTTTACAACGTACACAGAACGCAGCTAAACAGTAGTGTGGGTGGGGTATTACACAGCTCAACATACTGATCACTGCTACATTTACAGCAGCAAAAACAACAATTTTCTACAAACTGTACCAAGCAGCCCAGAAAGTGACACACCACTAGAATCAGACTCTCTGGCACTACATCATGCTCTTCTTAGATTACATAGCAAAAATCTGCCGACATTTCCTTTAATGAAGCAATTTTATATTTTGAGGTGTCTTGCTGATTTTTCTTTATTTCCATCTTAACTTCAGCCCTAGTAACTATGTACATTTTTTATGTTTTATTTTTTTTCCTATTTACTGTCTGAGTTTTCTGCTCTTAAGATGTGCATTATCTATACTGGAAGCTTTTACTTACAAAGTTCAACGACATCAAACTTAATAGCGTTCTACTATCGACATTGCCATCATTTATTTAAGCTCAGGGACTCGGTATTTTGTAAATGGATTAAACATATACTGTTCAGCCGCGGATAATTATTATCAATTAGCGTTAATTTGATGGTGGAGATCAATTATGAGATAGCTCGAGCTCTGTAAAGATAACAAACTGGATTATCCATCATGGGAATTTTCCAAGACGCAGACAAAAATAGACCCCGGAAGCAGCTGCAGAGACTCAGCGCTTGACCTGGGGAGGGTGAGTAAAGGACATTTTTTAAACCTCTTCACAACCTTAATATTTTCTATTTTTGCTCTTTCGTTTTTTCCTCCCTTTGTTTCTAGAGCTATAACTTTTATTATTTTTCCATCTATATACCCGTATTAAGGCTTGTTTTTTTTGTGGGACAAGATGTACTTTTGAACGACATCATTTCATTTATCATGCGATGTACTGGAAAGTGTCAAAAAAATTACAAGTGGGTTAAAATTGCAAACAAAATTGCAATTCTACCATTTTTCTGTGTGTGTGGGGGGAGGGGGGGCTATTTACTATGTTTGATATATGGTAATACTTACTGGACAGTAATATTCTCCAGGTTAGTATGGATATGAAGATACCAAATATGTATAGTTTTTTTTTATTATTATTTAAATGGTGAAAAAAAAAACCAACATTTTTAGAAAAAAAAATGTTGCTTTTGTCGCAATTTTCCATGACTCGTAACTGTCACGGGGTCCTCCTCCGATATCAGACAATCAACAGAGCGAGAGATGGATGAACAATCCAGAGATCCTTTATTCCATGCAATCCAGAAGGTCCATAAAATAATCCACCACACAGAGGGTAAAGTAGTCCAGTAATGGGACAAATGTCCCAGGAGGTTAGTCATAATCCGCCAGCAGCCCTTTTCCAGGGAAATCTGGGTTTCTCACAGTCTCTCTGGGGTGTCAGCTTCTTCCTCAGAGCATCAATCTTACTCCTTCTCTCTTGACTTTCTCAGCCAGAATGAATAATTCCCCAGGTAAGCAAAGAATTTAGGTGGATCCCAGGCCCCACTCCACCAGACTTAGGGGTAAAAGCCCGGGAGGGGGTGATTAACCTGCAAACAGGACAACATACACACAAGGAAAACACAGAATGGACAGAGCTCCATGCCTAGAATATGAATTTACACAAAATTATACACAACACAAATTATATTCCACAATCACAGTAACATTTTCATATTTCTGGATTTGGGGCTGTATGAGGGATTTTTTTTTTGTGCCCTTAGATCACTATTTTACAGATACCCTTTTGGATAGATGCATATTTTGATCGCCTTTTCAACAATGTTTCAGAGATCAAAAAACATATTTCTGGCTTTTTGATTTTTTTTTCTTGTTACGCTGTTTATGGATTGAATTTTTTTTTATAGTTTGATAGATCGAATTTTTACGAACATAGCGATACCAAATTTTTGTACTTTTTATTTTTTATTGTTTTAGTTTTAATGGGGCAAATAGGGATGATTTGAACTTTGTGGGGGGGGTTTTATTTACATCCTATCTTTTAAAATATTTTTTAAAAACTTTTTATTGTATTTTATCGAGCGTGCGAGGTTCTGCAGCAAAGTGTGCAGGGTTTAAAGATAAGTGTGGCATAGTTTCAACACAATTACATAGTGGTGATAACTGTAATTGTTTAATTTTATTATGGAATTGTTTGTCTGTTTGTCTGTGATACTGTTAAAAAAGCAAAAAAAAAAGTTTGTCTTGGGATTTAATCAGTAGCATTAGTCACACCTGTTTCTAGAAGCTTCTGGCAGCTTCTGCAAGTCCTGTAGAACTATATAAACCAGCCAGATCAAGCGAGGTGCTGAGCGTGCGAGGTTCTGCAGCAAAGTGTGCAGGGTTTAAAGATAAGTGCGGCATAGTTTCAACACAATTACATAGTTTGACACAAGAACATAGTTTGAATTTATCCTTATACGTTTCCCATTGGTTTTTTTTTATTTTTTTCTCTTTGTTTTTCTACTTTACTGTTGATCCCCATTTGATAGGTGCTCCATGGACAATGCTACCAGGTGTGTATCTTGTCAGATGTATGCATGCCTTGAGCAGCCGTTCGAGGGTGAATATGTCTGCACTCGATGCAAGCATGTTGCGTGTTTGGAAGCCAAGGTAACTGATCTAAATAAGCAGCTTGCAACACTCAGGGGCACTGCAAACCTGGAGAGGAGTTTAGAGCTCACTGAGCTTTCTCTGGCTGGGGCCAGTGATATGGAGGAGGGTGGAGGAGGGGAAGATCAGGACCCAGAGGTAGGTAGTTGGGTAACAGTTAGAAGAAGAGGTAGGGGAAAAAGTGTCAGGGAGCCTAGTCCTGACCTGGCACAACCTAGTAAATATGCCTGTTTGGCTGATATCAGGAATGAAGGGCCAGGACTAGGGTCACTACAGCAGGACGTTGCTCCTAGCAACCAGGAAAACAACTGCTGTAGGAAGGAGGGAAATAGGAGTGCAGCAAAGCCCAGACAGATGTTGGTGGTAGGGGACTCTATAATTAGGCGGACAGACAGGGTCATCTGTCGCCGAGACCGTGAATGCCGAACAGTGTGTTGTCTGCCGGGTGCTCGGGTTCGGCATATTGTGGATCGGATAAACAGATTGCTGGGTGGGGCTGGGGAAAACCCAGCGGTCATGGTGCACATTGGTACTAATGACAAAGTTAGAGGCAGGTGGAAGGTTCTTAAAAATGATTACAGGGAACTAGGAGAGAAGCTGAAGTCCAGGACCTCCAAGGTGGTGTTTTCAGAAATACTACCGGTGCCACGAGCGTCACTAGAAAGACAGCGGGAGCTTAGGGAGATAAATATGTGGCTTAGAAATTGGTGCAGGAAGGAAGGGTTCGGGTTCATGGAGAACTGGGCCGACTTCTCAGTCGGCTACAGGCTCTACGGTAGGGACGGGCTGCACCTCAATGGGGAAGGTGCAGCTGTGCTGGGGGAGAAAATGGTCAGACGGATGGAGGAGCTTTTAAACTAGGATCTGGGGGGAGGGAGGGTAGTGGAGCAAAAAAGGGGAGAGATAGAGCAGATAGAGACAGGGAGACGGTAGGGGTCAATGAAGGATTAGGGGGGATGGGACATGCAAGGAACGTAGGGAGGCTAGGAGTAATAAAGGTGTTAATAGGATTAAATGTCTACTGGCAAATGCAAGAAGTCTTGCAAACAAAATGAATGAATTGGAGACTCTTATGTCAACCATGGATTATGATGTGGTGGGCATTACGGAAACCTGGCTGGATGAAAGCCATGACTGGGTGACAAACATAAAGGGTTATAGTACATTTAGGAAGGACAGGAAAGGCCAAAAAGGTGGTGGGATGTGTATATTTATCACATCTAACCTAAAACCTGTGTTGAATGATGACATTGGGGGGAACAGCAACAATGTAGAGTCAGTATGGGTAAATGTACATGGGGAGGGGAATAATGGAAAAATGCTAATTGGAGTTTGCTATAAGCCTCCTAACATACCTCAACAAACAGAGGGTGAAATGCTGGAACAAATTGAAAAGGCAGCTAATAATAATAATCGGGTTCTTATTATGGGGGATTTCAACTATCCAGACATTCAGTGGGACATAGAATCTTCTGGTTCTGCTAAAAGCTGTAAGTTCTTATCTACCATTCAAGACCATTTCCTCTCTCAGATGGTAGATGAACCGACGAGGGGAGATAATTTGCTAGATCTGGTCCTGTCAAATAGACCGGATACAATTTCAGATCTACAGGTCCGGGAGCACTTGGGCACCAGCGATCATAATATGGTAAGCTTCAACATAATATTCAATAGAACATTTCAAAGGGGGAATGCTAAAACCTGGAATTTTAGGAAAGCTGATTTCAACAAATTAAGGGAAGAGCTTAAATGTGTAGATTGGGACAAAGTCATAATAACTGGGGATACCGAACATAAATGGGGTAAGTTTAAGGATATACTGCTAGAGTCCTGTAAAAAACGTATACCCTCTGGTAATAAAACGTCCCGGAATAAAAAGAAACCACTATGGATAAATAAGACTGTACAAAGTATAATAAAACAAAAACAAAGGGAGTTTAAAATCTTGAAGGCTGAGAATACAGAAATAGCATTTCAGGAGTATAAAGATATCAATAGGAAATGTAAAAAAGAAATCAAACAAGCAAAACTAGCTACTGAAACAAAAATCGCCAATGACATTAAAATAAATCCCAAAATCTTTTATAAATACATTAATGCCAAAAGGAAAACAAAGGATAGTATTGGCCCCTTAAAATATAATAACAAGTTAGTTATAGAGGACAAACAAAAGACTGAGATATTAAATAGGCATTTCTCATCTGTGTTCACCAAGGAACTGACTGTACCAGGCATCATTCAACAAGTGAAAAATCAAAGTCCACCACCCGATATAATTAATTTAACACAAGATGAAGTACGCCTACGTCTGAGTAAATTAAACATTGACAAATCCCCAGGGCCAGATGGCATTCATCCACGAATATTGAGGGAATTGAGCTCTGTAATTGACAGACCGCTGTATCTCATCTTTTTAGACTCGCTTGTAACAGGGTTGGTGCCTCAGGATTGGAGGATTGCTGATTTGGTACCGATATTTAAGAAAGGTAAGAGGGTAGATCCAGGCAACTACCATCCAGTAAGCCTGACATCAGTAGTATGCAAAGTTTTTGAGGGCATTTCAAGGGATGACATGCAAAAATATGTTGCAGAAAATAATATAATAACTGACAGACAGCATGAATTCATGAAAGATAAGTCGTGTCTAACCAACCTGTTGGGGTTCTATGAGGGGGTAAGTGCAAACCTGGATATTGGTAATGCAGCTGATGGGATTTATTTGGACTTTGCAAAGGCATTTGATACTGTACCACATAATAGCCTTATACTAAAGCTCCAGAAGCAAGGACTAGGGGACACAATATGCAACTGGGTAAGGAATTGGCTAAAAGATAGGAAACAAAGAGTAGTCATAAATGGAACATTCTCTAAATGGGCTATAGTCAGCAGTGGGGGCCTCAGGGATCTGTACTGGGAGCAGTGGGTGCCGCAGGGATCTGTGCTTGGACCGATTCTTTTTAATCTCTTTATTAATGACCTTGTGGATGGGATTGATAGTAAAGTGTCAGTCTTTGCTGATGACACCAAACTATGTAGGATATTAAAAACTGACCTTGATAGTACAATATTACAAAAAGATCTGGATAAGATGTCAGAATGGGCAGATACTTGGCAAATGAGATTTAATGTTGATAAATGTAAAGTAATGCACCTAGGACGGAGTAATCCTATAGCTGCGTATACATTAAATGGAAGTAAACTTGGGACTACAGAACAGGAGAAGGACTTGGGTATTCTCATTACAAATAGGCTGAGCAGCAGCACTCAATGTCAAGCAGCAGCTGCTAAAGCAAACAAGATTCTAGGGTGTATAAAAAGAGAGATTAGATCCCGTGATCCCAACGTATTGTTACCCCTCTATAAATCACTTGTAAGGCCACATCTGGAATATGGGATCCAGTTTTGGGCTCCACATTTTAAAAAGGACATTCAGAAGTTAGAGTCAGTTCAAAGGCGGGCAACTAGACTACTACAAGGAAGGGAGGCCGCCCGTATGATGAGTAATGGAGGCCGCCCGTATGATGAGGAATGGAGGCCGCCCATATGATGAGGAATGGAGGCCGCCCATATGATGACAGGTTGAAAAAGTTAGATATGTTTAGCTTAGAAAAAAGACGTCTCAGAGGAGATCTCATTTATATGTATAAATACATGTGTGGTCAATATAAAGGACTGGCACATGACTTATTTCTTCCAAAGACAGTACTAAGGACCAGGGGACACTCACTGCGAGTGGAAGAAAAGCGATTCCGGCAGCTAAATAGGAAAGAGTTCTTTACAGTTAGACCGGTCAGACTGTGGAATGCCGACCACAAGAGGTAGTAATGGCAGATACTATAACAGCTTTCAAAAAAGGGCTGGATGATTTCCTCAGTACACACAACATTGTTGGTTATAAATGACTTAGTGACTAAATGTAGAACTGGTGGAGGAAGGTTGAACTAGATGGACCTAGGTCTTTCTTCAACTTAGTAACTATGTAACTATGTAACTATGTATTTACTAGTCACCTTAAAGAACTTGAAGCTGTGATCATCGGATTGCTTGTACTATACACAGCAGTGCATAAGCCCTGCTCTGTATAGCAGAAAACCCATCTCCTTTAAATGGCGATCTCAGCCAGCATTCGTAAGAGTATTGTAATGACAGACACAGGGGACATCAGGTAATCACTGGCATTCATCACAACTAATCGGCGCCCCGCGATCACGTCACTGGGAGAGAGCAATGAGAAGCCTCCTTGCCGGCACAAGTTAAGTCCCTCTGTCAGAGATTGACAGTGGGATTTAACATGTTAACTGCTATGGCAATATCTACGATCCACCTGCAGTTGCTAGGAGTACATCATGGCTGATTAAGTCAGTTATCATGTGAGGGGTGTAACGCCCATACCGGCAATTCCGCACTGTCCTACACCCCTTTCCCCGGCGGGGACATCAGTTCTCTCACTCATATGGCCGTCCTATTCTGGCCGCACCATCCCTGGTCCATGCTGCTGACTCCTGGAGGCTGTACACATCTCACAGGCTTCCTGGTTCAGCTCAAAGAGTGCAAAATCGGCCATGCCCCTTTTCTTAAAGGGACAGTGTACCCTAACCCGGAAGTGCCTCTCAAGTCAGCTAAGAGGCTGCAGGTACTTAAGGCACCTTTCCCCTAAGGGAGGTGCCTGTGCAACGAGTCAGATACACTGCTAGTTCTCAGGTCCTATAGAACTGTTGCTACTGTCTTTGCTGCTGCTGTAGTGTGCTATATTCTGCTGCTGATCTGTGTCTGTTTCAGTGTGCTGCTGTTATCCCAAGTCTGCCGCTGCTACCTCACCCATCCATCCATCACGACTGAAACCGCTACATCTGCTGCTGTTGTTACTCACCATCAGAGACTGTCCTTCCCGTACCCCTGGGGTCAGCCATCGCAGCATCAGTCTTCCAGAGTAGCACCCGCTCTCACACCTGCAGCGTAACACCCTCACCATTAGAGGCTCTGGTGCAAACCAGGTGTGGCTCCCCAGTTAAGCCCCTCTGGGTTTTCTGTGGCCCAGAGGGTTCACTAATCCCCTGCTCGCTAGGTTAGCAAAACAATGGGAATGATGAATCAAAGCAGCGACATGAGCTTTTCCGTACCTTTACGTTAAAGGTCATGAAGGGGTTAAACAATTTGTAACTGGGAGGTCAATGCTTTTCCAGAACCAGGAAACTTCTTGAAACTACATAAAAAATGTAAATTCTATCATTTTATTATCATTGAACTTATAAATATTTATATTAATATCAAAATAATCTATTTATTGATTAATAATAATTAAAATAGGATAAGACAATTAAAATAAAATAATTAAATTATAAATAGTTAAATAAAATAATAATAATAATAATAATGAAATTCTAAATAATAATTAAATGAAAATAATATAATTAAAATAAGTTCTGAATATATAAAACTCCAACAGATATTAAAATACAAACTAACAGATTAATTCATCTCTAAATGCTGCTATGATGGAATACCCATTTTTTTTTAGCCCATAAATGTAGGCAACATTTTATCTAACAGACTGATTTGCTTGGCATTAGTAATGAAATTTGCAGGATTTGTCTCCGTCGGTGATTGGCAGCTTTCATTGCTCGACAAGGATGTGAACTTTACAGCTGTCAGTATTCATAAGGCTGAGCGTCATCTGAATGGGAATTGTGCTGATGATTATTAATACAGATCCGATCGAGACTGCTGCCTTATATCTCAATCTCTTTCAATATATTTTAATATTATATTATGCAATTGCTTATGAAACTAGTACCTTTTCCATTATTATATAGCAATATTTAAAGTAAAATCCGCACATTGAGAAGATTACATTATATCAGCCGGGGATAAATATCTAAATGTAATATGTAAAGAACTGACAAAGCCATAAATAATGTATAGGCAATATATGAATAGATACACAATAAAATCTAATATATATGCCGCATGCAATATGATTAATTTTTATTTAGTTTTATTTCTTCTTTATAAAAGCAAATTTTATATTTTCTTTCATTACTTATCAATATGAAGGAAGCATGTTTATTACTTTTATTATACATATATCATATATATGCACAGAGGGATACATTGACGATTATTTCAAGTTTTCCCCCCTACAAAGAATGGAGAGATCTGTAATTTTTATCATAGGTAACTTCAACTATGACATTCAAGAATCCTCCCCCCAAAAAATAAATCCAAAAAATCACATTGTATGATTTTTAAATAATATGCATTTTATTGCATGATATAAGTATTTTATCAACTACCAACCAGCAAGAATTCTGCTCTCACAGACCTGTTATTTTTTCTCCTACTCTGCATTCATTATTAATTAAGAATAATAATAATAATAATAATAATTTTATTCATTTATATAGCGCTATTAATTCCACAGCGCTTTACGTACATTGGAAACACTGTCCCCATTGGGGCTCACAATCTAGAGTCCCTATCTGTATGTTTTTGGAGTGTGGAAGGAAACCGGAGTACCTGGAGGAAACCCACGCAAATACGGGGAGAACATACAAACTCCTTGCAGATGTGTCCTTGGTGGGACTTGAACCCAGGACCCCAGCGCTGCAAGACTGCAGTGCTAACCACTGAGCCACCGTGCCACCCCTTTTAATTATGTTTGAACTTGTTACCTGTATATGAGACCCCTGTCCACACAATCAGTGACACTATGGCCAAGACCAAAGAGATGTCTATGGGCACCAGGGACAAAATTGTAGACCTGAACAAGGCTGGGAGGAGCTGAAGGAGAATAGGCAAGCAGCTTGGTGAGAAGGCAACAACTGTTGGTGCAGTTAGTAGAAAATGAAAGAAATGCAAGATGACTTACTAGGTTTGGGACACCATGCAAGATCTCACCTCATGGGATAAGAATGACTGAGAAAGGTCAGGAATCAACACAGAGCTACACAAAATGACTTGGTTAATGAGGTGAAGAGAGCTGGAATCACAGTCTCAAAGTTACCGTTAGTAACATACTACATTGTCATGGATTATAATCTTGCAGGGCATGCAAGGTCCCTGTGCTCACACCAGTACATGTCCAGGCCTGTTTGAAGATCACAAATGACCATGTGGATGATCCAGAGGAGCCATTGGAGAATGTCATGTGGTCAGATGAGACCAAAATAGAACATCTTGGTATTAACTCCACTTGCCGTATTTGGTGAAAGACAAAAGATGAGTACAACCCCAACAACACTGTCCTAACCGTAAAGCATGAATGTGGAAACCAGGGCTGTGGAGTCAGTAAGCCAAACCTTCGACTCCGACTCCTCAATTTCCCTTGCACCGACTCCGACTCCATGACTCCGACTCCTACATATATTGCTTATAGTTAAGTGAAAAATGTATTGTAGTACAATGTGAACATCAGACATTTTATCATTTTTATGATACAATAATCAAGATATTTGGATACAACATAAAATATATTTATTAAAATACAACTTCAGAACACAAAAAACTGTAATAAATTGTAAATATGTAATACACAGTAGATTACATATATATCTTGTGTGTATGTATGTATATATATATATATTTACATATTGTATTACATATTTACAATTTATCAGTTTTTTGTAATCTAAAGTTGTATCCAATAAATATATTTTATGTTTTAACTAAATATCTTGATTATTGTATCATAAAAATGATTAAATGTATGATGTTCACATTTTACTACAATACATTTTTCACTTAAATATAAGCATTATACTAAATGTTATTATTTAGTATGTTTTTGTTGAAAACTGTTTTTTGCCACTTACATAGTGTTATATATATATATATATATATATATATATATATATATATATATATATATATATATGTGTGTGTAATATATAACACTATGTAATACACTATGTAAGTGGCAAAAAACAGTTTTCAACAAAAACATAGTAAATAGCATTTGTGCAGTCTATGAATTTGTTGTAAGAAATAGAGTTGCCTCCATCAGATCCTCCTTCACAGATGACCTCAAATCTGACCTATTAATTTTAAGGCTGGAGAACATCCTCTCTACAGTAACTTGGGTTGGAGGCAAAGCCGTAACCACATGGGAACATCTCTAACGATTTCCGGGTATAAAGGAATGGCCTCATGCACAGTCAGTTTTGATGAACGGTTGAATTTTTCTATTTCTTTGAGAGCAAGTGAAAAATTTTACTGAAATCTGGTCAATCTTGCAGACTCTCTTATTGCCAGCTGCAGCGTGTGCACAACACAGCGCATGTGATGAATATGAACGTGTTTTGAAGCAGCTTCAACAAGATCATCTAATCCTAAAGTATCATTTTGCTGTTCTTCTGTTGTAATATCTGTTTGTTCCTCAGTTACATGAGCAGCGCTGTGGCTCCATCTCACACATACTGAATGCTACATTCTCTTCTAGCTGTTGTTCATTACTCTCATTCATCAGTGTAATTGTACTTATGTGTGAAGCATTGTCCGCTACAATAGCAAGAACCTGTTCTTTTTTGCGTTTCTAATCTTGCAGAACTTTTTCCACTAAGGCCTGGAGAAACTGGCTGCTGTGATGAGCTTTAGTATCTTTTACTGCCAGTGTCTGCTAACAATTTCTTTCTTGTCACAAACATATCGAACATTGATGGCAAAATAATTCAGTGAAATGCAGTGACTCTGGGAATAATTCAGTGAAATGCAGTGACTCCGGCATCCAGCAAAGGCAATGGGTGAAAAGATAGGACATTCAGACACAGCGTTTTGTGAGGATCCTCACAAAGAATGAGCAGTCAGTTTGTGGCGTTTTTCTAATCTGCTTTTGCTATTGAAAGCATTATTTATGAGCTCAGAAATCTTTCAGGTGATGCAGTTTTTTAAAAAGCTGATCTGCTTTTGCAGCTGAAAAACGTATCCTCAAAAATGTAGCAAAAACGCTGTGTGGGAACGTAGCCTTAGATCAGGAATAGAACAGACATTTATAGGACATTTCATAAGTTTCTCAAATTCCTATGAAAAAATATTCAGCACATTCTGCATTGCACTACTGACCCCAATTTATTATATATTTTAGGAGTTGGAGTCGGTGCCTTTTATACCGACTCTGAATCCACAGCCCTGGTGGAAACATCATACTTTGGGAGTGCTTTTCTGCAAAGAGGTCGGGAGGACTGCTCCATATTGAAGGGAGGATGGATGCGGTGCGGTGTGAATCTGCACTGTGCATGACACTTATATATATATACATATCTATAGAATACCACAAGGAGACTTCACTGATCATTGACTGTAGCTAAAAAGGAGCTGCGCTGTTAAAGCAAGTTATCACATGTCTATAGGACAGGTGATAACTTACTGCACAAAATGAGTCCAATTGGGGGGACCCGCATTGATTGGTAGAACTAGTGTGACAAGGGCACTATTAGTCACCTGGCAGCTCCAAAATGGCTACCACAAACAACCTTGGCGCAAGCAACTCTGCTTCGCAGAATCCAGGAGTTGACCTGGCCTCTACCCTTTTACCCCTGTACAGGGACATAGGCTTAAAACAAGGGTTTCTAGGTAAGGGCCACAAAGTTTGCTGCTGTTTGGTGGTGCAAGATGACAAGAAAGATAGTTAGCAAGCTGGGTCAGATCCAGGAAGTCACATCAGCAACAGAATAAAAAAACAAGTAGGTAGTCAAATGTCAAGCCGAGGTCAATGAACGGGAATAATCAGGTTAATACACAGGGCAAAGAACAAAAAAAGATAAAATCTCTAATAGTCGTGACAAAGAGGCGGAAGGCACTCACCAAGATGCTCAATAAAAAAGTTGGACTCGTGCAAGCGTCGGTTGTAAAGACGCAAAACGGCCGTCGTCCAACGGATTGTGTGTTCTCCCTCCCTCACGCCTTTCCCCCTGACCTGATAGTCGAATAAACATCTTTTTTATTGAGCATCTTGGTGAGTGCCTTCCGCCTCTTTATCACGACTATTATGGATTGTTTTCTGCTGGAAAGAGCATCGCTTTCATTGCTTTATGGATCTACTGCCATATAGTGCGGTGACAAGTCTGGATCGAGTGGATTAAGCGGCTCGCTTGCTGAATAGTGCCAGGTGATTCCTTCTTTCTTCTGGGCAAGATAAAATCTCTATTGACTGGCAGTGGGAGCTGGCTCTCTGGGGTTTATATAGAACAGCCCCATCCATTTCAGCAATGACCAAAAATGTATACACTGCTAGCAAAATACAAATCTTTAAAAAAAAACAACAACTGGAAAGTGCGCAAGAGTTGAGAGGAATTATACAGCGATTCTTGAGGTCCATATTTTTTTCTACATATGAATATACAATAATAGAATATTAACTTTACAGTTTTATCCCCTCATCCATCAACACTACAGAAACGAGCATGTGGGAGTTATAAGGCAGGCGTTTAGATAAATATTCGAGCAAAGGAACCGATTGATTTCCATCTTTAGTTGATTTTTATATTTATTCATGACCGGATTTGCAGAGGTGTAAAGCATTTCTACAATCCAGTGATTTACCCTCGTATGTCCTCTGTCCCCATGGCCTATAAAAGTGCTGAAGCCATAATTCAGAGAGGGAAAAATCCATTGTTTCCACTTAACAAAAACCTCAGCATTATTATAGCTTAACAGCTCGATGCCAAGTCAAAAGGTGAAGAGTATAACTCGTGTCTACATTATTATTCATATTACAAGATGGATGAGCTGCGTCTAACAGCCACCATAACCTAAAATCAAGGTGAGGTCCTGTTTGCCTTCCCTTACTGTGGACATGATGAGCTAACCTTTGATGGATCTACTTAGACCAAATTAAAGCCCAAACCAAAAGTACTTTTTAAAGAACTTGTCCAGAATGGAAAATTCATTCAGTTGTGGAGGGTCACTAGGTGGATCCTACTTTCAGAATCCTCATCTTCGTCAAAGTAGAGGACATGTCCTCTCCTGCATTACATGAAAAGCTATTAATATTAACCCCTTCACGACCTTGGACGGATCTATCCGTCATGGAGCGTGTGAGGTTAAGCCCCGCCTTCTGCCGCCGGCAGGTTGCAGCTATTGGCGCACATATCAGCTGTTTTTAACAGCTGACATGTGTGCCTGCATGTTCCAAGTGGAATCACATTCCAGCCGGAACATTTAACCCCTTACATCTCACTGCCAAAGTCTGGCAGTGAGATGTAAATGCGCGCGGCCATGATTTTTACTTACCGCCGCCCCCACCGGAAGTCACGTGCGCGATCACGTGACTTTCGGTGGTTGCCATGGTAGCACAGGGTCATGTGATGACGCCTGTAGCTATCACGACTTACTTCCTCTCAATGCCGGAATACAGCCGGCATTGAAAGTAAAGCACCATATCTGCAGTTCTCAGCTGTGTAGCTGAGATCTGCAGATAGATAAGAGCGATCCGATTGCTGATCGCTTTAGCCCCCTAGGGGGACTAGTAAAATAAAAAAAAAAAAAAAGAGTAAAAAAAAAGTTTAAAAAAATAAAAAAAACAAAAAAAAGCTAAAAGTTGAAATCACCCCCCTTTCACCCCCATTGAAAATTACAGGGTTAAAAAAATAAAAAATATACACATATTTGGTATCGCCACGTTCAGAAATGCCCGATCTATCAAAATATAAAATCAATTAATCTGATCAGTAAACGGCGTAGCGGCAAAAAAATTCCAAACGCCAAAATTATGTTTTTTGGTCGCCGCAAGTTTTGCGCAAAATTCAATAACAAGCGATCAAAACGTAGCATCTGCGCAAAAATGGTACCAATTAGAAACGTCAGCTCAAGACGCAAAAAAAAAGCCATCACTGAGTCATAGATCCCAAAAAATGAAAACGTTACGGGTTTTGGAAAATGGCGCAAAACATGCGCCACTTTTTTTGGACAAGCTTGTGAATTTTTTTTAATCCTTTAAATACAAGTAAACCTATACATGTTTGGTGTCTACAAACTCGCACTGACCTGAGGCATCCCACTGACACATCAGTTTTACCATATAGTGAACAAGGTGAATAAAATATCCCAAAAACTATGGTACGATCACACTTTTTTTGCAATTTTTCCACACTTGGAATTTTTTTGCTGTTTTCCAGTACACTATATGGTAAAACTTATGGTTTCATTTAAAAGTACAACTCATCCTGCAAAAAACAAGTTCTCATATGGCAAGATTGACGGAATAATAAAAAAGTTATGGCTCTCGGAAGAAGGGGAGAAAAAACAAAAACACAAAAACGGAAAGTGCCCAGGGGCTGAAGGGGTTAAAGGACAATGTGACAATGCTTCATTTTCCCGGGGTATGTGCTATAGGAAGATGTAACATTTACAGTTAGGTCCAGAAATATTTGGACAGTGACACAATTTTGGCGAGTTGGGCTCTGCATGCCACCACATTGGATTTGAAATGAAACCTCTACAACAGAATTCAAGTGCAGATTGTAACGTTTAATTTGAAGGTTTGAACAAAAATATCTGATAGAAATTGTAGGAATTGTCACATTTCTTTACAAACACTCCACATTTTAGGAAGTCAAAAGTAATTGGACAAATAAACCAAACCCAAACAAAATATTTTTATTTTCAATATTTTGTTGCGAATCCTTTGGAGGCAATCACTGCCTTAAGTCTGGAACCCATGGACATCACCAAACGCTGGGTTTCCTCCTTCTTAATGCTTTGCCAGGCCTTTACAGCCGCAGCCTTCAGGTCTTGCTTGTTTGTGGGTCTTTCCGTCTTAAGTCTGGATTTGAGCAAGTGAAATGCATGCTCAATTGGGTTAAGATCTGGTGATTGACTTGGCCATTGCAGAAGGTTCCACTTTTTTGCACTCATGAACTCCTGGGTAGCTTTGGCTGTATGCTTGGGGTCATTGTCCATCTGTACTATGAAGCGCCGTCCGATCAACTTTGCGGCATTTGGCTGAATCTGGGCTGAAAGTATATCCCGGTACACTTCAGAATTCATCCGGCTACTCTTGTCTGCTGTTATGTCATCAATAAACACAAGTGACCCAGTGCCATTGAAAGCCATGCATGCCCATGCCATCACGTTGCCTCCACCATGTTTTACAGAGGATGTGGTGTGCCTTGGATCATGTGCCGTTCCCTTTCTTCTCCAAACTTTTTTCTTCCCATCATTCTGGTACAGGTTGATCTTTGTCTCATCTGTCCATAGAATACTTTTCCAGAACTGAGCTGGCTTCATGAGGTGTTTTTCAGCAAATTTAACTCTGGCCTGTCTATTTTTGGAATTGATGAATGGTTTGCATCTAGATGTGAACCCTTTGTATTTACTTTCATGGAGTCTTCTCTTTACTGTTGACTTAGAGACAGATACATCTACTTCACTGAGAGTGTTCTGGACTTCAGTTGATGTTGTGAACGGGTTCTTCTTCACCAAAGAAAGTATGCGGCGATCATCCACCACTGTTGTCATCCGTGGACGCCCAGGCCTTTTTGAGTTCCCAAGCTCACCAGTCAATTCCTTTTTTCTCAGAATGTACCCGACTGTTGATTTTGCTACTCCAAGCATGTCTGCTATCTCTCTGATGGATTTTTTCTTTTTTTTAAGCCTCAGGATGTTCTGCTTCACCTCAATTGAGAGTTCCTTAGACCGCATGTTGTCTGGTCACAGCAACAGCTTCCAAATGCAAAACCACACACCTGTAATCAACCACAGACCTTTTAACTACTTCATTGATTACAGGTTAACGAGGGAGACGCCTTCAGAGTTAATTGCAGCCCTTAGAGTCCCTTGTCCAATTACTTTTGGTCCCTTGAAAAAGAGGAGGCTGTGCATTACAGAGCTATGATTCCTAAACCCTTTCTCCGATTTGGATGTGAAAACTCTCATATTGCAGCTGGGAGTGTGCACTTTCAGCCCATATTATATAAATAATTGTATTTCTGAACATGTTTTTGTAAACAGCTAAAATAACAAAACTTGTGTCACTGTCCAAATATTTCTGGACCTAACTGTATTTCAATGTGAAGAAATAGATTACAGATCACCTGTCCTGCAAATCTTCATCCACTAGTGCTCAGTGAAAAAGAGACTCGGTCACCTTTCCTATTACAACAATCTGAATAAATACTAAAAAAAACCCCACATGTAGATACATATGAAGGTTCTGACGCATTTCAGAAATTATATCTCCTTTACTAATTTCACTTGTTACCATGCTTCCTTAAAAAGTAATAAAAATGTATTATAATTTATATACAGTATGTGATGCTAGTCATTACTTACAGATAGTATGGACAGAAGGGTAGTCAGATAAGCCGGGGGCAGGAAACAGGAGGACACATCAGGACACAGGGAGTAAGCAGAAGCACAGTCAATTCACAGGCCGATGGTCAGAATACCAGGAGATTGCATATTAGATTCAGGGAGAAGACACAGACGTAGTCAGGGAACGGTCCAAGGTCAGAAGCCAGAAGGTAATGACAAGAACAGGGAGCCGGAAGAGATGTGGTCAGATAACCGTCTGAGGTCAAGAACACAAGCACAGACACAAGCCAAGCGCACAACTGCAGAACCAGGAAGTACGACTGACGAAGTTCTGGGAGATGTACTGAAAGTATATCTCAAACAATCTGTGTCTCAAAATATTTAAAAGAGGCACAGCTTTGCTTTACTTTTAGGGACGCCTTCCATGCCCAGTAAAGAAACAGAGCAATTACCAGGAAGGTGGAACACCTGAGTAATCAGCACCTCCCAGAACCTGCATGGAATCGTGACTTGTCAAACAACCTGAGCATCTCCAAATATGCAAAACATTTTTCTCTTGGCTGAGGCCCCGCCCCTTCTGGTCACATGAGTATGACATCAGCACAGGTCCTTCTAGTCACAAAGTAAAATGATTGTATAATAGAATTAGCATAATTAAAAGGGGAGGATAACTTAGAATATCCTCCCCAGCTATCAGCTACTGCAGCTGCTGTCACTCAGCAAGCTGCTGATTTTACAAACTTTACTTGCTTGTGTTTCAAAAGCTATACATCATAGCTGACAACTAAAGGTATTTATAGAATCAGCCTGATAGTGCCAGTATAGCCCTGTATGTATAGAATCAGCCTGATAGAGCCAGTATAGCCCTGTATGTATAGAATCAGCCTGATAGCGCCAGTATAGCACTGTATGTATAGACTCAGCCTGATAGTGCCAGTATAGCACTGTATGTATAGAATCAGCCTGATAGTGCCAGTATAGCACTGTATGTATAGAATCAGCCTGATAATGCCAGTATAGCACTGTATGTATAGACTCAGCCTGATAGTGCCAGCATAGCACTGTATGTATAGACTCAGCCTGATAGTGCCAGTATAGCACTGTATGTATAGACTCAGTCTAATAGTGCCAGTATAGCACTGTATGTATAGACTCAGCCTGATAGTGTCAGTATAGCACTGTATGTATAGACTCAGCCTGATAGCGCCAGTATAGCACTGTATGTATAGACTCAGCCTGATAGTGCCAGTATAGCACTGTATGTATAGACTCAGCCTGATAGTGCCAGTATAGCACTGTACGTATAGAATCAGCCTGATAGTGCCAGTATAGCACTGTATGTATAGACTCAGCCTGATAGTGCCAGTATAGCACTGTATGTATAGACTCAGCCTCATAGTGTCAGTATAGCACTGTATGTATAGAATCAGCCTGATAGTGCCAGTATAGCACTGTATGTATAGACTCAGCTTGATAGTGCCAGTATAGCACTGTATGTACAGAATCAGCCTGATAGTGCCCGTATAGCACTGTATGTATAGAATCAGCCTGATAGTGCCAGTATAGCAATGTATGTATAGAATCAGCCTGATAGTGCCAGTATAGCACTGTATGTATAGAATCAGCCTGATAGCGCCAGTATAGCACTGTATGTATAGAATGAGCCTGATAGTGCCAGCATAGCACTGTATGTATAGACTCAGCCTGATAGTGCCAGTATAGCACTGTATGTATAAACTCAGCCTGATAGTGCCAGTATAGCACTGTATATATAGACTCAGCCTGATAGTGCCAGTATAGCACTGTATGTATAAAATCAGCCTGATAGCACCAGTATAGCACTGTATGTATAGACTCAGCCTGATAGTGCCAGTATAGCACTGTATGTATAGAATCAGCCTGATAGTGCCAGTATAGCACTGCATGTATAGAATCAGCCTGATAGTGCCAGTATAGCACTGTATGTATAGAATCAGCCTGATAGTGCCAGTATAGCACTGTATGTATAGACTCAGCCTGATAGTGCCAGTATAGCACTGTATGTATAGACTCAGCCTGATAGTGCCAGTATAGCACTGTATGTATAGAATCAGCCTGATAGTGCCAGTATAGCCCTGTATGTATAGAATCAGCCTGATAGTGCCAGTATAGCACTGCATGTATAGAATCAGCCTGATAGTGCCAGTATAGCACTGTATGTATAGAATCAGCCTGATAGTGCCAGTATAGCACTGTATGTATAGACTCAGCCTGATAGTGCCAGTATAGCACTGTATGTATAGACTCAGCCTGATAGTGCCAGTATAGCACTGTATGTATAGAATCAGCCTGATAGTGCCAGTATAGCACTGTATGTATAGAATCAGCCTGATAGTGCCAGTATAGCACTGTATGTATAGAATCAGCCTGATAGTGCCAGTATAGCACTGTATGTATAGAATCAGCCTGATAGTGCCAGTATAGCACTGTATGTATAGAATCAGCCTGATAGTGCCAGTATAGCACTGTATGTATAGACTCAGCCCGATAGTGCCAGTATAGCACTGTATGTATAGACTCAGCCCGATAGTGCCAGTATAGCACTGGCTGTAGGTTATATAGGAAAATCCTGGTGATTGGTGCGCTTAAGTGTGGAATATTTTAATTA
Organism: Anomaloglossus baeobatrachus; assembly: GCF_048569485.1. Classification (NCBI taxonomy): domain Eukaryota; kingdom Metazoa; phylum Chordata; class Amphibia; order Anura; family Aromobatidae; genus Anomaloglossus; species Anomaloglossus baeobatrachus. The sequence goes on from NC_134364.1 coordinate 121,340,485, forward strand.
TATCTGTTCACATTTCAAATAAAATATAGGCTCATGGCATCTGTCCTCCATGTTCTACTGTTTACAAACTAATCTTTCCAAACTGTTTACCAATGACAAATTAATGAGCCATTTGTTTGGTAAGAAGCTGTATTTTGTCTCCCGCATCTCATCCAGATAAGTGCACTATTCAGTCTATTTAGAAGTAGTTTATTTGCACTGGAGATGCCAAGTTTAGAAATTCCATGTATAATTGGTGGTGGGTATGTGCTGACAGCTGTGGAAATGGTGACAGCCTCCGTGAGAGCTGTCCCTCCGTTGCGCTGTCAGTTATTTCAGCAATTGTTTTTAGATATACAGTATACTGCATACACAGGGATACATATATACAGATCTTTATATCCTCCATCTGCACACACTGCCACAAGCAGCTCTTTCATAGAGCGGTTTCCCATCATAGTCAGCTTTATGACAAGGACAGAAATGAAGTGGGTGGAAGAGAGAAAAATGTAAATACACATCTTAAGGCACAGACCTGTCAAAAAGGGAGTACTGTTATTAATACTTCTATGTACTGATAGCGCTAAACTGCTTATATTCTTGTACATACATAGTATTATTACAGTAGTTTTGCTCTTGTACATATAGCAGTTATATTCATGTACATAGGGGCAGTATTATAGTGTTTATATTCTTGTACATAGGAGCAGTATTATAGTAGTTATATTCTTGTACATAGGAGCAGTATTATAGTAGTTATATTCTTGTACATAGGAGCAGGATTATAGTAGTTATATTCTTGTACATAAGAACAGTATTATAGTAGTTATATTCTTGTACATAGGGGGCAGTATTATAGTAGTTATATTCTTGTACATAGGGGCAGTATTATAGTAGTTATATACTTGTATATAGGGGCAGTATTATAGTAGTTATATTCTTGTATATAGGAGTAGTATTATAGTGGTTATATTCTTGTATATAGGAGCAGTATTATAGTAGTTATATTCTTGTACATAGGGGCAGTATTATAGTGGTTATATTCTTGTATATAGGAGCAGTATTATAGTGGTTATATTCTTGTATATAGGAGCAGTATTATAGTAGTTATATTCTTGTATATAGGAGGCAGTATTATAGTAGTTATATTCTTGTACATAGGGGCAGTATTGTAGTTATATCCTTGTACATAGGGGCAGTATTATAGTAGTTATATTCTTGTACATAGTGAGCAGTATTATAGTAGTTATATTCTTGTACATAGGGGGCAGTATTATAGTAGTTATATTCTTGTACATAGGAGCAGTATTATAGTAGTTATATTCTTGTATATAGGAGCAGTATTATAGTGGTTATATTCTTGTACATAGGAGCAGTATTATAGTAGTTATATTCTTGTACATAGGGGCAGAATTATAGTAGTTATATTCTTGTACATAGGAGCAGTATTATAGTAGATATATTCTTGTATATAGGAGCAGTATTATAGTAGTTATATTCTTGTACATAGGAGCAGTATTATAGTAGTTATATTCTTGTACATAGGGGCAGAATTATAGTAGTTATATTCTTGTACATAGGGGCAGAATTATAGTAGTTATTTTCTTGTACATAGGAGCAGTATTATAGTAGATATATTCTTGTATATAGGAGCAGTATTATAGTAGTAATATTCTTGTACATAGGAGCAGTATTATAGTAGTTATATTCTTGTACATAGGGGCAGAATTATAGTAGTTATATTCTTGTACATAGGAGCAGTATTATAGTAGTTATATTCTTGTACATAGGAGGCAGTATTATAGTAGTTATATTCTTGTACATAGGGGCAGTATTATAGTGGTTATATTCTTGTACATAGGGGCAGTATTAAAGTAGTTATATTCTTGTACATAGGGGGCAGCATTATAATAGTTATATCCTTGTACATAGGAGGCAATATTATAGTAGTTATATTCTTGTACATAGGAGGCAGTATTATAGTAGTTATATTCTTGTACATAGGGGGCAGTATCTTAGTAGTTATATTCTTGTACATAGGAGGCAGTATTATAGTAGTTATATTCTTGTACATAGGGGGCAGTATTATAGTAGTTATATTCTTGTACATAGGGGCAGTATTATAGTAGTTATATTCTTGTACATAGGGGGCAGCATTATAGTAGTTATATCCTTGTACATAGGAGGCAGTATTATAGTAGTTATATTCTTGTACATAGGGGGCAGTATTATAGTAGTTATATTCTTGTACATAGGAGGCAGTATTATAGTAGTTATATTCTTGTACATAGGGGGCAGTATTATAGTAGTTATATTCTTGTACATAGGGGGCAGCATTATAATAGTTATATCCTTGTACATAGGAGGCAATATTATAGTAGTTATATTCTTGTACATAGGAGGCAGTATTATAGTAGTTATATTCTTGTACATAGGGGGCAGTATCTTAGTAGTTATATTCTTGTACATAGGAGGCAGTATTATAGTAGTTATATTCTTGTACATAGGGGGCAGTATTATAGTAGTTATATTCTTGTACATAGGAGGCAGTATTATAGTAGTTATATTCTTGTACATAGGGGCAGTATTATAGTAGTTATATTCTTGTACATAGGGGGCAGCATTATAGTAGTTATATCCTTGTACATAGGAGGCAGTATTATAGTAGTTATATTCTTGTACATAGGGGGCAGTATTATAGTAGTTATATTCTTGTACATAGGAGGCAGTATTATAGTAGTTATATTCTTGTACATAGGGGGCAGTATTATAGTAGTTATATTCTTGTACATAGGGGGCAGCATTATAGTAGTTATATTCTTGTACATAGGAGGCAGTATTATAGTAGTTATATTCTTGTACATAGGGGGCAGTATTATAGTAGTTATATTCTTGTACATAGGGGGCAGTATTATAGTAGTTATATTCTTGTATATAGGAGCAGTATTATAGTGGTTATATTCTTGTACATAGGGGGCAGTATTATAGTAGTTATATTCTTGTACATAGGGGCAGTATTATAGTAGTTATATACTTGTATATAGGGGCAGTATTATAGTAGTTATATTCTTGTATATAGGAGTAGTATTATAGTGGTTATATTCTTGTATATAGGAGCAGTATTATAGTAGTTATATTCTTGTACATAGGGGCAGTATTATAGTAGTTATATTCTTGTATATAGGAGCAGTATTATAGTGGTTATATTCTTGTATATAGGAGCAGTATTATAGTGGTTATATTCTTGTATATAGGAGCAGTATTATAGTAGTTATATTCTTGTATATAGGAGGCAGTATTATAGTAGTTATATCCTTGTACATAGGGGCAGTATTATAGTAGTTATATTTTTGTACATAGGGGGCAGTATTATAGTAGTTATATTCTTGTACATAGGAGCAGTATTATAGTAGTTATATTCTTGTATATAGGAGCAGAATTATAGTAGTTATATTCTTGTACATAGGAGCAGTATTATAGTAGTTATATTCTTGTACATAGGAGGCAGTATTATAGTAGTTATATTCTTGTACATAGGAGGCAGTATTATAGTAGTTATATTCTTGTACATAGGGGCAGTATTGTAGTTATATCCTTGTACATAGGGGCAGTATTATAGTAGTTATATTCTTGTACATAGTGAGCAGTATTATAGTAGTTATATTCTTGTACATAGGGGGCAGTATTATAGTAGTTATATTCTTGTACATAGGAGCAGTATTATAGTAGTTATATTCTTGTACATAGGAGCAGTATTATAGTAGTTATATTCTTGTACATAGGGGCAGTATTAAAGTAGTTAGATTCTTGTACATAGGGGGCAGCATTATAATAGTTATATCCTTGTACATAGGAGGCAGTATTATAGTAGTTATATTCTTGTACATAGGAGGCAGTATTATAGTAGTTATATTCTTGTACATAGGGGGCAGTATTATAGTAGTTATATTCTTGTACATAGGAGGCAGTATTATAGTAGTTATATTCTTGTACATAGGGGGCAGTATTATAGTAGTTATATTCTTGTACATAGGAGGCAGTATTATAGTAGTTATATTCTTGTACATAGGGGCAGTATTATAGTAGTTATATTCTTGTACATAGGGGGCAGCCTTATAGTAGTTATATCCTTGTACATAGGAGGCAGTATTATAGTAGTTATATTCTTGTACATAGGGGGCAGTATTATAGTAGTTATATTCTTGTACATAGGAGGCAGTATTATAGTAGTTATATTCTTGTACATAGGGGGCAGTATTATAGTAGTTATATTCTTGTACATAGGGGGCAGCATTATAGTAGTTATATTCTTGTACATAGGAGGCAGTATTATAGTAGTTATATTCTTGTACATAGTGGCAGTATTATAGTAGTTATATTCTTGTACATAGGAGCAGTATTATAGTAGTTATATTCTTGTACATAGGAGCAGTATTATAGTAGTTATATTCTTGTACATAGGAGCAGTATTATAGTAGTTATATTCTTGTACATAGAGGGCCGTATTATAGTAGTTATATTCTTGTACATAGGAGGCAGTATTATAGTAGTTATATTCTTGTACATAGTGGCAGTATTATAGTAGTTATATTCTTGTATATAGGAGCAGTATTATAGTAGTTATATTCTTGTACATAGGAGCAGTATTATAGTAGTTTTATTCTTGTACATAGGAGCAGTATTATAGTAGTTTTATTCTTGTACATAGGGGGCAGTATTATAGCAGTTATATTCTTGTACATAGGGGGCAGCATTATAGTAGTTATATTCTTGTACATAGGGGGCAGTATTATAGTAGTTATATTCTTGTACATAGGAGCAGTATTATAGTAGTTATATTCCTGTACATAGGGGCAGTATTATAGTAGTTATATTCTTGTACATAGGGGGCAGCATTATAGTAGTTATACCCTTGTACAGAGAAGGAAGTATCTATATATTTTTTTTAACTATGTACTGTACAGTTTTACTTTTTTTTATTTATTATTTAGATATTGAATTCATGTTTATTGATTTCTATTGGTTTATATGATTATTTGATATTTGAACACGACTTCTCTGCACCAGATTATCTCAAGTCCACAAATGAATTAATTGTAGAATCGAATATTCATGCAAACGTTCTTGATTATATTAATAATAACAGAGCAACCAAACTTGAATAAGACAACATTTCGGCCTTGCTTCCTTCCTCAAGGTCTCTAGATACAAAGAAAAATAGAAATCAAGGAATTCATATAACAGCTGAATACATAAGAAACCGAAAAAACAATATAATTGTATGCAACCAGTATTCATAATAAAGCAAAATCTTGTATAATGTGCATAATACAGCTTAGATTCACATCATAATATCACAGCTATGATAAGGAGCTCTGATACAAAGAGTTACAACCATAACTGAGACAACAGGTATAACAAAAATAATAACAAACAGTAACTGGAGAAAAAGAAAATCAAATGTCAGCACTCTGCCAACAATATGCCTAAGCAGAGGTTGCTTGGGGTAAAGTATGAGAGCTCCTTATCATAGCTGTGATCTTATCATGTGAATCTGAGATGTATCATGTACATTATACAAGTTTCTGCTTTATTATGATTACACTAGTTGCATACAATAATATTTGTTGTGAATACATTTGAATTAGATTTGAGTTTGGGGCTCCCTCTTGTGGTCAGTGCTGGTAGTGCAGTTGACTTGCAGAATGGGAACCAGACAGCTGAGGAGGATTGTCAATCAGGCCATTCGGATTGTGCCTATATAACTGAGTAGTTTCATCCTGTTCCTTGCCGGTGCTCAATGTATCTCCTGTGTTCTAAGGACATTCTGAAACCAGCCCTTTTCTCTATGTCCACAGAACTCTCAGATAAGTTGGTCTTTGTAGCTCTGCTTATGGTTTTAACTTTCTTGTTATTTTGCCTGAGTGGAGTTCTTGGTGGAGTTGGATCATTCCCTGCTGGTAGTATCTGTGTACCTTGCTCCATGTTCTGCTATGTATTGTGTTTTATCATGCTTGGTACTAAATTCAGTCCCTCCTCTATATCAGAGTTTTTCTTGGATACCAGTAACACCAGAGTACTGATATAGTGGGGAGAGCCTGTGTAGGCTCAATATTTTTCCATATCATCCGTGCTGGTGTTTACTAGGGTTTTTACGGCTGCAGTCAGTGCTCTTTTCTATCCTTTCCTATGCAGATAGTTTGGGCCTCATCTTTCCTGAATCTATTCTCTAGATATGTATTGTGTTTTCCTACATCACCGTAGTCTTTACATGTGGGGGGCTATCTATATCCTTGGGGATTGCTCCGAGGAAGATTAGCTTTTCTAATATTTCTCTCTGTAAGATTATTTAATTCTCCGGCTGTGTCGAGGCGACCAGGTCATCATAGGCACGCCCCACAGCTACTTCTAGTTGTGTGTCAGTATTAGGTCTGCAGTCCGTTAAGGTTCCAGCCACTCTGGTTATTTTTTTGGTTTCCGAGTTTTTGTCCTTTTTCTGATCCTCCTCGGTCACTAAATCATAACAAATAATATTGTTTAGGTTTTTTGAATTTTTTTTATTATGTTTCCAGCTATTATATGAATTCATTGATTTCTATTTTTCTTTGTATATAGATATTTCACATTTCTATACATACCCTTAGGTCTCTTATTGGTGCATAGTTCCGAGGGACCTTGTTCTTTGTTCTTAGATAATATATAAACTGGTCACCTGAGCTAATAAAACAAAATTGTATGGTACACTATACTATAGCTTGTGTGCTGTTAGGATTTCCTGAGCACTCGTAAGACTAATCTTACTAATTTGAAGTTCAAATAGCATAGAAGGAGTGTATTTTGCTCACAAACATGTTGTCATGAAGAGGGACCCAGATACCCAGATACGTTTCATACCATCCGGATCTCAAGTGAGAATGGACCCTGTAGAAATGGTAATGCTAAAGCTGCAGCATAAGGTAAGAAGATTATTCTTCCAATCTTGCCTTACTTTTTCTGAGAACCTGGACTATCTCCAATCTGGGCGAATTATTTTGTATTAAATAGTCAGCTCCAAGAACCTAGAAAGTTACTTATGCCTTTGTGAACTGTGTGTATGGGATGTAACCAGTGTGTAAGTGTTAGCATTGTACTGGTCATTGGTCTGAGAGGTTTGATTGTAACATAAGTGGATTGTATTAATGATGATTGCTGGCAGCAGTCTCCTATATTACAAAGAAAGCCTATATAGGTTCCATCCCCTAGACAAAAAAGAGACAAAGTATTCATATGATAAAATGGTCAAACGAGGAAAAAAAGAGAGAAAAAGACCATAGCGATAGGTAGGAGTCCCCACTGTTTTTACTTCTTTGGTCGTGGTGTCCCTGTCCAAATAAGATAGAAGATGGGCAATCTGCACAATAAAGAATCTATTATAGAGATTATTGTTTAACACTAGAACTACTGGACTCGTGACACCTATATAGAAATACATAGTGCAAAGTAGTCAAAATGACTACCTCAGTAGTTCTAGTGTTAAATTGTGGAGTAATCAAACCCAAGCTCAATTTCTCTTATCCTATTTCTTCTAACAAAAGACTAGCTGGATGAGATGTACACCACTGCCCCTACATCGGTGGCGACTGTAGAAGACAGAGAAAAGTCTGGCTGAGTGTTTAATGAACAAGTAATTATGCTGGCCTTACTATGTTAAAGTAGGTTTTGATACTTCAGATATTTCTGGGATTTTTTCGGGGCTGTGAAGATTAAAGGAAGATTTTACACTCAAAATATCTATGTAATCTTGAATCATTGAAGGATGGACCCTTTGTTGTCTATTACAAATGAATCATGCATACATGTGGGTGTTTTTAAAATAGCACATAGCTGCATAGTAAATACAGACACTCCCAGCATTCACCTACATTAGCTTACCCCCCGAGTAGGTCTTTGTTTCAAGAGTGAAATCCTATCCCTATAAACTTTTTAACAACTAAAATTATCAAAAGTATTTTCTGTTATTTAGACATCTAACAAATACAGGTCAGATATAATTGTACAGGTTGCATAATTTGAGGCATTGATAAATGAAAAAGTAAATGATGTGACTGCACATATTAAAGGGAACCTGTCACCGGATGTTTATAATACTCACCTAATGGTCGGTGCAGACCAGACTGGTCGGATGGGCTTCTCCGTTCTCTGGGTCCGCGTCTCCTCTTTCGGCCATTTTTGTTATCCTTCTTCTGAAGTTAGTGTGGATGACGCGTTCTACTTCATCTACACTAGCCGGGATTGAGTTCCCGCGCAGGCACACTACAATACTTTGATCTGCTTTACTCAGGGCAAATCAAAGTGCGCCTGCGCAGGACCTCAATGCCGGCTAGTGTGGATGATGTAGAACGTGTCCTGCACAATAGCTTCAGAAGGAGGACAAAGATGGCCGAAAGAGGAGGTGTGGACCCGGAGAATGGAGATGCCAATCCCACCAGTCTTCTCTGCACCAACCGTTAGGTGAGATTATAAACATCTGGTGACAGGTTCCCTTTAATAATTAGTAGATATTAGCAGATTGAGACTTAGGAATCAGTATTTTAAAGTCCTACATCACTAGATATGACAGAATAGAGAGAACAACCCAAAAAATCCATCTTAAATGACTTACCCCAGAGAGAGATGAGATGATAGAAGATATTTTATTCATTTGTAAAAGAATTGAATGGGTCTAACAGACATGTAACAGCTTTTGTGAAGGAAATAAGAAAAGGTGAGAGGAGCAGGAGTGGTTTCAAACAAAGAAGGGTAAGTTTTCGCTCTACTAGAAAGGCCAGGGGAGAGGGAGAGCAAGTCCTCCCAAATTACCGTCTTATTGTCTATTCAACTCCAGGGCATTAAGATATTTGCAAACGTAATTAGCAATCGTTTGTTTTTATTCTACTGATCCTACCTCAATGATTAAATTAACTGTGGACAGAAGTTTAGATTTCTTAATAGATACTGAAGCACGGAAGTCTGTTGTGTATGTGAATGATGGATTTCTGTGGGAAAACATCAAAGTATTTTATGGTGATTTACTTGCAAAATCTATTTTTATTCTGTGCCTCTGCTCTCAGACTGCCAGTATTTATTTCTTTTTGTGTTTTTTTCCCCTTCATAGACATAAATAGTTCACAATACACATGGGCAGCGTAATCACGAGGTACCCAAAGTTCATCAGCAATGTATATTGTTGAAATGACATCAACTCTGAAAAGAAAAGTATAAATATAAATGGACTTCTCCATATTCGGAGATTGGGTTGCTTTAGTTTATAGTTTGTAGATAAATTATTGCTTTCTGTCCTGTTAAAATCTTATGACATGAGATATCTATTTTCCTATTGTGTTTCCCAATAGAGGATAGGAAGGTTACAAAACAGCAGCCTAAATTGGCTCAAAAACATGGTTTACAGCCGAAACCTGTGGCTTACTATTCAGCGAGACTGGACCCTATCGCCAGGAGTATCTCATGTATCAGAGCCACGTCTGTGGTTCAAGGTCCCAAAAGTAGTTCCTGATTACAAAGTGGCAATTAACATAATATTTATGGTATTCTCGGGTACAATCTCAACAATGTGCCTTACTCGTGCCATAACTGTGGGACTCGAGTGATGCACAGCTTTAAATCCAGATATGCTTTGGATAATGAATTCAAAAAGGGGAGAAAATATGTCACCAATTATATTCTCTAATAGCGGAGGACACAGCAGACATACATGCTGGAGAGAACCTGAAACTAGCCCTTCCCCTGTTAAAAATGTACATTTATGATTTAGGCGGGCTTTGCACGTTGCGATATCGCAAGCCGATGCTGCGATGTCGCACACGATAGTCCCCGCCCCCATCGCAGGTACGATATCGTATGATAGTTGGCGTAGCGAAAATTATCGCTACGCCAGCTTCACATGCACTCACCTGCCCTGCGACCGTCGCTCTGGCCGGCGACCCGCCTCCTTCCTAAGGGGGCGGGTCGTGCGGCGTCATAGCGACGTCACACGGCAGGCGGCCAATAGCGGCGGAGGGGCGGAGATGAGCAGGATGTAAACATCCCGCCCACCTCCTTCCTTCCGCATATCCTACGGAAGCCGCGGTGACGCCGGTAGGAGATGTTCCTCGCTCCTGCGACTTCACACACAGCGATGTGTGCTGCCGCAGGAGCGAGGAACAACATCGGACCGTCGCGTCAGCGTAATTATGGATTACACCGACGCTGCACCGATGATACGATTACGACGATTTTGCGCTCGTTAATCGTATCATCTAGGTTTTACACACTACGATGTCGCATGCGATGCCGGATGTGCGTCACTTTCAATTTGACCCCACCGACATCGCACCTGCGATGTCGTAGTGTGCAAAGCCGCCCTTACAGTTCATCTCTGCCACAAGACAGCCTTTCCAATAAAGAAATAAAAACAATGTTATACAATAAAACTCCACAATAATCAAAATACATTTTACAACGTGAGGGCAGTTGCAGCTTAAACGCTCTCCAACCTCACATGCAATCAAACTCAGACTGGGAGGTAGCTATCTTGCCCACTGTTCAAAGACATATTGTCAAGTTTGGAAGTTATCTCATTAACATGGGATAGGGAATAGGTTACTAATCACTGGTGGTATGACAACTGGAACACCCACCGATCCTGAAAAATGCCCCGTGCGTATTGCTCGTCACTAAAGAGACTGTGCTGAGGAACCACTGGACAACGGAGGGACCCGTACTTGCCCAGCTGACCCCTAGGACTAGGACAGACAAAGATACAGACAGGCAGAGTCACTGGTGTAGCAGGTGCAGCCGGGGCAGCTGGGGCTGACAGTACAGCCAAGATGGATGTACAAAGTCAGTTGGGCTACAGAGACCACCAGGACCGCTGAGGTGGATGGCACGGCCAGGAGGATGGACTAATGCGGGCATCACATGGTACGATATATCTGGCGATATGTTGTCGGGGTCACGGATTCCGTGACGCACATCCGGCATTGTTAGAGATGTCGTAGCGTGTGACACCTCCGAACGACTGTGAACGAGCAAAAATACTCACCTTATTGTTGCTCGTTGACACGTCGTTCATTTTCATAATCTTGTTCCTCCTTCTGCGCGCCAGTTGTTTGTCGCTCCACGGGCAGCACACATCGCTCCGTGTGACACCCCGGGAGCGATGAACACAGCTTACCTGCGTCCTGCTGGCAATGTGGAAGGAAGGAAGTGGGCAGGATGTTTACGTCCCGCTCATCTCCGCCCCTCCGTTTCTATTGGCCGGCTGCCGTGTAACGTCGCTGTGACGCCGAACGTCCCTCCCCCATCAGGAAGAGGATGTTTGACGCCCACAGCGACGTCGCTCGGGAGGTAAGTGCGTGTGACAGGGGGTTAACGACTTTGTGCGCCACGGGCAACTAATTGCCCATGAGCACAAACAACGGGGGCGGGTGCAATCGCTTATGCGATCGCATGATTTATTGTCCCGTGTGACGCCCGCATAAGTCACTAGTATGGTAGATGAGGCAGATAACATGACCAAGGGTGGTGGGGCAAAGTTACTAGGGGAAAAACACAAGGGCACAGGGAGCTGGCAAGAGAAACAGCATACTGACAGGGAACGCACACTGCACAGGCTCCAGGAGGGGGAAGCAAAGAGCACTCATGTGGAGGACCGCTGGGAAGCTGGACAGCATGGTAAGAGCCGACCGCGGCGGTGAGTAAAAGCGCGTCCCTGAATGGAGAGGAGTGAGAAGTGCAAGGACACCAGCACTACACTGTGTGAAGGACGCATAGGTTAACCATGTGCAATGCCATTCCATTCATTGTTATAGAAGTTCTGAAGACCAGCTGAGTGATAGCTCCAATGGTCCAATTTAGGATGAATGGAAAAAGACTGTGAAAATACAACCACAATTCCATTCTCTTGGTTCTGTTAAGATTCATGGGCTCAGACCATTCAGAACCCCAGCAAATGGGGAGTTATTTAGTATCATGTGGATAGAGGATACCCTCCAAGCTTGAAAACACCCCTGTACATAAAATACAAGTTGAAACAAGAAAAGTCCCACCTCTTTAGTGAAGCTCCGCCCTGTGGCGATTTTGGAGGCAGTTCTTGTTTTTGGGATCTATGCAATATTATTGATTTCTTTTGGGATACCATTTTTCATTATTTACATATCATTGGCTCTCTGTTAAAATTAACTAAAAGATCCCATTTGCCAGAGAAAAATATTTATATGATTGAACACCAATAAAAAGCTAAAATAATCTAATAATCCAAATCTATTCTGTAGTGAGAACAGAAGCTCATGTTATGTACAATCTCCGGGCATTCATATATAACAAAACATTCCTCCTGGTATCACCCATCTGTGTAAGAGAAGAAAGCGGTAAAGAACAGAACCCTACCCAGATGGTGTTGTCATGATGATACGGTTTCCAGTTGCGTCCGGTATCGCTAAACATAACAAAGAAACGTGTCACCCAGTCCGAGCTTCCGTGTCGTCCCTGTGTGGCTGTCCCGGTGATGTCAAATCTCTCTCCCAAATCAATCTGCAGCCATTGCTTTTTATTCGATTCCAGAGGAGTCCAACCACCGGCTCCTGTGAGAAAACAGGAAAACACAGAACAGATAAATACAGGGGATCCAAATAAAAAAAGTACAATTCTTCAAGCTTTATTCAAATTTCATTTAAAAAAAACTTGAACCTCCCAGGTGGTAAATAAAAAACATTTTGCCAATTCTAAAAACTCTTTTTAAAAACATCTTTTTTTGCCAATCTCCTCCACTCACTGGTTGGTGAACTTTTTCAATGCCGAAGAAGAAGAAACCATCCATAGTTCCATTATGTGTGTCCACAAAATGTTTGGCCGCACTAGAATACTTTATGGTTTTACTCTAAATATTTAGTATATGATTTGAGATCCTTTTTAAAATGTACGGTTGTTGCCGGTTATGTATTTCATTTTGAAAATGTTCACATGTAGTGATGGGTGAACGCGAACTGTAAAGCCAAATACCTACAGTCTTCCATGGACCTCGAACACTGAGTTCTCAGGGAAATCTGTGTTAGGCCGGTGTCAAACTTGCAAGTGCCTCGTGTGTATCTCGCACGAATTTCGTGTTGCATCACCCAGCATGGACTCACACTCTCCTCACAGGAGCGGGTCGGTTGCATGCATCTCTATACAACCGACCAGCTCTTGTGAGTCCGTGCCAGGTGATGCAACGCGAGACTCACGCAAGATATACACGAGGCACTCGCAAGTGTGACACCGGCGTAACTGTTCAGATTCAGCCAGCCGAATATTTTAAAATAAATAAAGGAACAAGAAAATAAGGAATAAAGCAGGAGCATTATACTTACCAGGCATCCAGCACAGCTGTAACACTACTTCCGGGTCTATTCATTAACCCTCATAAATTTTCACTGCTTTCCCCACCCACTGTCAGTCCCGGTCAGTCAATGCCTCACCCTGTGTGACAGAGTCTGTGATTGCCTTGAATCAAACACACTGTCTCTGTCCCTATAGTGGTGTAAAAATAAATGAATTTTCCTAGTGTCTACCCATATTGTGATACCCAGCGCAGATAAAGCATTTGGCTATAGGTTGCAGCCTCCAAATGTGTGGTTATATTTGCTATGTATTAAAATAAGAGAGACCCCATGCGGCTTTTTTAAAAAAAAAAATATTTAATTAAATAATATAAAAAAATGGAGTGCGGTCTTCCTAATTTTGATACCCAGCCATGATAAAGCAGACAGCTGGGGGCTGGTATTCTCAGGCTGGGGAGGTCCATGGTTATTAAACTCTCTCTCAGCCTAACAATACCAGCCTGCAGCCACCTAGAATTTTTGCATCAATTAAATGTGACAATTTCAACACTTTACCTGGCTCATCTAGATTGCCCTGGTGTGGTGGCAATTGGGATAATGTATGGAGTAAATGACAGCTCACAGCTGCCACTAAGGCAGGCTTTACACGTTGCGACATTGCTAGCAATTGCTAGCGATGTCCAGCGCGATATCACCCGCCCCCATCGCACATGCGATATGTGGTGATTGCTGCCGTAGCGAACATTATCGCTACGGCAGCTTCACACGCACATACCTGCTCGACGATGTCGCTGTGACTGCCGAACTATCCCTCCTTCAAGGGGGAGGTGCGTTCGGCATCACAGTGACATCGCCGCAACGTCACTAATCGGCCGGCCAATAGAAACGGAGGGGCGGAGATGAGCGGGACATAACATCCCGCCCACATTCTCCCTTCCGCATTGCCGTCGGGACGCAGGTAAGGAGATGTTTGTCGCTCCTGCGGGTTTACACACAGAGATGTGTGGAGCTGCAGGAATGACAAACATCGTACCTGCGGTCGACCCGACATTATGAAAATGAACGACGCTACACTGATCACCGATTTTCGACGCTTTTGCGATCGTTTATCATCGCACCTAGAATATACACGTTGCGGTGTCGCTACCGGCGCCGGATGTGCATCACTAACGACGTGACCCCGACGATATTTCGGAAGCGATGTCGCAACGTGTAAAGCCCCCCTAAGCCCTGAGTTAGTAATGGAATGCATCTATGAGATCCCACAATACTAATACTGTAAGTGAAAAGAAATAAATACATTACCCAAAAAAATCCTTTATTTGAAAAAAATGCAAAAGAATCCTGCATCTTCTGGTAAAAAAATGCATCAATATCGTATCAAAACCGCATCGGGTTTAGATGCATTTTTGCCACAAGATGCAGGTTTGGTGCAGAAATATGGTGTATAAATGTCATCACCAAATCTGGATCTCCTGTCATTACATTGCATCAAAACTGCACTGCAATTGGATGCTTTTTTTATTCCAGGAGATGCAGTATTTTTTGCAGTAATTTGGTGTATAAATTTCAGCATCATATCTGCATCTCTTGGCAAGAAATCCACAATTTCCTGCTAGGAGATGCAGGTCACATTGCGCTGAGTGAGTTCACCTGAGGTGAGGTCTCAGAACAATGAGGTCACCTTAGGTCAGTTTACCTGCAGTCACAGATGGGCTCCATGAGAACCTCCAACTGTGACCCCAAATAAACTGAGTCAGTCTCTGCCTGAAGCCACAGCTGATGGTCAAGTTTTCTAATGTGCCCACAGGCTGCAACCTCAGTATGTAGCAGAGCAAGGATTATCATATATCATCATATGGATTACATTGCAACTGTGTGTTTGAGTTTAATAAATTGAAGAATGAGGGTATTTTTGGGGGAGATTTTATTTCAAATAAAAGATTTTTTTGGTGTTTGTGTTTATTTCTTTTCACTTACAGTATTAGTAATGGGGGGATCTCATAGATGCCTCCCATCACTAATCTAGGGCTTAGTGGCAGCTGTGAGCTGTCATTAATTCCTTATATTACCCTGATTGCCAACACACCAGGGAAATCAGGATGAGCCAGATAAAGTACTGGAATTGTCAAATCTAATGGATTCAACAGTTTTGGGTGACTGCAGGCTTCTATTTTTAGGCTGAAGTGTGGGCCTCCCCAGCCTGAGAATACCAGCCCCCATCCGTCAACTTTATCATGGCAGGGTATCAAAATTGGGGGGACCTCACACCATTTTTTTTAATTATTTATTTAAATCATTTTTTTTAAAACTGCATGAGTCCCTTATTTTGATACACAGCCATGATAAGCACACGGCTATGCTGTGCTTTATCTGTGCTAAGTATCACAATATCGGGGGACACTATGCCACTTTATTTATTTTTACACCACTATAGGGACGCAGACAGCATATGTGGTTTGAACCAATCACATATACTGTTACAGAGGGTAGAGACACGGTTTGACTGCAACCAATCACAGATGCCAAGACTGACGATGGGTAGGGGAAGCAGTGAATATGTATGAGAGTTAATGAGCGGACCCAGAAATAGTGTTATAGCCGCGTGGGAAACTTGGTAAGTATAACTGTTCAGCTTTAATCTCCCTAGCCCTTTCTACCACCATTCTACAGCACAATGTTCGGGTCCCCATAGACTTATATGGACTGCGGGTTCAAGTCCAGTTCCAAACTGAATTTTTAAAAAAAAAAACAAATCCAGCTGGACCCGCCAAATTCGAATATCTGGAGGTTCACCCATCTCTGGTTATATGCATTTCAATAGACAACATATTGCGAGCTACAATAAATGGTTGAATTGATGGTATATATGTAGGCATTTTTTGGGTATAGCTGTATATGTTGCAATTTTGACCAGCACACTTAAAAAATAACCATTGACAATTAACCATTTATAATTATGATTTTGCTTTTGATACAAGCTTGAGGCAAGCTTAGTACCAAGAGAAACACCTCTTTTTGACACACATTTAAAGTCATTGGATAAGATAGTACTGAAAATAGCAAACAGGAATATATATAGAAATCATTTGTTTGATATGATTACAGTAGTCTACCAGTATTACTAATGTAATTCAATTATTACTGCTAGTTTTTCTTTTGTTGTTTTTTTTTTTTGGTGGTGGGCAGGGCCGGCTCCAGGTTTTTGTGGGCCCCGGGCGGAAGAGTCCCAGTGGGCCCCATCCACACGCAGACACACATACGTACACATACATATACATATTTAACGACAAACTCACAAAAATACATATAGAACTGACACATCTATACAGTCATATACACTGACATACATAGATACACATCATACATGCATACAGACAAACACACAGCTCTGCTGGATACATACATACAGACACAGCGCTGCTACATACATACACACATAGCTCTGCCACATACATACACACATAGCTCTGCTATGTACATACACACATAGCTCTGCTATGTACATACACACATAGCTCTGCTATATACATACACACATAGCTCTGCTATGTACATACACACATAGCTCTGCTATGTACATACACACATAGCTCTGCTATATACATACACACATAGCTCTGCTATGTACATACACACATAGCTCTGCTATATACATACACACCTAGCTCTGCTACATACACACATAGCTCTGCTATGTACATACACACATAGCTCTGCTATGTACATACACACATAGCTCTGCTATGTACATACACACATAGCTCTGCTATGTACATACACACATAGCTCTGCTATGTACATACACACCTAGCTCTGCTATATACATACACACCTAGCTCTGCTATATACATACACACCTAGCTCTGCTATATACATGCACACATAGCTCTGCTATATACATGCACACATAGCTCTGCTATATACATACACACATAGCTCTGCTATATACATACACACCTAGCTCTGCTATGTACATACACACCTAGCTCTGCTATATACATACACACCTAGCTCTGCTATATACATACACACATAGCTCTGCTACATACATACACACATAGCTCTGCTATATACATACACACCTAGCTCTGCTACATACACACATAGCTCTGCTATGTACATACACACATAGCTCTGCTATGTACATACACACATAGCTCTGCTATGTACATACACACATAGCTCTGCTATATACATACACACCTAGCTCTGCTATATACATACACACCTAGCTCTGCTATATACATACACACCTAGCTCTGCTATATACATACACACCTAGCTCTGCTACATACAGACAGAGACAGACACGCGCGGCTCCGGGGGGGGGCATAAATCGGGGTTGGGGAGGGTACATACCGCTCAGGTCACGGTGGAGAGGGGGCCCACACAGCGCCGGAGGGACACGCTGTGCTGGGGGTCGCTGGCTGGCACTGCAGCTCTCATCTGTGGGACTGAGCAGGATGCCGGTCTGTAGCTCCGCCCACAGATGAAGTTCAAACCAGGAAGTCTGCGCGCCTTAAAGAGACGGCGCCGCAGATTCCTGCCGAGGACTGAGGTCCCCGGAACTCGGCCCGGGGACCGCAGAACTAAGGAGAGTGGGCCCCGGCCAAGGTGCACCAGAGCTGACGAGGCCGAGTGGGCCCCCCCCGGCTCTCCAGGGCCCCGGCATTTGCCCGGGTATGCCGGGTGCTGACGCCGGCCCTGGTGGTGGGCCATCATATTATGGGTGTCAGGTCTGAGCATTCCTACATGAACAGTGTCCTGGAAAGTGGATTGGTCAAAGTGGGCCAGTTGAATGGCCACCAAGGTCTCCCGATCTGACCCCCTTAGACGTTTATCTTTGGGGTCATCTGAAGGCAATTGTCTATGCCGTGAAAATACAAGATGTGCAGCATCTGAAACAATGGATACTGGCAGCCTGTGCTAGCATTTCTTCTGCGGTGTTACTATCAGTGTGTCAAGAGTGGGAGAAGAGGGTTGCATTGACAATGCAACACAATGGGCAGCACTTTGAACCCATTTTATAAGTGGTCATAAAATTGTAAATAACTAATGACCAAATAAAGTTATGTTAAAACTGGTACAAATCGGTGCCGCCATAACCGCAAGCAGCCTGTTGCGGTTCCTGTTGCGCCCAGGTGCTGGCTGCCGTTTTTGGCCGTGCCTCGGGTCATCCAGCTGCCTGCTTCCTCCTCCACATCTAAGTGTGGATAGGCGGCTAGTGCGCATGCGCGCAACGATTTACCCCAGCCAGAGCCTAAGTCCAGTGTTTTGCCTAGTGAGCATGCTCAGCCTGATAGTGCCATTTCTGAGGCCAAGTCCTCAGTTTAGGCTACTGAGCATGCTCCTACACTTAGTGCGAAAAGCCTCTTTGCACAGGTACTTGGACATCGTGCCGTGAAGACCTGTGTTGTGCCTACTGAGCATGCTCAGGCAGATAGTCTGATTTCTGAGACTGTTGTTCAGGCTACTGAGCATGCTCAGGCACTGAGTGCATAAGAGGCTAGGTCCGGTAAGGACCTCACTGGGCATGTCCGTGAGGTGGCAGACTCTGATAGGCTGACACACATCAGGTGTCCTGATGATGTGGCCACTTCGGACTGGCTCACGTAGGCCCGTCCCTATGACATGGCACCTCACCATTGGTCGTCAGACAATGACTGGTGAGGTGTTTGGGACGTGGCAGCCATGAGGTCATCAGTGACGTGGCGGTTTTGGATAGGCTGCTGGTGATGTTGCCGATGACATGGCACTCCGCTATTGGACCCTTGAGGTGCCATTGTGGTCCACCTTGGGTTTTGGGCAGACCCAGGTTATAAAAGGGGCTGGAAACAACATGGAGGTGTGCAGTCTTCTCATATGCTTGTTGTGAGCACACCTCCATGTATAGAGCTTATTGCGGCATAAGCCTTTGTTTGGAAGCGGTAGGTAGGGTTATGCGTCCGGTGCTTGTCACACCAAGACACCCGTGGCTCAGCACGTTAGCGTCAGGTGCCGGGCTTCCACCTCCTACCATCCAGTCCTGCTTGTGCAGCCCAGAGTTAACTGGGCTGTGGCTGCTGCGCCTACTGTCCGGTTGTGCCCCCTACCCACACGGACAGCGTACCCCAGGACCCCTGTGGCGTTAACAAGGAGTTCCTGGGTTGGGTGTGTGTACCCTGTTCCCCTCGTATCGACTCCCCAGTCAACGCTACTGGTGTGACCACCTGGCCTGACGTGTCCTGCACACGCGTGGCCAGTCGAGAGGTGACCAGAAACGCTAATCGGAGTACTGCTCAGCCTGACGTGCCCTACACACGTGGCTGACAGGGCACTTTCGCCGCACTCTTCCAGTAAACGCTACCTGGTCACCACCCGGCCTGACGTGTTCCTTGCACACGTGGTCAGTGTAGCGCCAGGTGCACCAAAACGCTAACTGGGTTGTCGTCCGGTCTGACGTGTCCCTTCACACGTTACCGGTTCCCAAGTTTCCTGGGTTATCTCAGAGCCATCCAGCTCTGTATTCTCCATCTAACCTTCGGGTTGCCAGCAGCTTCTTTGTCATCTGATGCACGGTGGGCCCCGACTGGCGATTGGGATATTTACCACCTTATCCTGATCTTCCAGTCCCCCCATAACAAAAACCAAGAACACCATTGTTTTTCTTGTAAAATTCTCAATAAGTTTGATGTGTTACATGACCCTCTTCCCATTGGAACAAATAAAGTTGGATCCAAAATGACCAACTTCAAAATGGCCACCATGGTCACCAACCATCTTAAAAAGTTTCCCCCTCACATATGCTAATGAGCCACAAACAGGAAGTTGATATCACCAACCATTCCCATTTTACTTAGGTGTATCCATATAAATGGCCCACCCTGTACAAATAGAGATTGATAATGCTCCAAGTGATGAAAGACTCCTGCACAACGTGATACCTTACAATTCTAAGTACTGAAGAACTGTCCTTGTGAAAACCTGATAACAGAGAGAAATTCTAGAAAGGGGCTTTGTAAACCGCGCCAAAGATCACTGATGAAATCTTGGATTAATGTAAACTTTTTATTCTTGCACAGGTCTACGCGTTTCAGGAGACTCTGCTCCCTTCCTCAGGACCAAACAGGCATAAGTTACATCAAATCAAATTGAGATTCCCTCAGCTAATAGGACGGATTAGATGTTAGTTTTCCCTTGCGTTGCACTGATGAGTTCTGCATCACTGTTCTCACGAGACAGATCTTCCGATGCAAGCAATGCGCTTTGTTCGTCAAACATTAGATCACTTGGAATGTGATCTTCTGACGATACACAATCTACTTTTTCATTTGGATTTTCGCTGTTTGTCAGCGGTTATGGATTGATGCTTGTTTAAAATCGGATTTGTGACTTATGATATAACATAATGAGGCTTTTCATCTTTTTTCTTTTGTGTTGAAATACAGGGGATCGTCTGTAATCACGGCATTGTTCAGAGCCGCGGTTCCCTGCCAAGAAAAGAGCAATTATCAAATCACACATAATGTGAAATGTTGACGTCTTATCAACTTCTTAAGTGTTCTTTTCAGCAAGAATTACATATTTACATCATTCAGAGCTTCTGCTGTTGTTTAAAGGTCCATTAATGCTAAAGATGACAATTTATGCTGATCCCACCCACACAAGCGATGTAAATGTCTGTGGCGGTTCTCAACACTACAAATATGTGCTGTATAGAGGAATAAAGCCCGCGATCGGCACTCCAAAGGAATCCAGCCACATAGTACAAATCCTTAAAAAGATGTATTGATAAAATGTACAGTATTTTTCACTTTATAAGACGCACTGGATTATAAGACGCACCCCAAATTTAGAGAAAAATAAAAGGTAAAAAAATTGGGGTCCTTGTTCTCATCCAGTGGCATCTTACCAGGGAAGGGGGCTGACAGGGGTGGTCGTGGAGCAAGGTGATGGTGCGGCATGTGTCCCAGATGCTTGGCAGGGCTGTGAGGCAGAGAAAACATCCAGGAATGTAGCTTACCAGGGAGTAAGGATGGTGGAAAATTGGAACAGGAGGCTGGAGCGATGCTGCGGGCTGTGCATTGCTCTGTGCTGTGAGCTGGATGCTGTGGGTGCTGTGCATTGTGCTGCAGGCGGTGAGGCAGGGAACATTCTGAAGACGTCGGAGGTGCGGGCTTCAAAGAAATGGCACCCAGAGTCGACGCATGCGCAGACTGAGTTATCTGTTCACCGACAAGCCGAGATCTCATCTGCGCATGCGCCACCTCTGGGCCACATTTTCATTAAGTCCGCTGCTGGGAGAGCAATGGGCCGGAGGCGGCGCATGCACAGATGAGATCTTGAACTGAGAGCTCCATCTGCGCACGCGTTAACTCCAGGCGCCATTATCTGGAGACCGCACCACCGATGTCTTCACAGGATGTCCCCTGCCTCATAGCACCCAGACCGTAGCAGCACAGAGCAGCGCACAACCCTCAGCACCCGCAACATCGCTCCTGCCTCCTGTCTTCATTCTCCACCATTCTTTCCCCCGGTAAGCTACATTCCTGGATATTTTCTCTGACTCACAACGTTGCAGCGCCCGCAACATTGCCCCTGCCTCCTTTCACCATTCTCCACCACCCCCTGGTAAGCTAAGACGCAGCCTCATTTTCCTCCCAAATGTTTTGGAGACAAAGTGTGTCTTATAATCTGAAAAATACGGTACCTTGTTAGCATAGGTAGTCATGTACATATGGATGATTTACAACGTGTTTCGGCTTACTAAGAAGCTTTCTTCAGGTTGGCACTATGGTGCATACAGACTTCTCTGATTTTTATCCTTTTTGACCTGAAGAAGGCATCTTAGTAAGCCGAAACGCATTATAAATCCCCTATATGTACATGGCTACCTATGCCAACAAGGTACATTTTATCAATAAATCTTATTAAGGATTTTTGCTACCTGGCTGGGTTCCTTGGGAGTGCCAATCACTGTCTTCAGTTCCTCTACACAGCACCTGTGGTAACTCTGACGGTGCAGTTCACTCATGATTGATTGACCCGCAGCAGACTGAGGACCAAAATATAATACCAGCTCTCCACTATGAATCTTTATGCTTCTACTATAGGTGAGTGCATACACCTGTAAACACACGCCGCAGATGTACAATATTATACAAAGATAAGCGCCGCTGTCTTTTTCCTTCTACCTCTCCTATAGGGGGATTCATTGGTATTACAGCACTACAAAGAGTTATACACCGCTCAGCGTTCCGAGCTCGGCTAGATCTGCTGCAGAGAAAACAGGGGTTTTATCAGAATGACTGCACAAAGACCAGCAAGTGATACATCACTGGATTCAGGGACTCAGCCCCTACATCAGACTACATAGCAAAAAAAATGATGACAGATTCCCTTTAACCGTTCACATCCAGGCGATTTTCCAATATTTTTTTTTTTTTCCTCCCCTTCTTCCAAGATCCATAACTTTTTATATCTTTCTATCAATATAGCTATATGAGGGCATGTTTTTTGCTGGATGAGTTGTACTTTTGAACAGCACCATTCATTCTGCCCCATACTGGACTGAAAAATAAGGAAAAAAATTCCGAGTGCAGTGAAATTGCAAAAGAAGTGCAATTCCAAGATTGTTTTATTGGTTTTTAATTTACCGTGTTCAATATATTGTAAAACTGACCTGAAAATATGATTCTCCGGGTCGGTACGAGTTTGTAGGTACCACAGATGGATAGTTTTACTTTTATCTAAGGGGTGAAAAAAATTCAGACGTTTGTAAAAAAAAAAAAAAAATTGTGCTTTTGGTGCCATTTTCCGAGACCCATAGCGTTCTCATTTTTCGGGATCTGGGGCTCAGTGACGGCTTAGGTTTTGCATCTTTAGCTGTCGTTTTTAATTATACCATTTTTTGGTAGATGTGATGCTTTGATTGCCTGCAATGTTGCGGTGACCAAAACACTGTAAAGCGGGCTTTACACACTGCGATATCGGTCCCGATATCACTAGTGTGGGCACCCGCCCCCATCTGTTGCGCGACACGGGCAAATCGCTGCCCGTGCCGCACAACATCGCCCAGACCCGTCACACATACTTACCTGCCTGGCGACGTCGCTGTGACCGGCGAACCGCCTCCTTTCTAAGGTGGGCGGTCCGTGCGGCGTCACAGCGACGTCACTGAGCGGCCGCACAATAGCAGCGGAGGAACGAAGCTGAGCGGGACGTAACATCCCGCCCACCTCCTTCCTTCCGCATAGCGGCCGGGAGTAAGGTAAGCAGAGGTTCCTCGTTCCTGTGGTGTCACACGGAGCGATGTGTGCTGCCGCAGGAACGAGGAACAACCTCGTTACTGCTGCAGTAACGATTTTTGAGAATGGACCCCCCCATGTCACCGATGAGCGATTTTGCAAGTTTTTGCAACGATGCAAAATCGCTCATAGGTGTCACACGCAACGGCATCGCTAATGCGGCCGGATGTGCGTCACCAATTCCGTGACCCCAATGAGTTCGCATTAGCGATGTCGTAGCGTGTAAAGCCCCCTTTATTCTATAATTGTGGCATTTTGATTTTTTTTCTCACTATGTCCTTTGCCGAT
Source organism: Anomaloglossus baeobatrachus (assembly GCF_048569485.1). Taxonomy (NCBI): domain Eukaryota; kingdom Metazoa; phylum Chordata; class Amphibia; order Anura; family Aromobatidae; genus Anomaloglossus; species Anomaloglossus baeobatrachus. The sequence goes on from NC_134364.1 coordinate 121,364,375, forward strand.
CAGATTAGTTGATTTTCTATTTTGGTAGATCGGGCATTTCTGAATGTGGTGATACCAAATATGTGTTGTTTTTTTTCAATGGGTAAAAAAGGGGGGTGATTAGAACTTTTAGTTTTGGAGAAAGCGTTTTATTGATTTTGCTCGTCCCCCTTGGGGACTTTATGCCTAAACCGTCTGATTGCTTCTGCTGATCAGAGCGATGATCAGCAGAAATGCTGATCTCCTGTGAGTACCAACGCATCTGACCGCACGCTGTCATAGCCATCATTGGCACCCCGTGATCGCATCAGAGGAGCGCTGATGGTGGCAGGAAAAAGCATGATCAACACTAGTGCATGTTAGAACATGCTGTCAGAGTTTGACAGCGCAATCTAAGTGGTTAACAGGCGCAGGTGGATTTGAGATCCACCAGCGCCTGTGAGCTGCACATGTCTTTTGATCAGATCAGCAGGCATGTGTGGGGAACAATGTGGGCTCTCTGCGTGAGCTTGCATTGAAGGAATAGCCACAGCCAAGGATGTAAATATGCGTCCTTAGTCATGAAGGGGTTGCTATTTGGTTACACACCCTTTGGAATAAAAACTGCAATCAATTGCTTTCTATAAATATCCATAAGCTTATTAAACCTTTCACTTGGAATTTTGGACTCTTCTTTTGTAAATTGTTCCAGGTCTCTCATATTTGAAGTTGCCTTTCTCCACTCAGAACTCTTTATTAGTGCTTTGTTTCCAACCATTTCTGGGAGCTTCTTGAATTATGTTTGGGGTCATTGTCTTGCTGGAAGACCCACATTTTAGGACGTAAACCCAGGTTTCTGACACTTATCACTACATTGCGACCCAAAATCCTTTGGTAATCTTCATATTTCATGACGCCTTGTACACCCTGTGCCAGAGGTAGCAAAACAACCCCAAAACATTTATGAACCTCCACCATACTTGACTGTAGGTAATGTGTTCTTTTCCTTCTAATCCTCATTCCATTTTCATAAACAGCAGAAAGATATGCTTTACCAAAAAGCTCCATCTTGGTCTCATCTTTCCACAAGACATTTTCCCAGAAGGATTTTGGCGTACTCCCGTACATTTTGGCAAACTGCAGTCTAGTATTTTTATGTCTCTGTCTTAACAGTGGGGTCCTTCTGGGTCTCCTGCCATAGCAATTCATATTATTCAAATGTTGATGGAGATTTTCTGCTGACACTGATGCCTCCCGAGCTTGAGGGACACTTTGAATTTGTTTGGAACTTGATTAAGTCTACTTATCTATTGTAAGTTGCAACCTTTCATCAATATTTTGCTGCTTTTCACATCCAGAGAAATTAGCTACAGTGCCATTAAGTTGTAAACTCTTAATTACGTTACTCACCATAGACATAAGAATATCAGGATCTCTGGAGAGAGACTTATATTCTTGAAATTGTTGATATTATTCAACAATTTTGATTTTCAAGTCATCAGACAGTTCTGTTTGCTTCTTTCTGTTCTCCATGCTTATTGTGGTAGACACAGACACACAATGCAAACATTAAGTCAACTTCTTCACTTTTTCTCTGCTTTCAGGTGTGATTTTCATATTGCCCACACCTGTTACTTTCTATAGTTGAGTTTAAATGAGAATCACATGCTTTAAAAACAGTTGACAACAATAAGATATATTGCAAAAAAAAATGAATTTGCTTGTACTATTGAATTATGGGAATTTTCCTGAAGGTACCATTCAAATTTTAATTTGGTGTTCATTGTTGAGTCCATCCTCATGTTTAACAAGACATCCATAAAATCCTATAGAAATGCAGCCTTCCAGATACAATTGCAAACATTCTGCCCTATTTGGACTTGGTAAACTATTTAAATTTAGGAAAATTGTTTCTATATTACTATGTTCATATCATAAATAAATCTCCCCAGATGATAGCTGCACTCAGGATATGTGCCGCTCCGCGCCAGCAGCCGGGCTGCTGCTCGGATCCGGATCCGCGGTGGCTTGAGTTGTATTTTTCATTCTTTATGTATCATAAAGCAGTTATGCTTGTTCATATTACTCTGAATTTGGTGTGCACCTTTCACTTCATATAGATTATGTATTTTTTGGCTAGCACCCTGTTCACATTTACAATGGTGTTCCAGCAGTCATTTTGATTGTTATCCAGATAATCACCTGACCTGAATCAAATAGAAAATGTATGGAAGAAACTAAAGCTCAGATTTCATAGAAGGAGCCTACTGGAACTTCAGGATTTGAAGAGTGATGGTGTGAAAGAATGGACCAAAATCACATCTGAGCAATGCATTTGTGACGCCCTGGCCTATCAGGTCATCACAGGGTATTGTGCAATCTGCCCTTCTGCACAGTATCCACTCCTCCTTGGTTACAGATCCTGGTCCTTTGGTGTTGCTAACAGCTGAGCCAATCAAAATCCTAGGAACACTTTACACTGTACCCACCAGACACACCATTGGGGGGCCTGAAGGGAATAGGGCCGCCCACTTGGAGAGTTGGTGAGGGAAAGTGAGAAAGTGACAGAGAGTGGAAAAGGAGAGTGAAAGGAGAGGTGGTGGAGTGATGACCCTCGTGAGGAGAGGTCAGGGATCAGGGCTCCTGTAGTTACTAGGTGGCAGATGTTGGTCTGGGCCTGGAAGGAGCTGGAACCCCGGTCGCAGGGGATTGTGTCAAGGGGCACGGACTGCCAAGAAGGGCAGCCGGTGGCCTTGAGCTATCACCGGGCAGGGGCCAGGGCACGACGGGGTATGTGGACTCTAGGCCGGAAAGTAGCTTCACGCGTCCCGGTAATTTTCACGACAGGGGTGAAGACTTCAAGATTCATCCCCAACCCGCTCCAAAATTGGGGTAATAGCGCACCGATAGGATAGGACTTTCCCAATACAGTCCAAAGAAATCCTATGCGTGAACCCTGAGAGCAAGCTCACTCCGTTAGCCATATGGGTGAGCGGGACCCGAAAAGTTTCAGACTTGAGGGTCCAAAGAGAAACACAGGAGCCAAGGAAAGGGCCACAGACTAACCGCAACACCAAGACAATGGACCCAAGCGTGCTCAGAACTCTGGTTTACAAGCTGTCGATGTGATTATTTCTGGACTGAGTGAGTACACTGAAAACCCTTCTCCTATCCCCAACGGCACCCCAAACGCCAACTACTTAACGGGACCCGGGACATAAACCCCCTACCCACAGAGGGGTAAACATCCTGCTGCTTCAACACCATCACCGGGCTCCGCAACAGCAGGGTGGTCTTTCAGATTACCACGCATCGTGGGTGGCGTCACGAACTTTTAACCCCCTTGTACATACTCCCCCTTTCTTTTGACATTCGAGTGTCAGCACGAACCCCCGGGTCCAGAGACCCCTCGAGCCACCGCGGCTCCGGATTCAAGCGGCTCGGCCGCTGGCACGGGGGTGGTACACACATAACTAGTTTCTCCCTATAGGAGGTGACTAAAAGCCATCACTAACAAAGCCTTTTGTATGAACTATTAAATAAAATTCAGTAAAGGCCCCGTCACATGGTACGATTTATCATGTGATCGCATGAGCGATCGCACCCGCCCCTGTCGTTTGTGCGTCATGGGTAATTTGTTGCCCGTAGAGCACAAAGTCGTTTACCCCTGTCACACGCACTTACCTCCCAAACGACGTCGCTGTGGGCGGCGAACATCCTCTTCCTGAAGGGGGAGGGACGTTCGACGTCACAGCGATGTCACACAGCGGCCGCCCAAAAGAAGCGGAGGGGAGGAGATGTAACATCCCGCCCACCTCCTTCCTTCCGCATTGCCGGTGGGACGCAGGTAAGCTGTGTTCGTTGTTCCCGGGGTGTCACATGTAGCGATTTGTGCTGCCTCGGGAACAACCGGCGCACAGAAGGAGAAACGACATTATGAAAATGAACGACGTGTCAACGAGCAACGATAAGGTGAGTATTTTTGCTCGTTCACAGTCGTTCGGAGGTGTCACACGCTACGATATCTTTAACGATGCCGGATGTGCGTCATGAATGCCGTGATCCTGACGACATATCATTAGATATATCGCACCGTGTGACGGGGCCTTAAGCGTGTTCAATACTCTTTCCCTGTGTGGATTGGATGGGTTGTTACTCACATCTGATGAGAAACTGATATCAATAGCACTTTTAGAAATATATTTACTTAGAAAATTGGTGACTTATTTTACCTGCTGTGTGTATACATACAGTATATATAACACAAAAATGTACCATAATTTCTGCTAATAGCTTCGTTATCAAGGCAATTTGACAGTAGATTTTCCTATTACTTCTAATAAGTACTAATTACTAAATTAATTACTAATTACACTAGTTGTATAGGGCTTGAAAAGGTCTTCAAATAGCATCCAATGTGCCAGCACCAAGCACAGGCGAATTAAACTGTTACCCTCACACAGACTTAACAGTAGCACAATAGTATAACAGAAAAGGATGGAACGACAGAGCACAAGCCGTGCTGTCGTAAATAGAAAAAGGAAAAGACAGGACAGACACAAATTCAATCAACCTGCTCTAAATAGATTGTGTACTGCACACACCTAAACTAGAAAAAGGAAAGGTAATATAAGCAACCTAGCAGGAGCACCGCACGCTTAACCAGCATATAATCAGTGCTAGAGCAGGGATAACGCTATACCATTGACCTTTCTTAGTGGGTTATACGGCACGCTTGACCAGCATACACTCAGAGACTAGAGCACCATACTAGCGTCCAGCCAAACACCCACACACAATGAGGCTACATGACGATGGTGTGGGCAGCTTCCTTATATAACCTAAGGACTGCCCAAAACAGTCTCACTTCCAATTGGCGTGGGTGTAGTCTGCAGGCCAATCCAGGGATGCTATGTCATCAGGATAGCTGACGCCATCAGGACAGCTGATATCCAATGGCCAATCCTGGAATGCTGTGTCATCAGGACATCCAACCACCATTCAGAACGTGCCATATCACACACATGCTCAGTGGCCCAACCTCTGGACTTAAGGCCCCGTCACACGTTACGATATATCGTGCGATCGCATGAGCAATCGCACCCCCCCATCATTTGTGCGTCACGGGCAATTCGTTGCCCGTGGCACACAATGTCGTTAAGCCTTGTTACACGTACTTACCAACCTCACGACGTCACTGTGGGCGGCGAACATTCTCTTCCTGAAGGGGGAGGGACGTTCGGCGTCACAGCGATGTCACACAGAAGCCGCACAACAGAAGCGGAGGGGCGGAGATGAGTGGGACGTAACATCCCGCCCACCTCCTTCCTTCCGCATTGCCGGCGGGGCACAGGTAAGCTGTGTTCGTCGGTCCCGAGGTGTCACACGTAGCAATGTGTGCTGCCTCGGGAGCGACGAACAACCGGCGCGCTGAAGGAGAAATCACATTATGAAAATGAACGACGTGTCAACGAGCAACGATAAGGTGAGTATTTTTGCTCGTTAATAGTCGTTCGGAGGTGTCACACGCAACGACATCTCTAACGATGCCGGATGTGCGTCACAAATTCCGTGACCCCGATGACATATCGTTAGATATATCATAATGTGTGACGGGGCCTTTAGGCTCTGGCAGCGTACAATCAGCCCGAGCATGCTCCGTAGCCTGATTACTGGATTTAGGCTCTGGTAGAGCACATTCAGCCAGAGCATGTTCAGTAGTCCGATTTCTGGAATTAGGCTCTGGCAACCGAGCAGCCCACAGAACATCACGGAGGTTAACCAGATGTTGAGACCGACGCGTAGGCAGTGTAGTAACTGCAGGGGGCATCTCAGGCAAGGAAGCAGAAGCACCCGAGGATACCCAAAGTCTGACCCATGAAGGTGGAGGATTCCAGCGCGTAACATGTTGCTACTCTTCCTCATACCCCATCCACCAAAAACCAATGTACTTCCAGGTTAATTAGTTGTTTTGTTTTATTTTTTAAAGGGTAATAAGCTGAATCTTTGCTCTTACTGAAAGTATAGCAAAGCCAAAACTGGATAGGACCCAGCAGTCGAGATCCAATATGGCCGCCGAAGCAGTGAGATGTGTCTGAAAGGGGCTCCTGACCTAAAGTTGGAATCTACCGCCATCCGCAGTCCTAGGAGCCCTCTGACCACCTGGACCTCTCTAATTATTGGGGGGACCCAGAGGGACCCAGAATCAGACCCCGAAACGACCTGCCGATGGCAGACAAAGACCTTGTGGAGTCATCCCGAACTGCTACACTGCGGACCCATAGCCCTCAGACTCGGGCTAGTAAGTGGAGTGCACAATCGGCTGCGGAAAATTGGTGACTCTGACTTCTGCCCTGACTCTGGACTTGTTGTGGGTGAGTCCCTTTTCCTTCAGGGGGGACCCCGACCGACCCAAGGCACGTGTCGCCTGCCGACCCGCCGAATCTGTGTACCGGCTGCGGCAGATGAGCGCCATATTAGAGGTCTGCGTCCCTGTGGCCAGCCGGCCTTCTTCCCATCCTGATCGGCTGGTGAGGAGCACACGCAACCCCCACTTGAGGTTGCTGAGAGGTCTGCTGCAGGGAGAAAGCCAATTAGGGCCTTGTCCACACGAGGAGTGAGATCCAACCCTGAGGACTGCTGACCTGAGCAGGAGAATCAGCGGCCCCTCCAGAATCCGGTAAGGTCCCGGAGAAAACGAGTCAGATCCTACCACTCGATCCCACCTCCTCTCCCAAACAAGAACCTGAATTATCCGGCATAGCCGCTGTCTTTCTTTTACCCAGACAAGGTAGCGTGGTCTCTACACTGCAACCACTACAGTTGGTGGGGGTCCTGCGGTGGCATGGAGACTGGGGGACTCGAGCCAGTGGCTTGTCCCTCTTTAACCCTGTGAACCGGGGACAAACTACCCAGTGCAGCACCTGCTCTTGACTCCCTTCCCCCTCTGTGACTCAGGGCACTGTGTGCTCCATTTTCCAACTACTAAAGGAGCAGTGTTAACAACTCAATCCCCCACTTCCTGCTGAAATTAAAAGAGTAATCCCATTCAACACTACCAGTGGAACAACAGGAGTACAGCCTTAAGGCCACTTTACACGCTGCGATATCGGTACCGATATCGCTAGCGTGGGCACCCGCCCCCATCGGTTGTGCGACACGGGCAAAACGCTGCTCGTGGCGCACAACACTGCCCAGACCCGCCACACTACTTACCTGCTCTGCGACGTCGCTGTGACCGGCAAACCGCCTTCTTTCTAAGGGGGCGGTCCGTGTGGCGTCACAGTGACGTCACTAAGCGGCCGCCCAATCAAAGCGGAGGGGCGGAGATGAGTGGGACGTAACATCCCGCCCACCATCTTCCTTCCACATTGTGGGCGGCGGCAGGTAAGGTGAGGTTCCTCGTTCCTGCGGCATCACACGGAGCGATGTGTGCTGCCGCAGGAGCGACGAACTACATAGTACACGCTGCAGCAGCGATATTTGAGAAGGGACCCCCATGTCACCGATGAGCGATTTTGAATGTTTTTGCGATGATTCAAAATCGCTCATAGGTGTCACATGCAACGGCATCGCTAAAGCGGCCGGATGTGCGTCACAAATTCCGTGACCCCAACGACATCACATTAGCGATGTCGTAGCATGTAAAGCGGCCTTTACACTCGCCGCAGCAACTGGTGGCCTGTGCCCCTGGTCCAAGATCCCAAGCATCCCCCTCCATCTTCTCTGTAACCCTTTGCTCTGTCAAGAATGAAATGAGCTAACCCCTCTTGGGGTAGGGGGACTTAATAGGTGTCATTTTCTTATCTCTGTCGTTCTACTCGATTTAAAGCTCAGGATGGTTAAAATTGGCAACAAAGCCGCAAGCCCCACTTCAAGACCGTCCCCATTAACCACACAAGCGGACGTCGAAAAATTCCTAAAAAAGCATCTACACAGTCAAAAAATGACGGCCCCCTCCTCCCTTGGAGAAGCAGACGGGGGAGAACTCAGACTCTGACGGAGAGAGTGATCCTGAAGATAAAGGTCCACAGAAAGAGCAACCAATTTGCAGGCCATTTATGAAGCGACTCTTAGCTAGGACCCAACAGTCGGCCTCTCTTTAATCTTGGGACCAACGGAGTCACATCTTGCCACAGAAAAGAGGACACGTAAACATAGCCATTAACAATTAACATACAATGAGAATATAAAAATTGCTGGATGAATGCAACATAGATGGAATTAAAGCACATCCAACTCTCGACAGGGAGGAGAACTGATCTTTGCATTGAGCAGTTCCTTCATTTTCCAAATCCCAGATTTAAGTAGAACACATTTTATCTCCATAATATGTTTTTTCTATGAATATTACTTATTATATTAATAGTATTTACTAGAGCCGTCTTAGATCGACACTTCACAATCTTTGTTCTTACCATCTCGACGGTTGATCTTTACACTACCAAGAGACATTTCTGAGGAGCTGTCAAATGCCGAGTGCGGGAGCGGAGACACCAAAGGATCGTCACAATTATCTGTAGAAAACACAAAGAACAGACACATTGTCACTACACTGACAAGAGGAGGAAATGGAGACATTTATCAGATGCAATGAGTGGCCACGTCCGGTATAACAGCGTTCATGCTCCATATCCATAACAGACTGTTCTGCTTCCATGTCGTGATGGATTCACGCCTGATCCAGAAGGCCCCTTTAATTTTGTATTAATAACACAATGCCGATGTCCTTGGAGATGGTGAGATATTGGGGCCAGCACTTCATGCTAAATTCATATTATTTTTATATATTATTCTATAGTGCACGTTTCGTTGTACATTAGTAATAGGGATGATCAAATACCTCAAATATTCGAATATGCAAATATTTGATGCACAATGTAAGTCTATGGGAAGCCCAAATAGTTCCGAATAGTTGTTATTCGGGTTTCCCATAGACTTACATTGCGAATCGAATATTCGCGAATAGTCGAATAGCAACGACCTATTCGGCAACTATTCGCGAAGCCGAGGGGCCCCAAAATACCATGTCTGCAAACTGAGCTTCTAATCTGGAATAAATCCCAAGTCATATGAAAAGGCTCATTAAAAGGCCGCTTTTGACTTTCAGGATTGCTACTTCCAATAGGTGGCACTAGAGTTTGTCTCCTTCCTCCCTGAAGAGACAATTTGAAGGTGTGGACCAGAGTGAATCAATCTATCCAACTCTGTCTACTAACGGCTAAGGGTTTTGCCACTTACAAACATAAGATATTGGATAATATAAGTCCAATATGTTTTATTCTCTTGTTTCATTTGGCTTTCGTGACCTAATTTAGAGCTTGAGTGAAAATAGTAGTTGTCCTGATCCAGGACCGATATTCTCCGCTCCAGAGTTTCCCAGACCCGGCTTGGTCATGTCAGGGGTTAACTCCCATCGGCCTCGTTCTGGTTTCAGGAGACACTATGTCTGATCTCTGCACTGGCATTTCTGTTGTCGCGGGCGGAGGAGGGGACGCTGCGCTCTCCCACTGCTCGGGTCCGGCTGCCGCTGCTGCTGCGGCCTCTGCTGCTCGGTGGCTCGAGCGATGGGCCGGATCCCGGGGACTCGAGCGGTGCTCCTCACCCGTGAGTGAAAAGGGGAATGGTTTTGGGTTTTGGGGATATTGTCCGTGACGCCACCCACGGTTGTGATGATTTTTGGTAACACCACCGCTGCTCTGTATGGGGATCCCGGGAGCGGTGACAGGGAGCAGCAAAGTTGTTAGTTCTCCCCTCCGTGGGTAGGGGGTGGTTGTCCCGGGGCCCAGTGATAAGGTGGAGGATGAGGGATGGCAGGCCCGGTGCAGGGCTTGGTGAGGTGCAGGGTCGCGGGGGCAGCGCTGTGCCTCACGGCACGGTGGTACTCACTCAGCCTGAGACGATGACACTGTTCTCGGTAAAACACACGGCTGGAAAGACGGTTCCCACGGACGGCTGCTGTTGCTTTTCCCCGGTAGGTAACGGTGACTGTCTCTTTCCCTGCACCTATGTTCAATGTTGGTAGCGATGGATTCCCACCGGTAACCTGCTCCCCGACCTGGATATGGGCCGGAGGAGCCCCTCTTTGCCCGCAGGCGCTGGCCCTGAGAAACTGGTGCCTTGGCGGTGGCGGTGTCTCTCTCATACGGTTGGACTGTTGCCTTCAATCGGGACTTAGTTGTTTGGAGACCCGAGGGTCCCCTTCACTGACGGATTTCGCAAATTCACGGCGACTCCAAGCCTTGCCGGGATCCGAAAGGCCCCTGCCAATGGTGCTGGCTTCTCCTTGTGTACCGGTCCGGTACCGCCGGGCCACCACCCGTCCACGGTCCTTACGGCACCTCCAATAGGCCACTCCTGCAGACGGTCACCGCCGTCTGCTAACCTTGCTGTCTCGGTCCGGGGCACACACTCGGACCAACTTCAGGCTTTCAAACTGTCACTTTTTCTCTTTCACTACTTTCCCTCCTTCTACTTCAAACTCCCAACCTAATCTCTCCTCTCACTTCCCTAGCTTCACTCTAACTGCCTGTGTTCTCCCTCCTCCAGGACTATGAACTTCTTGGTGGGTGGAGACCAACCGCCTGGCTCCACCCCCTGGTGTGGACATCAGCCCCTGGGGAGGGCAACAAGGATTTCTGGTCTAGCTTAGGTGTGCCTAACCGGAGTGTAGGGTGTGGTGATGTCATTACCTGTGACCCCTGGCTTGCCCAGGGCATCACACTGTGCTGGTTATAGTTTTGCTCTGCAGCCTGTGACTGGCTCTAGTGAGATTTCCTGTTTTATCTGACTCCTAGTTACCATGCCCTGACTTGTCCCCTTCCCCGTTTATCCGTCTGTCCCGGTCCCTGACTTCCCACTCCTGTCTGTTGTTTGTGTTGCCCTCTGTATACCTGATCTCCCCGCTTCCGACTAGGTTCTGTTTTCTGACTTGATTTTGATTTTGATCCTCCCATTGCAGTGACTTGACTTTCCTGGCCTGACCCTGACTGTTTGATTACTCTATTGCCCCCTGGTGGTTCACCTGTGAACTGCCTGCTGAAATTACTCTGCTGTACTTCAGCTGCTTTTCTGTCCCAGTGCTACTCTCCTTCACTACTCTGCTGCCACCTAGTGGGGAATACGCTGTACTACATCTTACTAGCCCTTTGTACAGCATGACAGTACTGTTTTACAAACTTTCAAGTAGTGCTGTAGTACAAATCCTGCATCGCACCAACCCTTTAACTGGGCGCCCAGTTCCCTTTGTTTTATTGGTCGAAATGTTATGATTCCCAGAGATACTTAAGTAAATGTAGATGGAGTTCCCCTTTATTATTAATATCTTCATCCTGGCAGCAGCGGCGGCTGTGTTACTGTTATTTGTGCAGCACATGAACTCTTCACACTTTTTATGCTCTTGCACATTGCGCTCAATATATTCATGAGGCTCGGTGTTCTCTATTTTTCGTATGTTTATCTCCTTATCTCCCGTACAAGCCGTGTTCTGCTCCCCTTTATGGATAGTGATGCCTTTATGGCTACAGTAAATGTAAAACTGAACTATTAGTTTTACTTTTTAATTAAACCAGGTCCATGTTTTTTCTCAGCGATGAACATTTCCTTTAAGCAATGCTAATCTCAGACATGTTTGCATTAATTGGCCGAGGTCTGTTGGGCATAATAGGGATAAGGCTTCTGCGCTGGATGATTACTTCGGTGCTTGAGGTATTGATTTCACTCTCGTGTTAGTATTATACACATTTCAGCATTGATAAAGTGATTATTATGCTTATGGTAAATGAAGATAGTGATTATTAAGACTCGGAAAGAAGGAAACAGTTTTTCTTTACAAAGGAAAATAAATTCACCGTTTTACGAAAAAATAAAAAGTGGAGTAATTTCACGGAAAACATTGCAAATAAAAACTAAGATTTTGTGTGGTTTCTTAAAGCAAATGCTTTAAAATGTAGCAAACACATAACACATTGATGTTTAGTAGTGTATACTCTCTGCAGTTTTAGGCCCCCTTCACACGTACGTGCCTCCGGTATGTGTTTGGCAGTTCTCACGTACCGGAGACACGTACACACGTAGACCTAGGTATTCCTATAGTTTTGGACACATGTAAGTATTTACGCACGGAACGTGTGTCCGTTCCGTACTTACATATGTCCGTGTGTTTCTTACGCCGACATGTCCGTTTTCTCTCTGGCATCATGGGTGTCACACGCAACGCAAACGTGTCACACATAATGCTAACGGACCACACGGATGTGTTCTGTGTGACACGCACCGGAGAGAAGACATGTGTCTGTGAGAAAAAAAACCAAAACATTACTCACCTTCTCCTGCCCTCAGGTCTCTGCCGCTGCTGTCACTTGCTGCCGACCGCCGCTCATTATGCTCATTGAATATTCACTTCACTGCGGCCGGAAGCAACAGCAGCGGGGAGTCGGCAGGACCGGAGACCGAAGATCAGCACCACGGACAGCGACGCCAGGGACAGGTGAGCAGAAAGGTCCCGTTCTCCATGTATTATCACGGAGAACACACGGAGAACACACATAGCCCATAAACACGGGTCACAGAGGGCAAAACGCACCTCTTACACGTCCGTGAAAAACGTGCGTGGTTTTTCACGAACGTGTGAAAGAGGCCTTAGAGGTAAAGGAAATTTATAAACAAAGAAATAAAGCTCAATACTAAATATTTTCTAAAAGTAAGTGCACACATCAGCTTTGTGCTGAGTACTCCTTGTTTTTGAGGAGTTAATGTTTTGGGGGAGGCTTTGCAAAGGTTCAGTTTTGTTTCTTTTTCAAAAATGTTTAAATGTTACTGCCTGCTTATAATTGGTCAGAATCATACAGGGTGAAAAGTACACCCCCAGTGAAAACTGCCTGACCACACCCACTTGGATTAAAAGTTACCTCATTAAGTGCCAAATTCTTTTATTGCTTATATCTCTGCATTGAAGTAGTAAAATGGGGGAAAAAAAAAAACCTAAACAGTAAATTGCTTTTTTCCACTCTGCAGCCACTATCACAATGTCTGTCCAAGTCAACATGAAACATTTGTGAATATTTCCAATTTTGTGACCAGGATTGTGCTTGGACAAAAAAACCTAAATAAAAACAGAACTTATACACTTCTAGTCTAGCGACAACTCTAGAGAATGGAGAGAAAATGCGGGAACAGGAGAAAAGGAGCCTATGAAGGTTAGATCTTGTATTTTTATGTAATGTGACGGGTAATAATGACTATAGCAATATCCATGCTACGTGAAAGACTACACCGTGGCAGAATTATTAGGCAAGTTGTATTTTAGAGGATTTTTTTTATTATTTATCAACAACTATGTTCTCAATCAACCCAAAAGACTCATAAATATCAAAGCTTAATATTTTTGGAAGTTGGCGTGGGTTTTTTAGATTTGGCTATCTTAGGAGGATATCTGTTTGTGCAGGTAACTATTACTGTGCAGAATTATTAGGCAACTTAATAAAAACCAAATACATTCCCATCTCACTTGTTTATTTTCACCAGGTAAACCAATATAACTGCACAAAATTTAGAAATAAACATTTCTGACATGCAAAAACAAAACCCAAAAAATTAGTGACCAATATAGCCCCCTTTCTTTCTGATGATACTCAGCAGCCGACCCTCCATAGATTCTGTCATTGCTTGATCTGTTTACGCTCAACATTGCGTGCAGCAGCCACCACAGCCTCCAGACACTGTTCCCAGAGGTGGACTGTTTTCCCTCCCTGTAGATCTCACATTTTATGAGGAACCACAGGTTCTCTATGGGGTTCAGATCAGGTGAACAAGGGGGCCATGTCATTATTTTTCCATCTTTTAGACCTTTACTGACCAGCGACGCTGTGGAGTAGTTGGATGCATGTGAGAGAGCATTGTCCTGCATGAAAATCATGTTTTTCTTTAACGTGCTTTTTGATACTCCAGTAACTTTGCAGCTCTGAAATATGGCCAAACTGGTGGCAAATGGCATCTTGGCAGCTTCACGCTTGATTTTCCTCAATTCATGGGCAGTTATTTTGCGGCTTTTTTGCTCAACACGCTTCTTGCGACCCTGTTGGCTATTTGCCATGAAACGCTTGATTGTTCGGTGATCACGCTTCAAAAGTTTGGCAATTTTAAGACTGCTGCATCCCTCTGCAAGACATCTCACAATTTTGGACTTTTCAGAGCCCGTCAAATCTCTCTTCTGACCCATTTTACCAAAGGAAAGGAAGTTGCCTAATAATTAAGCACCCCTTATATAGGGAGTTGATGTCATTACACCGCACCCCTCCTCATTACAGAGAGGCACATCACCTGATTTACCTAATTGGTAGTTGGCTCTCAGCCTATACACTTGGAATAGGACAACATGTATAAAAAGCATCATGTGATCAAAATACTCATCTGCCTAATAATTCTGCACATAAGGCAGATAGTAGACTAGCATAGACTTCTTCCTAACCTGATTTTTCACTTACGTAGCTTCTTCTGGGGCGTGAAAGCGAAACCCCGTGGTTAATTAGATATCTAACTAGGACTAGCATTTTACATTTTAATAATACATTTTTTAACATTTTTTGTGAGTGTATAAGAAAATATCTTCATGGTTTTTCCAAGCAAGAGGTCTACAGCACTCTAGTATTATTTCTGCTTAGAGTTGAGCGAGTCCCTAACTATTTGTACTCGCGGTACTCTTAACGAGCACTGTCTAATACTTGCGTATTCATTCCGAACAGTGTGTGCAATGAAAGTCAATGGGGAATACTCTCAATGTAATGAGTAACCCTAACGCCGTACTATTCGTGTGAGTAGTGAATAGTGCGGAATTCCGGTTACTCGTTACTTTTCGAGTATTCCCCATTGACTTGCATTGCACACGCTATTCGTTATGAGTATAGCAAGTACAAATAGTTAGATACTCGCTCAACTCTACATCTGATACATCCACAGAAGTTTTTAAGAGGAAAATTGGAATTTTATGTTCAGTTGCCCTGGAGGACTACAAGTATTACATTGCTACAATTTTGGCAAGCCTCTTACGTCTTCCAATTAGAAATTAATTCATAGCCCTCATTATGTTTGCATTGCTCTAGTTTTGGAGAAGGGGGGGCCTGTGCAGGTTTACAGAGCTCATAACACCATTTGGAAGGATTAGGATCCTCTATTACTTGAGGGCTTCAACTCAACTTCACTGACTATTTCTATGTCATTGCTTTTGATCACTGTAGTAGGAGTCTTAGGAAAGGAAATAAATATTATTATAACTTGGCTTGTCCTAAATATGTGCCCTTCATGGTTCTAAAATGCAACATTCATGAGATGGAGGAACAATGAGAGCCCCCAGCTAAATACTCCAGGGCCCCCTCTCCAGCGGATTACATCTCACTGACCCGGGGAGAGGTAAGAATAAACTACATACACACAAAACATCTTTTATTACCCAACATACGGCACCCTGGCTTATCTCCTGCCTGGTATTACTCATACTATGGGATATTATCATTCAGTTGTGTGCTTGGTTCCATACTGATAAAACATAAGACATTCCCTTTAGTAGAGCGGAGACTGGTTATGAGTCACATTTTATTTCTCACGAGTTGAAAAAAAAGCATTCACATAAATCTCTTAAAGGCTATATCCTCTACTGATTCAACGCAAAATGCATTTCTGTTGAATTTCATCAAATTTGCAGGCTATAGAAAACTGAAAAAATGTGGCATTTCATTTGCGCAAATCAACATAAAATACAGTCTTCCATTTTACACATTGCAGAAGATTGCATCAGAACTAGAAGACTGAAATTACTTTTAGTGCAACCACGCAGGGTTTTCTGTAATGTTGTGCAGCCAATCAGGAGGTAGTGAAAGAATCAGCAATTGCTCTTTTGCATTTGAATCACAATTACAGTTTCTATATTCTTAATGCACTAGAAAGTATCCGCAAGACAGCACAATATTTTTTATCAGAAAAATTGTTTTGAATTTCATGAAATTTGAGGATCCTAGCAAACTGAAAAAATGGGCCATTTCATTTGCTCAAATTGCCATAAAATACAGTCTTCTATTTTACACATTGCAGAAAATTGCATCAGAACTAAAAGAGTGAAAGTTCTTTTAGTGCAACCACGCAGGATTTTCAGTAATGTCTTGCAGCTATCAGATCACCAGGCATGGTGCAGCCAATTAAGAGGGGCTACTATAGCCTGTTCATAAGCTGAGGTAGCAAAAGCATGAGCAATCGCTTTTTTTGTATTTGAATTACAATTACAGTTTCTATATTCTTAATGCACTAGAAAGTATCCGCAAGACAGCACAATACTTTTTAACAGAAAAATTGTGTTGATTTTCATGAAATTTGAAGATCATAGCAAACAGAAAAAAATTGCCATTTCATGTGCTCAAATCGCCATAAAATACTGGCATCTATTTTACACATTGCAGAAGATTGCATCAGAGATAGATGACTGAAATTTCTCTTAGTGCAAGCATGCAGGATTTTCAGTAATTCCTTGCAGCTATCAGATCACCAGGTACTGTGCAACCAATTAGAAGGGACAACTGTTAGGCATTGGGTTGTTTTTGGTTCTGAAGCTGAGTCCAGGCAGATTTGGTTCCAATGGTCTACCATTCAGTTTTGGCCACTGGAACTGCTGCTTAGCTTCATGGTTAGACATAGCGCCCAGCCTGGACAGGTGATATCCAGTACCTTAGTGGAGACTTTGTTCCTGACAGCATAGTGAATGTTGTGGAGCATGCTCAGTTGTAGAAAACAAGGTCTCCAGAGTTCAAGTCCAAAATTTGCGGCACTGAGCATGCCCGTGACGTGGCGGGTCGTGATTGGTGGTCTAGCATCAGCAGACCTGATGATGTGGCACCATCTGATTGGCCGGCGGGTGACATTATCGGTGATGCGGTCAGGGGGCGTGGCTTAGCCTTTTAATAGTGCAGCTGCAAGCATGGCAGTGTGCTCTGATCAGTCTTTGTTTGCTGGTGAATGTGTGTGGATGCCGCCATCTTGGCTCCATGTGCTCATCCACCATTTTAGCTTCCAGCTATTCTGTGACCTGTAGTCCTGCGAGAGGGTTACTCCACAATTAGTGCAGGTCATGTAGATAGGTGCTGTGCTTACTGCTACCTGTTGTCCTGCGAGAGGGGTACTCCGCACATTAGAGCAGACTGCTAGGCAGGTACCGCACACACCACTACCCAGATGGTGAGAGGGTTACTCCACAACTAGAGCAGACTGCTAGGCAGGTACCGCACACACCACTACCCAGATGGTGAGAGGGTTACTCCATAACTAGAGCAGACTGCTAGGCAGGTACCGCACGCACCGCTCCCCGGATAGTGAGAGGTGTACTCCACAACTAGAGCAGACTGCTAGGCAGGTACCGCACACACCGCTACCCGGATAGTGAGAGGGGTACTTCACAACTAGAGCAGACTGCTAGGCAGGTACCGCACACACCACTACCCGGATAGTGAGAGGGTTACTCCACAACTAGAGCAGACTGCTAGGCCAGTACCGCACACACCGTTACCCAGATAGTGAGAGGGTTACTCCACAACTAGAGCAGACTGCCAGGCAGGTACCGCACACGCCACTACCCGGATAGTGAGAGGGGTACTCCACAACTAGAGCAGACTGCTAGGCAGATACCGCACACACCACTACCCAGATAGTGAGAGGGGTACTCCACAACTAGAGCAGACTGCCAGGCAGGTACCGCACGCACCACTACCCGGATAGTGAGAGGGGTACTCCACAACTAGAGCAGACTGCTAGGCAGGTACCGCACGCACCACTACCCGGATAGTGAGAGGGGTACTCCACAACTAGAGCAGACTGCTAGGCAGGTACCACACACACCACTACCCGGATAGTGAGAGGGGTACTCCACAACTAGAGCAGACTGCTAGGCAGGTACCGCACACACCACTACCCGGATAGTGAGAGGGGTACTCCACAACTAGAGCAGACTGCTAGGCAGGTACCGCACACACCACTACCCGGATAGTGAGAGGGTTACTCCTCAACTAGAGCAGACTTCTAGGCAGGTACCGCACACACCGCTACCCGGATAGTGAGAGCGTTACTCCACAACTAGAGCAGACTGCTAGGCAGGTACCGCATGCACAGCTACCCGGATAGTGAGAGGGGTACTCCACAACTAGAGCAGACTTCTAGGCAGGTACCGCACACACCGCTACCCGGATAGTGAGAGCGTTACTCCACAACTAGAGCAGACTGCTAGGCAGGTACCGCATGCACAGCTACCCGGATAGTAAGAGGGGTACTCCACTGTCCGGTAGTCACCTAAGCGGAGGCATTTACTACACAGTGTGCAATCACCTTCAGCTTGTCCTTCCTTTTGTGCGTAGCCTCTGTGGATGATAACAGAGGTTACGGCGACTTAGTTTTATTTTGCATAATCCCTGTGACGTAGTCCGGGGTTATCGCCATTTTCTCCTACACTCCTTTGTGGCGTAACAGGCAGTGCTAGTGCTACACTATTATTATTTATATCTGCCTAGCCTCTGGGTTATTTAGCATCAGCATTTCTCACTGCATCGTGGACCCCGGGCTACGTTTGTAAATTTCGTTACATATTATTTACAAACAGTCAGTAAATAAGCTGAGGTAGCAAAAGCATCAGCAATTGCTCTTTTGCATTTGAATTACAAATTACAGTTTCCACATTCTTAATGCACTAGAAAACATCCGCAAGACAGCACAATATTTATAACTGAAAAATAATTTTTAGTCAGAGACTATGTGCTTATGTGGCGCCCCTGAGGCTACCATCGCCACAGAGGTACCGCACCTCAGTCAGAGGTGTGGTGCCCCATCCTGGGTAAGAAAGAGGCCATCTATTGGTTCACGCACTAAAAACCTGCAGACAGCCAATTCTTAGCTCAAACATTAGATCAGGGCCGGGGCATGTCCCATTAATGCTTAAGCGGCCAGTAGTCTGGTTATGGCACTGTCTTTAGAACCATCCAGTGGGTGGAGCTTGGTGGGTGAGCTGCGTGAGGTAAAAGGGGCAGAGCTAAGTTTGAAAATTGGCAGTTAGGAGAGTCAGTCAGTCAGAGGGAGGGAGGAGACGGACTAGGGGTGAGGACCCCAGGGGTCCTGCTCAACTCTGAAGAGATGGAAGAAAGGATCCTAGTGACTTAGGGGAAGTGTGTCAGATACCCCTATAGTCACGTTTCACAGACAGTAGCTTGAAGTGAAGGGATTGGTCGCAAACGGGGTCCCGGTCCCTAGGCTAGGACGATACTTCAGGACTTCTTAGTAACACCGGAGGCCAGGATGGCACCTTTGGGCCACAAGCAGCACATGAATCCGCTGGAAGGGGGCCACAGAGGACCAGGGAGCCAGGCAAGCAGAAATCCCTTTGAAGGTCCCCAGAGAAAGCCAGGCAGGCAGAAGTTCCATTGCTAGTCCATGGCCCCTGGCTCAGGGCACTGTGTGTGGAGGCGCGGGACAGGAGGGTGAAAGTCAGCACAGAGAGACGGCCAGGAAAGGCAAACAAAAGGAGAACCGGTACTGGCTTCGGATTTATTTGGGATCGGCGGATGCCCATCACTGGGGATCCCAACATAACGTGGTGGACTAAGCTGGCTGTCAACTTGGAACTGGTACAATGAGTAAAAGACTGTTATTGCAAAGCCTTGGTCTTGTCTCCATTCCTCCTGCATCACAACCTGCCCTCATAGACTTTCCATATTTACAATGGTCGTTCCGGGGTCCTGCTCCACCTGTGGGGAGCAAGATTACATCAGCTGCGCCATCATCACCTACCCCGGGGAACACGCAGTGCAGAGGCGGCCTACATAGGCGCAAAACCACAGGTGGTGTCACAAACTTTTAAAGTCTCTAAAAATACAACACCCATCATCATTCCCCTTTATTATAAAGACACCGAAAGGGTCACGGAGCCGGACCCCGCCACCGCTGATGTCCCCGGACTAGTCTGGCCCGGTTCCGAGTACCCCCCGGTCACTTACGTTTCATAAACATTTGTTTTTTTCTCATGTCTGTTTTTAGTATCTAAATTTTACATCTAAACACGACACTTTTTTAGAAAAATGAATACATCTATATGTAGCAAAACATTTTTCTAGCACTGATCATGGTATCATGGACATGAAAATATAAAGGCTGAAAGGTAGGTTAAAATCCCAAGAGACCGAAGAGTCTTAAAGTACAAACTCATCAAAACCTTGCATGATCACAGCAGGAAAGAAACTGTCTCATAGATTTATGTAATTCTACATTAATCAGGAAGAGGACTGGAACTCTAGCGCAACCTTTTGGAAGTAGCAATCCTTAAAGTCAACATTGACCCATTGACACATTTTAGTATGTATATCTCAATAAAAGCAAGAAAACTAGAATGGCAAAGTGGGAGACCTGTAACTAGTGGTCTAATGGGGAACTTTTCCTAAGTTGCCGTATAGGGAAACTTATAGGGCATGCAATGCTTCCTTAGGAATTTAAGTATGCAAATTGACTGTAAATGAAGGAACTCTAGTGCTACCTTTTGGAAGGAGCAATCCTAAATATCAATATTGACACTTTAAAGAGCCTTTTCTAATGACTAAAGGTTGCTTTACACGGAACGATATCACTAGCGCTGTCAATAGCGATCGCACCCGCCCCCGTCGTGCGTGCATCACAGGCAAATCGCTGCCCATTGCGAACAATATCGGCAGTACGCGTCACACACACATACCTTCCTAACAACATCACCGTGGCGGGCGAACAATCTCTTTTTTACGGGGGAGATTTGTGCGCCGTCACAGCGACGTCACAAAGCAGGCCACCAATAGAAGCGGAGGGCCGGAGAGCAGCCACATTAAAGTCACTCCCACCTCGTTGCCATAGGGCGCAGGAACGCTGTTGTTCATCGTTCCTGGGGTGTCACACGTAGCAATGTGTGCTGCCTCAGGGACAACGAACAACCTGCGTCCAGAACGAGCAACGATATTTGGAAAATGAACAACGTGTCAACAATCAACGATTTTGTGTGTATTTCGGATCGTTAGCAGTTGCTCGTAGGTGTCACATGGAACGATGTCACTAACAAGGTCGGATGTGCGTCACGAATTCTGTGACCCCAGCGATATCTCGTTAGCGATGTTGTTGCGTGTAACAGGGCCTTTAGGATAAGACACCAAACCAGAATCCTAATTTGAAGATATGTTTTGGGGAGCTTGCCACTAATCAATGCAAAGCAGGAGAACTGATTTGCATATATAAATTTGCAACATATTATTGCATAGCCTACACATCTCCTGACTTGGCTCTCTCCACAAAAAAAGAAACTTCGCCCCTTGGACATTCAACATCAATTTAATGTGTCCCTCAGACTTCAAGGGTACATCATAACTGTGGGCTAGTGTAACACTGTACTAAGGGAGACGCTGAAGCTACAAACAGTGTAGCTTCAAAGTGCAGTTAGCAGGCAAACCCCCAGAAGGCAGTAGAGTAGTCAGTAAACCAAGTCAGCAGCAGGAGGTCTCGTCAATAGCACAGGGATAGTCAAATCGTCGTGAGGTGATAGCCGAGGGTCAGAAACCGGAAAGTCATGTATGCAACAGAGAGGAGAGATGGAGCTGAAGTTAAGAACGAGGATATAGGTCAGATGCCGGGAAGTCAAAGTACAAACAAGGGAGGAGGACAAACAGGTCGGGACCGGGAAAAGACAAACAGGGAAGGGTACACAATAGACAGGACTGGGTAGTCAGAGACCGGGATAGACGGATGGATGAATGAGGAGAGTACGGGTCAGAACAAAGTAGCTGGGAGGCAGGACAGACCAGGTAACTCACCAGAGCCAGTAACACACGCTGCAGAGCATAAACTATCACTGGCACTGAACCGGAGGTGCAGCACCAGGATATAGCATCCTGGAAACCGGAGTGAGGCAGGGAGGCGTTAACCCCTGAAATGAGCAGGCCGGAGCTGGGTGAAATAATCACACCACAGTGGCCAATACAGACCTGGATCATGACAGCTATAACTTAATCAGTGGTCAATAAAACCTATTCTTTATTCATTAATTTATCCATTTTTTATTGCTACAACTTTTTCTCCTCTCCCTAAATTGATAGTTCTGCTTCCCATCACTTGTCTTATTTACGGCACTATTCCTATGTCCTGATAAATATAAATTTGTGACTCTTCTAATATCGTGTTATACTGTGCCCGATGAAGAGATCTGAGTGGTCTTGAAAGCTTGCCTTTCGTCATTACCTGTTCAGTTAGCCATTAAAAGGTATCTCCTGGCTAACACAGCACAAAGACGTTTATTCTTATTTCCACATACTTGAGATAAAGAATCACGTACAGAAGCGCATCTAACAAATACACGCGTATATGACTCAATGCATTACTGAGGACTGGGCTTTGTGAGCGACAGCCTCCAACAGAATATCATTCTTCTTAAAATACCAAAGAATATATAAAACATAATAAATCACTTTTCACGCCAGTAAACAGAGCTGTGGACTCTTAGACCTTCGCTGTTCCTGATGCGCTAATTCCCACTTTTGCTTGGGCGCGAATATAACAAGTCACTGAGGATTCATTGTCTGTCGTCAGGAGATCGGTAGAACTGTCACTTTTCCAGTTTGGAGCCATTTTATTGTCGCTCTTTGGAAAGTAAGGATCTTAATGTGACGGTATTTTTAGATACAAGGAGCCATTAGGGAGATGACAAGAAAAGGCCTCATCTTATTAGTATCTATTCCAGAAACACATGAAGGCTAGCTGTGGGCGATGCTAGATTGGATATAGCTGAAATCTTTACAGGTAAAGGATTAAATAAAAAGGTGAAATAATATAGTATAATAATATGCAATTAATGATTCAATGTTTTACAGTCTGAAAGTAGATTTCTGCAGTGCCTTTGTGTTGCACTGCAGGTGGTCGATTCCTGACAGTGTGCTATGTACACACAATAAAACGTCCATTGCCTGCACTCTACAAGTAAGTAATTTTCATCTGCCTTTCTAAACAGAACATTGAGAGAAACAGGAAAAGTTGTTGAATGAAACATAACAATTATGCAAATTGTATACTTGTGGTCACGTAATGACCACTCAAGCCAGCAACTGTGCTGAATCCTGACTGTGTAAACATTCCACACTGTCAATATTCCACTACCTACAATGCCACAGAGGAACTGTAAAAACAAAAGGTGGGAGACAAAAGCGCTGATAGGGTTTTATTCAACCAGAGCAATGGGGTGAGGACAGATCACAGAGGCTCACCTGTGGGGGATGAGAGAGTCACAACCACTGTAAGAACATGTAGCATCTTCTGCTGTAAACTTATAGATGTAGCCAAAACAGAACAGAGAAGAGGTTAAGCAACATCGCCCTTCCGCAAAGGTAGAATCCAGTTGATTCTTGTATAAAAAAAGTGATTTTATTGGTCTACTGTCATGCCGCCGGGAAGGAAAAGTGTGGCACATGCATTCAGACCTCCCTTCATCTAACGCACAACAAAAATACAACAAACAATACAACAAGTATGGGGGAACACTAGGCACACAATAACAATGGTGGGCCCTAGCTCTAGTGAGAGGGGTAGACGGGACACCTCCTGCACTCTCTTGCAGCTATTCCTACTCTCCTAGCCAGGCCCTATACAGTCTCCTCAACTGTCAACCAAACAGGAACCTGAGACCCTAAGAAAACCTTATCGAGGCCCTGGATAGTGCATTGGCAGGTGGGAGACACTAGCCACACTGCTGCTCTAATATGGCACAAGGAGAGGTAAGACAAACACGGGAAAACAGCAACAAAAAAGGATAAAGTCTGACTTCAGCAACAAGCCTTTACAGGTCCTTCCACTAAGACGGCCAGAGAACAAATAGTTGTGTATCTTCAGCAAGGATTGGTGGGAAACATCTCTACTTAAACCTGAAGGGGCACGGTTATAAAACAGCTACAGCTTAAACACTCAGCAAGGAACTGCTGGACAACCAAACTGACATTAAATCATGATGTATTGAAATAAATGAAACCAGATGGAAATGAGGGATCCCAACCCTGAATCTGTCACTAGTCTCCAAAAATAGAGAGCTGTCTGTGACATCTACGCGTTTCACAGATTAATCTCCTTCAGGGCAAAATGTCCAGAAGGTAATGTGATTCTTTTCCTGAAGAAGGGCATTAATCTCTGAAACGCGAATACCAATAAAATCAGTTTTTATACAAGATCCCACTGGATTCCTCCTTTGCGGCAGCACAGTGTTATTTAACCCTCTCGCTGACCTGTTTTGACTAGAGGGGAAGTGTGGAAGTTTATTTTTAGCTCACAAAGTCTCTTTAAAGTAAATTTCAATTTTATTTGATCATATTTCTAGTATCATTCTGTTGTTATACCTTAATATAGTGATCTCAGCTGTAAGTCCTTGATTACTATGAAGACATAGCGATAATGATATGATGATATCATCTCTGCGTATAGCCACCACTAGCGTTTGACTTATGGCATACTGAGTTATTATAGAGTTCAATCTATAAACAGTATACAGTAAGCTCTTAAAGGGAACATGTCAGCTTCTTGCAGTGAAGCTGGGTGTATGCTTCCCAGCTTCGTTGGTGCACTGCCCATGCCCAAGGAGGAAGCAGTTCAATAGGACAACCAGATCATTTGCAAAGAAATGGCATAAACACTGGCTGCCTCCCTAGGTATTCAAAGTGTGTAAATAAAATCGGGGAGCATAAACGTGGCTTCCTACACATTGCAAGAGAGGCAGAGATTTACAAAGAGCCAGTGGTGGAATCGACCTTACAAATCATGTCAATCACGCCCACAGGAGTGTTAATATATGACTAGTGGGACAACTAATCTGGGGATAGTCATGCCCCCACAACCAGTCACCCACTAACTTAGCATATCACAAGCCCAGTTATAACATTAATTTTAGGCATATTCAAACATTTCTAAGGAACTAAAAGGGGCTTACTAATAAGTATATAAAGGGAGCAAGTACATATTTGCGGTTTTGGGGGCCTGTGGAAACTGATAGTTTTCCTTTAAGCTCCCTCTAGTGGTGACTATAGGTAGCCAGACTATATCTAGATGTACGGTATGTAGAGCATATGGAGCTTTGAGTCAGAAAGTTTATTTTCCAACTGCTATAAAGAATATTGTAATGCAGTCACTACTTACGGGTTGCACAAACAGAAGAGTAGTCAGGCAAGCCGGGGTCTGGTGACACGTATAGATACAGGGAGTACACAGAGGTATAGTCAGGTCACAATCCAGGGGACAGAATTCCAGGAAGGCATGTGATATATTTAGGGAGTAAACTGAGACGTGGTCAGGTAATGGTCCAAGGTCAAAAGCCAGGAGGTCATGACAGAAACAGGGAGTGGGCAGAGAGGAGTCAAACAACAGTCCAGGGTCAAAAAACAAAGATCAGAACACATGCAGAAACACAGGCCAACAGCACAACTACAGAACCAGAATGTACAACTGGCAGGGTTCTGTGGGAGCATGCTCAGTAATGAAGCAGAGCAATTACCAGGAAGATGAAACACCTGAGAAATCAATCAACCTGCCAGCTCAGTAGTCCAGGAAAACACAGCAGAGCATCTCCTAATGCAAGATGCTCTGCACAGAGGAATCATGACAATTATTATTTATGCTCATGTAAAGTAATAATGAACACAAAATATTGGATCAAATTTAAGAAAACATATGTTTAGGGGTGAATATATACATCGATTATTTTATAGTATAACATTCAGTAACTTTATGACACAATTTGTGTTTCAGATCTTCACCAAACTCAATATCTCTACTTAAGATCACCAATTTTAAAATTAATATATAAGCTAAGCCTATTCAGGGGGTAGAGATCAACTGTATTGAAGTATTAGCGCAACTTATGGCTCAATGACTCTGCTTCTGCCTACAATGATGCAGGCTGTGGGTTCAATTCCTGGGGAGAACAAAAAAGTTTGAGATTTGTGGTGTATATAAAAGTCTTGTAACAAAATATCAGACAAGGAGAGATGTCTGTACTGCCGTGTAACAAACACTCAGCTGGAGAAGTTATTCTGTCGAGACACATTTGCAACCTGTATTTGTAATAAATTATGTTTCAGTCATTGACAGCGAGCAGATCTCTTGTAAGGATTCCATAATTAAAAATAAAAAATATTAGTACCAAATGCAGATGCATCTTCTTTTTGCTGTAACCACACAATTTTTCTGCCCCATTTTTCATAACATGAGACCGGTTGGCATTTAACTACAGCCTGGACAACAACTGTTCTACTCTACCTTACGAGTGCTGTAAAATGTGGAGCTGCTAATGGTAGATGCATTTGATTTTTAATCCTTACTACATTTGTATTCATTGAAATGGTTTATTTCTTTACATATCCTTTTTAAGCTATTACTATATTACTATGAGGTTGCAATTCAAACTCAAAACTGCCAATGCGGACTTAATATATACATATATACAGTACAGACCAAACGTTTGGACACACCTTCTCATTCAAAGAGTTTTCTTTATTTTCATGACTTAGCAGTGGTTTCCTAGCAGCTATTTTACCATGAAGGCTGCTGCACAAAGTCTCCTCTTAACAGTTGTTTTAGAGATGTGTCTGCTGCTAGACCTCTGTGGGGCATTGACCTGGTCTCTAATCTGAGCTATTGTTAACCTGCGATTTCTGAGGCTGGTGACTCGGATAAACTTATCCTCCGCAGCACAGGGGACTCTTGGTCTTCCTTTCCTGGGGTGGTCCTCAGATGAGAGGACAGTTTCTTTTGTAGCGTTTGATGGTTTTTGCCACTGCACTTGGGGACACTTTCAAAGTTTTCCCAATGTTTTGGACTGACTGACCTTCATTTCTTAAAGTAATGATGGCCACTCATTTTTCTTTACTTAGAATTTGTATTATGGCAAGAAAAAAGCAGCTAACAGTCTATTCAGTAGGACTATCAGCTGTGTATCCACCAGACTTCTGCACAACACAACTGATGGTCCCAACCCCATTTATAAGGCAAGAAATCCCACTTATTAATCCTGACAGGGCGCACCTGTGAAGTGTAAACCATTTCCGGTGACTACCTCTTGAAGCTCCTCAAGAGAATGCCAAGAGTGTGCAAAGCAGTAATCAAAGCAAAAGGTGGCTACTGTGAAGAACCTAGAATATAAGACATATTATCAGTTGTTTCACACTTTTGTTAAGTATTTTATTCCACATGTGGTAATTCATATTTTTGATGCCTTCAATGTGAATCTACAATTTTCAGTCATGAAAATAAAGAAAACTCTTTGAATGAGAAGGTTGTCCAAATGTTTAGTCAGTACTGTACATATATATATATATATATATATATATATATATATATATATATATTATCGTAGCTCGGCACAAAATATATACATAATTCCTCGAGAGAATGATAAATTATTACGATTTCAGTGACTGATTTATTAACCCTTTCACCTTGAAGCCTGTTTTCACCTTCCTGACCAGGTTAATTTTAACGTGCGTCACTTTATGAGCTCGTAACTCTGGAACGCTTCAATGGGTCCCAATCATTCTGAGATTGTTTTTTTCAAGACATATGGCCCTTCATGATTTTGGTAAACTTAGGATGACATTTTTTGGCATTTATTTGTGAAAATATCAGAAATTTTGCCAAAATATTGAACATTTTTCAAACCATAACTTTTACGCCCTTAAACCAGAGAGGTATGTCATCCAAAATAGTAAATAAATAACATTTATCACATGTCTAATGTAGATCAGCTTCATTTTTGACAAATATTTTATTTGTTAGGAAGCTACAAGGGTTACAAGTTTATCAACAATTTTTCACCATTTGACTTTTGAAATACAAACTCATCTGGAATTGGTAGCGGGAGCAATGTTGTTTTTGGAGAGCCTCAGATGTCTCATAACAGTGGAAACCCCTCACAAATGACCTCATTTTGAAAAGTATACCCTTGGAAGAATTTATCTAGATTTCTGATGAGCACCTTAAACCCCCAGGTACTTCACAGAATTTTATAGGCTTTAGCCCAATATTTCTTATTTTTACAAGAGAGACATGAAAAATTGCACCAATTTGTTGTGCAATTTCTCCTGAGTACGCTGACATATCTGGTGGGAAAACTACTGTTTGAGCGCAAAAGAAGTATGCTATTTTGGCTGGAATAGATTGGAAATGCCCTGCCACCTGCCATATTTGAAGAGCCCCTGACATGCCGAAACCCCCACAAGTGAACCCATTTTGCAAACTTCACCTCTCAATGAATTCTTATTAGTGAGCATTCTTAACCCTCAAGTTACTCACAGAATCGTATAACATTGGGCTGAGAAATGAACATTACCATTTTTTCCACTGAAATGTTGCTTTGGTCACAAGTTTTTAGTTTCTAAAAGGGGTACTGGGAAAAAACAAACCATACAATTTGTTGTGAAATTTCTCCTGAGCATTCAATTATCCCATATGTGGTCAAAAACTACATATGAGGCATAGTACACAGCTCAGAAAAGGAGCATCATTATTGGACTTTAGATTTTTCTGGAAGGTTTTGAGAGTGACATGTCACAGTGGCAGAGCCCCAGAGATACCAGAACATCAGAACCCCCCATATGTGACCCCATCTTACAAACTACACCTCTCAATGAATTAATCTAGGGATGTAGCGATCACAACAATCACACCACAGGTGTCTCACACAAATTTCTATCATTGGGTGGTAAAAAAAAATATATGTATTTTGCCCAAGATTTTACATTTTTACACAGGAAAATGGGTAAAAACTGCACCAAAATTTGTTGCACAATTTTTGCTGAATGTGGCATTACCGCACATGTGGCTGTAGAGTATGTCTTAGCCACACGGTGAGATTCAGGCGGGAAGGAGCGCTATTTGATTCTCAAAGGAAAAAGTTTCATACAAAAGTTTGTGGACTCCATATACAGAGCCGAAAGAGCAGAATCCCTCTCAAGTGACCCCATTTTGTAAATTACATCCTTCTATCAATTTATTTATAATAGATGTAACATTGATTTTGACTCCATGGGTGTCTTGAAGAAGCAAGCAGTAATGAATGTTGCTGAGTGAAAATAGCAAATCTGCCTTTGTAGTGCCCAGCATGTTGTAGTGCCTGTACATTATGCTCAGGTCATATTTCTGGGGACATGCACCCCATAAATTAAGTAGGCTTCCTCAATATAGAAATGCCATACATGTGGATGCTATAATTTTTTTACTTACATTGTAGGGCTCAGAAGGGAGAATGGCATTTGGATTTAGGAGAACACAGTTTGCTGGATTTCTTCTTGGGGCGAGCCATAGAACTTTTGCAGAGTCTTTGTGCTACCAATAACACGAAAGTCCCATATATTTCCATTTACAGATGACAGACCAGAGTGGGGACATATTTTTTTGTGGATTGAGTTAAAGCTTTAATTGGGCACATTTTACATAATTTTTTTTGCACATTTATCCTGTGCTCTCTGCTCTGAGCACTTACATTGGAGTTTCCATCTAAATCTCTAAATGACAGGTTTTAGATGACACCCCAGAAAGATCCATTCACTATAATGAGACAGCAGAGTTACTCTGCACACCATCTAGCTTCTATTCAGTGTTGTCCTCTTCAAAAGTGTACAAAACTTTAGTTGACTGTGCTTTTATGCACCACTGAAATACGGACACAGTCGGATCATAGCACATCCAAGGTCACTCCATTTACCTTGTTGTAAGGAATTTTCCATTAGGGATTTGGTCGGAATAATTTAGTTTAGAAATTTACATGAAAATATGATATAAGCGTTCAGTGTAGAGCGCAGGATAAATGTGAGCCAAGCCTTACTGCGATCTTTGAGAGGAAGAATGAATAAATCAACAGCAGGTCAAGAATTGTTTTTATTTCTTTTTTTATGCCATTCTCCTTGCAGTATAAGTGATTAGATGGCTTTATTCCTCAAATTTGTATAGTTAAAGCAATATCAGATTTATATTTTTTTATGTTTGGCTACAATCACACACTTAAAAATGTTTTTTTACAAAAAAAGTTTTTGCATCAAAATATTTTAAGAGCTATAATGAGTGTGTATTTTTGCTGACTGATTCATGTAAGGGTTTGCTTTTACGTTATGAGTTGACATTTTTATTGGTACCATTTTTGAGCATATGTTTTTGGATTGCTTTTTAGTCCGGTTTCCTTAAGCTAGAAGGTACATATGGCCTGCAACACACATCCGTGCCTCCGGTACGGTTTTGCACGTACCGGAGACACGTTGACCAATGTTGCCCTATGGTAGATGGCACACACATGTAAAATCACACGGAACGTGTGTCCGTGTGGTTAGTACGTGTGTGCGTTTTCCCACACGGCCGACATGTCCATTTTTGGCGGTCAGCATGCAGGCACGGACCCGCTAAAGTCAATGGGTCCGTGCCTGCACGGACGGCACACGTAGCATGCCCGTGTTCAGCACGTACTGTCCGTGTGCGTTTTTAAACAAACGATGTCGGTGGGTTTTTTTGTTAAATGTCAGTCTACTTACCTTTTTTTCTGCTGTTCTCAGTCATCATCACTTTGACGCTCGGTCTGTATCTTCCCCTGTTGTATACTTACTGATCCCCAATCATTAGCGCAGCGAATAACAGCTGTTCCAAAGATACGCGGCTTCAATTAATTTGAAAATGCCGGCCGCTCATTAATCAATCTCCTATTCCCTGCTTTCCCCGCCCACAGGCACCTATGATTGGTTGCAGTTAGACATGCCCACACACTGAGTGACAGCTGTCTCACTTCAACCAATCACAGCAGCTGGTGAGCGGGTCTATACTGTGCAGTAAAATAAATAATTAAAAAAAACGACGTGCGGTCCCCCCCAATTTTGATACCAGCCAGGGTAAAGCCATACGGCTGAAGGCTGGTATTCTCAGGATGGGGAGCTCCACGTTATGGGGAGCCCCCCAGCCTAACAATATCAGCCAGCAGCCGCCCAGAATTGCCGCATCCATTAGATGCGATAGTTCTGGAACTCTACCCGGCTCTTCCCATTTGCCCTGGTGCATTGGCAATAGGGATAATAAGGAGTTAATGGCAGCAACCCATAGCTGCCACTAAGTCCTAGATTAATCATTGCAGGCATCTATGTGACACCCCCAATGATTAACCTGTAATTTAAAGTTAATAAACACACACAACGAAAAATCCTTTATTTGCAATAAAAAACAATAACAAATACCCTCGTTCACCAATTTATTAAGCCCCAAAAACCAATCCATGTCCGGTGTAATCCATGGAGGTCCCGCGTCGCTTCCAGCTCTGCTACATGAAGGTGACAGGAGCTGCAGAAGAACACCGCCGCTCCTGACATCTCCACGTAGCAACTGAGGTGAGCCGTGCGATCAGCTGTTCTGTCACTGAGGTTACTCACGGCCACTGCTGGATCCTCCACCTGTGACAGCAAGTCGCCCGAGTGACAGCGATGAAGTCACAGGTGAGTTGCGGTCTCGGGGGGAGGACTCCAGCTGGCCGCGGGTAACCTGAGTGACGGCAGCGCTAATCGCGCTGCTCACTTCAGTCACTCAGGGGATTAGCGGTCACCGGTGAGTCCTTCACAGGTGACCGTTAATCAGTACACGACACCCAGACAGAGCCGCGGTATGACAATGAAGTCGAGTGAAGTCCACCTGAGTTCATTCTCATCGCGCAACTCTGTCTGCTGTCAGCGGGCATGTATCAACGACATTGAGCATCACACAAGGATCATTTCACACGGACATTACACGTACGCATACACAGCCATTCCACACGCACACACGGCAAGCATACGCCATCACACGGATGTCATACGTACCAAAGAAATGCCCATTAAAAACGGAACACGGAGCCGAAAAACGGACCGTGTCACACATACGTTTTTTATGCGGAAGTGTGTTTTAGTATTACTTACAGCAAGATGGAATTGCAGCTGTATGTTGCTCAGGCCAAAAAACTACTACTACTCCAGCAGGATACAGCTAAACCCCCACTAGGTGGAGGCATCACAGGTGCAGGGGGAGCCATTCACACTCACTTCCAAATACGGAGGAGGTGATGGCTGGATGGTAAAACTGCACACTAGTGGCTTGCATACAGCACTGTTCACACTAGCAGACGCACAGTCACAAACCCACAGCCTATTAGGTGACGCCCATACTATTAGATCAGGCGGGCTGCCAAGCCGTACCCCCACTGCGCGCTACACAGGTACAGAAACTCTAATAGCAAGGCCGAACAAAAAGAGGCCTGGCTGTATCCTGTGCAAAAAAATATATGAGGTTTTTTGTTAGCGTTATGGCCATAAGACGTATGCCTACAACCCTCGTCACGGGAACCTCATGCTTGTAGGTCCCTACACTATATATAATATCAAAAAGCAACAGAGGAATTGTGACAATATGTCATCGAATATCTTTCCCAAGGATTGATGGCTGAATTATTCAGCCATCACCTGCCTGTAACAGCTGCGGCTAAAGTGTAGCAGCACCTGCAGCTGAAAATATGTTAAATCGTATTTAACATGCTCCTGCCTGGGTGCACAGCAGTCTAAGCACCAATGGGCTCACCCCAGACATGATCGGGGCTCTCCAATGAGTTGCCATTACAGCCAGGGGTCTGTTGAAAACTTTGTTGCTTGTCATGACAATTCTCCTGTGAAAGCCAGCCTGTAGCTGATCCTTACAGGCAACCGAGATTTTTGCTATACATAGCAGTGCTGATGCACTGTTATGAATAGTAAAAGGAATTACATTTTTGCAAGTTCAATCAATTTCCCTAAAGGGACTAACAAATACAATAAAAAGTGAAAAAAAAGTATTACAAATATGAAAAAAATGTAAAAATGTGAAAGTTCTAATCACATTACTTTATACTCATTAAAAGTTAATAAATAATAAATATAAAATATACACCTGTGGTATCACTGCATTCTTAAAAATCCGATCTATCAAAATATAAAATAAAATTGTGAGATCGGTGAACAACGTAATAACGTTTTTTTCTGGCAGCCACATCATTGCAATAAAATGTAAAATGCAATAGGAGGCATTGAAAGCCTTGTACCTACTACAAAAAGTTGTTACTAAAAATGACAGCTCTGTGTGCAAAAAATAAGCCCTCACACTGCCCCATTTCTCGAAAATGGACGTGATAAATAAATCAGCCCCAAAAACTATTGTGAAATTGCATTTGTTTTGCAATTTCATGACACTTGGGTTTTTTTCCCCAGTGTCCAGTGGATCAAAATGAATTATTAAATGAATGGTGTCATTCAAAAGTCAAAAGTTGAGTTTGCCATCCACCCACACACCCAAGTCTTTTTAAGTGACAGTTTTACCCATTGTTTTAAAATTAAGTACATAATTATAATTTTTATTTCCTCTGTCCAAGTGCATGACTGTACATTTATCCACATCCACATTAAAATTAAATTGCCATTTCTAATCTCAAGCCTCCAGCTTACATAAATCCTCCTCCTGTGTATTGACTACCCTGTGCAGAGCTTAGTATCATTAGGGAATATTTAAATTTTACTTTGTGTGCCTAGTACAACTTTGTTTAAAAAATATGTTGAAAAGAAGACGGCCCAATACTGACCCCTCTGTTAACATTGACCCAGTCTGACTTTTTTCCATTAATAACCACCATTTGTTTCCTATCACTGAGACAGTTCTTAACCTAACTACAATTATCTTCCTGTTTTCCCATTATTATCATTTTATGTATCAACTTTTTTGGCACAGTATCAAACACCTTTGCAAAGTCCATATATACAACATCCACTGCATTTCCATGGTCCAGTCTGGAACTTACTTCCTCATAGAAGCTGGTCAGATTAGTTTAACAGGACCAATCACTCATAAACCCATGTTGATATGGGTCATGAGGCTTTTCTTCTTGATATACTCCAGGGTTGCATCTCTTAGGAAACCCTCAAATACTTTACCCTCATTAGAGGTTAAACTTAACAGCCTATAATTTCCAGGCTTAGATTTAGTCCCCTTTTTGAATACTGGCACCACATTTGCTATGCGCCAGTCCTGGGGTACAGACTCTGTTATTATACAATGTGAGAATGTTACACATAATGGTCTGTCTATATTGGTGCCTAATTCCTGCAGTACTCGGGCATTTATCTACCTTGGTGATTTTTAGGCGGCGCTGTAATTCCTGCTGGTTACGTAGATGACGTTTAATGGTGAATTTATGGTATCTTTGATCATGTCATCTGTCAGGGGATTTTCTTGTATAAATACTCTAGAGATAGAGGATTTTAGCAGATCGGCCTTCCCCTCATCCTCCTCCACCATTTCACCCATTGCACTATTTTTGAGAACGCCAACACTATTACTTTTGAGTTATTACTGTTTATCTAGTTGAAGAATATTTTTGGAATATTTTTCCTTTCTCTGGAAATGAGTTTCTGTCTCAATCTTTGCTCAGTTAGATGCAATATTACCTAACCCTTTTTTCAAATTTGCGATGGATTACTGCGCTGATATTGGGGTTCTGCTGTTTCTCTGTTTTGGGGCTCTTTTGGATCACAGTGTTATAGTTACTGGCTTAACTTCTAAGCACTCTGCTGAAGCTGGCCAGGACTAGGAAGTACTAGCTTGCTTCATCAGTCCTGTTCAGCCTAAAAAGAATGCTTACAAGCTCTAAAGAGCTTGTAAATGCTGCCCACATTCTGCTGTCAAGACAACAGGCTATAAACAATAAAATATGTTAACATCTAAGGATCAGCTGAAAAGTTTAATAAGCTGTAAATTGCAAACTTGCATTTGCATTTATCAAGATGGGAATAGTCCTTTAACCCCTTCACGACCAAGGACGTACCGGTATGTTCAATATCATGAAAGGGTGATCACCGCCAGCTGCTGCAATAATCCGGTGACAATCCACGCAAATGTCTGCTGATTTGAGTAGCAGAGATTTGTGCCTCGCAGGCACAGGTGGATCGGAGATCCACCGGTGCCTGTTAACCCCTTATACCGCACTGTTAAACTGTGACAGCGGGAATTAAATGCCCGCAGCGGGGAATGCACCTTTCCCCACCGGTGATGTGATCACAGGAAGCCGATGGTTGCCATGGTAGCATTGGGTCATGACTCCTTTTGCTATCATGATGTAGTTCCTGTGACAGCCAGCAGAGCAGCGGCTCTAACAAGAACCCAGTATTTTTGCTGATCAGAACTGTGCAACTCTGATCAACCGAAATGAATCAGCAATCAGGCTCCTGATCCTTTTAGTTAACTAGAGGGACAAGTAAAATAAAATAAAAAAGTTAAAAAAGTTTTAAAAATTAAAATAAATAAAAAAAACCCTAACAGTTCAAATTCAACCCATTTGCCCCATTGAAAATTAAGCAGTTAAAACAATATAAAAATATACACATATTTGGTATCGCTGCGTTCATAAATACCCGATCTATTAAAATATAAAATCAATTAACCAGATCAATAAATAACGTAGCAGCAAAAAAGTTTCAAACGACAAAATTATGTTTTTTGGTTGTTTCAAATTTTCCGCAAATTGCAGTAACAGGCGATCAAAATATAGCATTTGCACAAAAATGCAACCATTAAAAATGTCGGTTCAGGATGCAAAAAATAAGCCGTCACTGAGCCCCAGATCCCGAAAAATAAGAACGCTACGGGGTACGGAAAATAGGGCAAAAAGTGCGGCACTTTTATTGGACAAACTTCTGAATTTTTTTTTGCTTTTTCGATAAAAGTAAACCTATACATGTTTGGTATCTACGAACTCATACCAACGTGAGACATCAGTTGTACCATATAGTGAACATGGTGAATAAAATACTTCCAAAACAATCGTGCAATCGTATTTTTTTTTGCAATTTTTCCGCACTTGAAATTTTTTACCGTTTTCCAGTACACTATAAAACACTGTAAAAACCATGATTTCATTTAAAAATACAACTGATCCCGCAAAAAACAAGCCCTCATATGGCAAGAGTGATGGAAAATGAAAAAGGTATGGCTCTTGGAATAAGGATAGCACAAAACAAAAATGAAAAACGCCCGGGGGCGAAGGGGTTAATAACAAAATGTAAGCCATTTACCAGCTGTTCTTTGTGTAATATGAAATATACCAGAATTAAATCCTTGGTCATATGATTTGCCCATAGATGTCCACAGAGGTTTTCCGCGATCATAGAATGGTAGATGTGCTGTGGTTGAGTAGTGAGGATGCATGCCTGTATATGTGCGCAGGTCGCTGGGGGTTGCAATACTCCAGACTGGAGCTGGTAACAAGCTGCCGGCCGTCCTGTGTGACCTCTGCAGGGATTTGTCTTATGATGGAAGCATTTCATTCAGGGGCACATGAGGCTGTTCCCCGGATTTGTTCTACAGAACGCACATTAAGCCCTGCCATCATGCTCGCACTTTTGTATTTGCAACCAGAGGAGATAAAAAACATAAAGTTCTTCTTCTACGTTTTGCTGACTGTTCCTACGACTGCGGATTCTGGTTAGTTGCAGGCTTTTTTTAATACAATACACTTGAGCTTTCTTTTCTTTTTCCCCACTTGTCTATCGCTAATAACATAGGACCCAAAAAGCAACAAACAAGCTCCTCGAGAGGGAGGAGGAATATCCTACAGCAGTGTACAACATTACCTACTGCTGCTTAAACTCATAGAAACTAGGGAGGATCGAATAGCTCAACTATTCGGCTTCGCGAATATTTTCCAAATAGGTCGCCGCTATGCTAATATTCGATGTACAATGTAAGTCTATGGGAAGCTCGAATAATTCCGAATAGTTGTTATTCGGGTTTCCCATAGACTTACATTGCACATCGAATATCGGCGACCTATTCGGGAAATATTCGCGAAGCTGAATATTTGAGGTATTCAATCGTCCCTAATAGAGAACTTAAAATAAGACCTTTTTCCCTTCCTCTTGCCTGATAGTCATACATTCTAAACCCTACCGCCACCGCCATGCCTCCTATATGTCCCGAATCCTAAAATTGATGGTGTGATGGCTACAGTTGCAATTTGCAATAAAAAACATCAATGATTTTGAATATTAATATGTGATGGATTAGGGTGAAAGATGTGAAGGGCGGACCCGGACTGTAAAAATCTGGATCCGCGCAGTTTCAAAGGTGTACAGGTGCCGGAGCAGGGCCCAGGATTCTGGGTGCTTTATGCAGCTCCGGTACTCGAGAAATTAAAAAAAAATAAATAAAGATAAAATAAAGAAAATAAGAATGAAGCAAGAGCTTCATACTTACTGAGGCTCCAGCGCAGCTGTCATATTGCTCCAGCGGCCTCTCTGCGCCACTCATCATTGCTCATACAGTAGCGCCCCTGAAGCCATCAGGGTGCTACAAGGTTCTGCATCCCCACCAGGATACAGGGCCTACCCCTTAGGGCCCCGGAAGACCAGTGCTGGTAACACTCAAAATCTACAGGTAATCCCAGTTTTCCCAAACAATCCCCCATACAATGGTACAGGGCTAGGGTCGGACCAATGGATGACCGCCTAGGGGTGGAGCCAGTTGAGTCCACTAGTTGACCAGGTGAGAGGGGAAGACTGTGGACAGTAGTGAGTACAGAGTAGAGTGTTGAGGAGTGAAGGTGGACAGGAGTAGACACACTGACATAGGGTTGACAGTAAAGCGGGCTTTACACGCTGCGATCTCGCTAGCGAGATCGCAAGTGATCGTACCCGCCCCCGTCGATTGTGCGACACGGCCAAATCACTGCCCGTCGCGCACAACCTCGCTTACCCCCGTCACACGGACTTACCTGTCCTGCCACGTTTTTCTAAGGGGACGGGTCGAGCAGTGTCACAGCGACATCACACAGCAGCCGTCTAATAGAAGCGGAGGGGCGGAGATGAGCGGGACGTAAACATTCGTCTACCTCCTTCCTTCCGCATTGGCGGTGGAGGCAGGTAAGGAGATGTTCCTCGCTCCTGCGGTGTCACACACAACGATGTGTGGTGCCGCAGGAATGAGGCACAACATCGCTAATTAGAAGAGAACGATTTTTTGTTTTAGGACAACCATTCCGTGGCAAACGATTTTGGCTGCTTTTGCGATCGTTTTAGGTCGTTTTAGGTCGCACATAAGTGTCACAAACTGCGATATTGTTAATGACGAAGGATGTGCGTCACAAACAACGCGACCCCAACGATAATTCATTAACGATATCGTAGCATGTAAAGCCCGCTTAACCTGGTATGCAGGAGGGTAGTTGCTGGGGGAGTATGGTGGAGTACTACCGGAACTACGCATCAACAGGGTACAGGACCCTAGGACAGGCAGAAGCTCCAAGCAGACCTGTTAACACCTGCACAGCGAGGGAACCATCAAGGACTTTGCTGACCCTAAAAATCTGAGACTCAATACCAAAAAGAGAGCCGGGGATAGGATCAGAGACTTCAACTCCACAGGGTCATACAGACAGCAGTGGAAAGAAACACCACCGGACGGGGACCCACAGTTGCTTTATGTCACGGGGACCCACTAACCAGAGACAGGTGCAGGGGAAGAAGGTACCAGAGTACTGAACTGGCACTGGGACAAAGGGGACCTGAAAGTGAAACCAGCCGGCCTCGGGTAACCAGTTACCACCAGCAAAAGTGAGTAAAGAACCAGTTGTACTGAACCCTTGTGTGGTCTACCTTCTTCCGCCATCCATCATTACACCTACCCTCTGGGTCCCGGTCCTGCTTGTGGAGGGTCTACCATCCAGGCTGCCATTAACACCAGCCCCAGTTGTGGATATTCTGCAGCAGCGGCTCCACATATAAAGCCGCAACCCTGCAAGTGGCATCATGAATGAACACTAATCTAATCCCCTGTAAATATCCCCATTAGAAAAAGGGCCCCAGGCACGGAACCGGGCAAGGCCAATATCATGACATTCCCAAGATATACATTGCCCGGGACCGAGTACCCCATATCCCCGGGAACAACAATACATAATCACTGCTTTCCCTGCCCACCAGCCGTCCTGGCGTCTGTGACTGGTTGCAGTCAGACGTGACTCCAGGCTGTGTAACAGCGTCTGCCTGCATCCAGTCACAGACGCCAGGACGTCTGTGGATTAGAATCATGATTCATGAAGCACGAGGCTCAGGATGAGCAAAGGAGGACACATCATCACGTGTGCATCTCATCTGGAGCCTTTTGCTGCATGCAGCAGGAGGTTCAGGATGAGCAGAGAATCGCAGGCGCAGAGATCTGCTCATCCCTCCCACCATCTAGGACCCTTACCCCCAGACCCCCGTTTCTTTTACAAACTCCATGCTCCAAATGTTTAATCTAAACCGGGCTGCATTTTGCACACGCCCCCTATCACGTGACAATTACGTCATACCTCGAAGGAGCCCGTACATTCTAGCATCTACCTTTATTTTTAGTGCACAATCTAGATGCCCGCAGCCCCGTAAGTGAATGTGTGACCTGGAAGTAGCGGCCCGCCATGACACAGAGCTTTGGTGAGAACACTGCACGCGCTCCTGTACCCCTATGCCTTCCACCAACATTTTTAATCGCCGAATTCTGGTTCCAATAGACTTATATTGGTACCGGATTCCCGACCGGAACCAAATTTTTAAAAAAAAAAATTAGCAGGGACCTGCCGGTCTCGGATTTCTGAGAGTCCGCTCATCTCTAGTAACAGGGTATTGAATATGTAAAGATTTTACTATGTACAAAAGCATTTAAGAAGAGCATGACTAATTTTTGCATTATTTAATCTTGAAACAACAGATTTTTTTTGCACTATAGGCTCACATCTACATCTTGTGTGTGTGGGACCTCAACCAGCCTAATATAAATAGAATCTACTCTTTCAATATAAAGCAGTGTACCTGGGAAATCATGATACCAAAATGACATATAGCTTTCAGACACCAGCAGTCCCACATTAGAACAGTGTCACCACCATGTTTCACTGTAGGCACCATGCATTTAGAAAAAGTACATGTCTACGAAAGGCACAGAGTGATAGTAACATCTTATCTTTCAATACAGAGAAGTACACCTGTGAATTTATTATGCCATGAATGTATTGCAGCTCCTGACGCCAGCAGCAATAATGTAACCCCACAGAAGGTACACTGTCACCACCATGTTTCACTGTCAGCACCATTTATTTAGAAAGAGTGCATGTCTACAAAGGGCAAAGAGTGGTGATAACATCTCTTTCAATACAGGTCAGTACTCATATGATTAAGTATACAATAAATTAAATATATCTCATTAGCAGTCCTCATTCAGTCACCCCATAAGGACACTGACACCACCATGTTTCACTGTAGGCACCATGCATTTAGAAAAAGTGCATGTCTATGAAGGGCACAGACTGATGGTAATATCTTATCTTTCAATACAGAGAAGTACACGTGTGAATTCATTATACCATGAATGTGATGTAGCTCCTAACGCCAGCAGCAATAATGTAACCCAACA
Organism: Anomaloglossus baeobatrachus; assembly: GCF_048569485.1. Taxonomy (NCBI): domain Eukaryota; kingdom Metazoa; phylum Chordata; class Amphibia; order Anura; family Aromobatidae; genus Anomaloglossus; species Anomaloglossus baeobatrachus. The sequence goes on from NC_134364.1 coordinate 121,404,851, forward strand.
TAAGGGACACTGTCACCACCATGTTTCACTGTAAGCACCATGCATTTAGAAAAAGTGCACATATACCAAGGGCACGAAGTGATGGTAGCATTTTACCTTTCAATACACTAGCAGTACACCTGTGAATTGATGACACCGTGAATGTAATGTAGCTCTCAACACAAGCAGCAATCGTGCAGCTCCACATAAGAATACTGCCACCTACATGTTTCACTGTAGGCACTATGCAGTTTTCTAAATTTATTTTTCCGAATGCATGAGGCCTACCATTAAATAGCAAGGTGTAAGTGTCCTTAGGTGGGGCTGTTTGAGTGCTGCTGGTGTCAGGGAGCTACATTTCATTGATCGTACAATGAATTCAAAGGTTTACTGCTCTAAACTGAATGAAAAGAAGCTCCCATCACTCCATACCCTTGGTAGACTTGCACTTTTCTATCATGACAATGATTCAAAACACACAACTGTTTCATTTCTGGAAAAACATTGTGAAAATTATTACGTGGCCAAGTTTCTCCTGATCTAAACCCAAGCGAACATCTATGAGGAATTTTTAAGAGACAAGTTATCATAACTCTCCATCCAACATGCAGGCTCTAAAAGAGGTCGATATGGTAATATGTCGCCAACTTGTTCATTTCATGCCTAGAAGCATTATTGCTGTCCTTAAAAATCATGGAGGTCATACAAAATACCAGATGTAGTAGTTTTTGATGTAATGTGTATTTGTTTTTGCATAAACCAATTTCAGTAACACTGAAGGTTTTGTAATGAAAGTCATATTATTAACTTTACTTTCACATTATGGGTTCAATGAAACTCAGCTTTGCCCAAATTTTGGAATTTATTCTTACATTCAGAGAGGCATTGATAAAAATCTTTCTTTTCAAAGGGGGTGTACTCATTTATGCTGAGCACGGTATATCTATGGTAAAGACTTTCATTACAGAGTGGTGGAGGGTGTTATTTTTCAAATAATGGGGATTACAAGAGGGGTGCGGTGTTATTACTCTTGATTTGGAACTCTTTTTAGGAAGCATTCATTTAAAAACAGTGACTCACTTTGATAATACTATGGTGCGATAATTGAGACCTAATGAGTGTACTGGTAATTAACCGCTTTACGACCAAGGACATAACAGTACATCCTAAATCATGAAGGGGTGATCACCACCAGATGCTGTGGTGAGCCAGTGGTGAATGTCTCACATGTCTGATGATTTGAACAGAAGATGTGTGCCTCGCAGGCGCAGGTGGATCCGCGATCCACCTGCGCCTGTTAACCCCTTAAATTGTGCTGTCAAAATGTGACAGCACGATTTAAAGCGCTGCGGTGGGGAACGTGCTTTTCCCCGCCGCCATCGGAGGCCCCCATGGTTGCCATGGTAGCATAGGGTCCTGTGCTTACTCCTATTGCTATCATGATGTAGTTCCTCAATGCTATGGGTCGCTGAAAATAACACAAAAAGTGTGCCACTTTTTTGGACAAACCTCTGAATTTTTTCTAACACCTTAGATAAAAGTAAACCTATACAGTACGTTTGGTGTCTACGAACTCATACTGACCTGAGGCATCATACTGACATGTCAGTTTTACCATATAGTGAACTTGGTGAAAAAAATACCCCAAAAACAATCGTGCAATCGCACTTTTTTTGCAATTTTTCAGCACTTGAATTTTTTATGCCATTCTACAGTACAATATATGGAAAACTTATGGTTTCATCTAAAAGTATAACTCGTCTCGCAAAAAACAAGGCATCATATGGCAAGATTGATGTAAAAATAGAAAGGTTACGGCTCTCGGAAGAAAGAGAGCAAAAAAACCCAAATACGAATGAAAAACAGAAAATCACCCGGGGGTGAAGGGGTTAACAGTTTACTTTTACTAAAAGAGTGGTAATAATTAGAAGTAAACAGATGAATAAAAGAAAGCGTCCCAGTGACTGAATACATGAAGGAAAAATTCAGAGATGTTTTTTGTAAATTGGATTCATTGTGCGGTACAAACGCCAAGCGAAAGACCTCGCGGATGACAGTGACAGACCGCCTGCATTTCTTCATTGCATTCAATCAGGACAGAGCTCTGTGAATTACGGAGGCCGGATTGCTGCCTGTTGCAATTATCCAGGATATAAAGGAAATGTGGTCACAATTCACTCTCTCTCCGCTAAAGTCATCTGTACAGTCATTTAGTTCACAGAATGACCCGCGTACAGTAATGTCTATATATACACTACACAGCATTACTGCACCATTCACAGTTCATTTGCTGAGGAAAGCATGCATTAATCATGAAAAACCAGACAAGTCTTCTCTGAACTTCACAGGCTTTGCATCTCGCTCTTGGTCAAATATTTAAATAATTGGCTTCTTTAATCCTTTTCTACTTTTCTGACATCTCCTTATATGACGGATCCATCACCGCCACACAGACACATGACATCCACAGGCACAGTACATATCAAAAGATTTTTTTATGTCTTCTTAATGTCTTAAGGCCGCTTTACACGCTGCGATATCGTTACCGATATCACTAGCGTGGGTACCCGCCCCCATCGGTTGTGCGACACGGGCAAATCGCTGCTCGTGGCGCACAACATCGCTCGGACCTGTCACACTACTTACCTGCCTAGCGACGTCGCTGTGACCGGCAAACCGCCTCCTTTCTAAGAGGGCGGTTCGTTCGGCGTCACTTTGACATCACTAAGTGGCCGCCCAATAGAAGCGGAGGGGCGGAGATGAGCGGGACAAACATCCCGCCCACCTCCTTCTTTCCTCATTGCGGGCGGGCCGCAGGTAAGGAGAGGATCCTCGTTCCTGCGGTGTCACACGTAGCAATGTGTGCTGTCGCAGCAACGACGAACAACATCGTACCTGCAGCTGCAACGATAATCGAGATTAGGGGGGATGTCACCGATGAGCGATTTTGAATGTTTTTGCAACGATTCAAAATCGCTTATAGGTGTCACACGCAACGACATCGCTAATGCAGCCGGATGTGCGTCACAAATTCCTTGACCCCAACGAGATCGCTTTAGCGATGTCATAGCGTGTAAAGAGGCCTTTATTAAGTAATGTGCAATACCCTGCCTGGCCACACAGGGTGCTGTTAAGAGTAATGTGATGATTTATGTAGTGGCCCGGTCCAGATTGTGTCTGTTTCTTTAAGTACATTCACTTATATGTAATATCATGTTATATGTTATAAGGAAAGCATTTTTCATTTGTTGTGTTCTAGCGCCATCTACTGGTGAAAACTGTAAGACTCTGAAGTATGCATTGGGTGTTATCCTATTGGTCAGTTCTTGGTCACATGGCTCAATAGGTGGAGCTATTCTCCAGCCTCTGTCTGGAAAGAACTGGAATGAGCTGGTTCTGGCTGAGTCTCCTCTGAGGGAGACATTATGTGGAGTTTCTCTTCACCACAAGACTCCTGCTAGGCCCGAGGCCTAGAATTTCATCATTTCCTGACTTTTACAGCCAATATACTGAAGGCTTCCTATCCTGAATCCTCACTCGCCAGATATACATCTCTTCAGAAAGTAGGGCCTACTGAGTATATACCAGACCCTACTGCACGCAGATTGGGGAAGTTTGAGGGTCTCTGGCCCCACTGTAATATTAGTGGCTTGCATGCCATTGTCCACGCACCAGCCGTCCGGTCCCCGTAGCGCGCTGGGCAACTGTCTTCATTTGCTTACAAGTACTGCACGTGTCTGAACTAGCAGTGAAATTAACCCCAGGACTCCAGGTCTGTACAATCTTATCATATCTACCCTCTAAGCTCAAGAGACTCTAAACCTGATTCTAAAGGCATACCAGAATTACATCTGAAACAAATCGCGCTCTTAAAGCTCCAGAACCCTAATTGTACTTCAGTATTCAACTCCAAGCTGTATTTGCCATGGCCTACCCACAAAAGACTGACACATACAGTATATTCCGTATTGATTTGCTTTTTTCCTGCTATATTAAAGCAACTGTTATCCCCAAGACCGTGTCTGTGGACTGTCCATCAGCTGTGGATACTGTGTGGGGGTGGATAGCAGGGAACATCAGGATCCTTACATTAACAGGGAATTAAAGGGAACCAATCACCAGGATTTATATAACCTAAACCCAGTGCTATACTGGCACTATCAGGCTGATTCTATACATACAGTGCTATACTGGCACTATCAGGCTGATTCTATACATACAGTGCTATACTGGCACTATCAGGCTGAGTCTATACATACAGTGCTATACTGGTGCTATCAGGCTGATTCTATACATATAGTGCTATACTGGCACTATCAGGCTGAGTCTATACATACAGTGCTATACTGGCGGTATCAGGCTGAGTCTATACATACAGTGCTATACTGGCACTATCAGGCTGATTCTATACATATAGTGCTATACTGGCACTATCAGGCTGATTCTATACATACAGTGCTATACTGGCACTATCAGGCTGAGTCTATACATACAGTGCTATACTGGCACTATCAGGCTGATTCTATACATACAGTGCTATACTGGCACTATCAGGCTGATTCTATACATATAGTGCTATACTGGTGCTATCAGGCTGAGTCTATACATACAGTGCTATACTGGCACTATCAGGCTGATTCTATACATACAGTGCTATACTGGCACTATCAGGCTGAATCTCTACATACAGTGCTATACTGGCGCTATCAGGCTGATTCTATACATACAGTGCTATACTGGCTCTATCAGGCTGATTCTATACATACAGTGCTATACTGGCACTATCAGGCTGATTCTATACATACAGTGCTATACTGGCACTATCAGGCTGATTCTATACATACAGTGCTATACTGGTGCTATCAGGCTGAGTCTATACATACAGTGCTATACTGGCACTATCAGGCTGATTCTATACATACAGTGCTATACTGGCACTATCAGGCTGATTCTATACATACAGTGCTATACTGGTGCTATCAGGCTGAGTCTATACATACAGTGCTATACTGGCACTATCAGGCTGATTCTATACATACAGTGCTATACTGGCACTATCAGGCTGATCCTATACATACAGTGCTATACTGGCACTATCAGGCTGAGTCTATACATACAGTGCTATACTGGCACTATCGGGCTGAGTCTATACATACCTGTAGTGGTCAGCTCGGATGTTTAGGTTTTGAAATACAAGAAAGTAAAGTTTATAAAATCAGCAGCTGCTTGAGTGACAGCAGCTGAGGATCAGATAATATCTGGGGGGTGTTCATAGTTATCCCCTCCCCGTTAGAACTAGCATAAGTACTATACAAATGATTCACTTTTTTGCTTGCAGGACCTGTGTGAGGTCATATCCATGTGACCAGAAGGGGCGGGGCCTGAGCTAACAGAAAAATGTTGCTTTTTGGTATCAGCTTTGCACACAACTTACACTGAGCACACACTTGGCCAACCACCTTCAATGCACAATTTTGTTCTTTGAATTTGCATACTTCCACCAGTTTGGCACTTTTAGTTTGTCCCGGGTAAAATGTGTGGAATTGGAGAATAACAGGGTGGAGTAGGGTGCAATGCCACAGCTCATCTAATCCATGACGCGTTGTGGCATTAATTATGTCAGACATTTTACACCAGTCAGGGACCGGTGTGAGATTTCTTGAGTGGCACACAGAGGTGTTCATGCTTTTTTCATTCAATTCGCCGTTGCAGGAGTTAAGGTTCCATTCTATCCTGCTGTGATTGACTTGTAGCTGTTAATCTCAGCTGTAACCACACCCTTCAGCTAAATGAAGCCATACCTTACTTTCTCCTATGCCGGCTATAGTTCATTCTATGCAGACCTGTGAAGGAGTTGTCTCTGGAGAAAGCCCTCTCAGGAGAAGAATTGCAGTTTCTGTTCTTGTTTCTGTTTTCCCTTGTTTGTCTCCCCTTCCTTGTGTTCCCTTTATATTAGTAGTCAGACTAGTTTCTTGCTGGCCTTCCCACTAGCCAGGACAAGTTTAGAATCAGGCAGGGCCTAGTCACATGATCATGCAGGAGGGAAGGACCCGTTTAGGGATGTTAGGGAGATGAGGGATTAGCCGCAGGTGAGTTACCTGGTAATCCTTCTCCCTATCATCAGGGCCTACCATAACATTTTCCCTGATGTGCTCCTCCTTTTGCGCTGCATGCTTTGCATTCCCTCACTCCACTGTGACAATAGTCTCAGGCAGTCCTTGGCAGCTTGTTACCACTTTATACTGACAGGTCTCATCCTGTGCACACAGTTATGATGATGTAGCAGTGTTGGCTCGTTTAGATGGCAAGGAGTTTTGAAATAGGTGCTTTACACACTCCAAGCATTAGGCCAATCTATTGCATGAAAAGTAATAAGTGACAGCTAAACCTAACAATGAGACTAAACGGTTAAATTATAACAAATCATGTAAGGGAGTAAAATACAGGTCAGAGGGATCCAATGTGAATGGTAATGACTGAATAATTACTATATGGGGAGAAAAGATTGTGGACAGCTCAGAGATCAAGAAAAGGAGGGAATGGAGAGGGGCTATATACCGATCTGTGTACAGCCATTAAACAGCTAGCAGAAGAAAAGCCTCCACTTTTGTGACCTGTCTCTGCTTTTCTGTTACTATAGATGGATTGGACCTGACAATAGGCAGTGAGGGGCAAGTCACGGAGAAGGGAGACGCCTAGTGACTGGCACTTTGGGGCAGGTGTAAAGGTAACACAATGCTATTCTTTTGCTCCCACTTCCATGTGTGTCCCTCTGGTCCAAATGCAAAGGCAGCGACTTGGTGTCTTCTGATATCGTGAATAGTCACAAAGGGATTAGACAGGGGTCATCTTACCATTCCTATTGACGTGAATAGTGTCATTGATAACAGTGATAAGACCATTATGCCTTTACACCATTCAATATAGCTCCATTTACAAAAGAAATCAGTAAAAAATAATAAAACCTCTTTATTGTCCTTACACGGTCCAGTGTCTAACCTCAGGATCTTTAATGGAGTAGATTAGAGGTCAGTGTGTCCCATTGTGCACACTAATGACCGGGAATATAATTACCCGTATAGACGCACCAGCTCGGCCATATGCTTCCTGCATTCAATGTCAGCTGCTAATATTGTTTTAGGTTCAGATTTGACAGCAGATAAAAAATCCCATCTGCTACGGCTGCTTGATTAAAGCCTGACGGTAGAAGGTTACAAGAGACTTCACAAATTCGATGTAACAACAGACATCTGATATTTTATGTTACACAGTGAATTCTGCCTCCCTGGATTGGATGGGTTGTTACTGACATCTGGTCAGGAATTCATGGCAGTAGCACCTTTAGGCTGTGTGCGCATGCTGCATTTTTATTGCATTTTTATTGCATTTTTTAGTACAGTTTTGTCACAAAACTGCAAGCAAATCTTTATGCCAGCAAAGTCAATGAGAACCCTGAAGTGTAGTGCACCTTAAATATTTTCCTTGCAGATTTGGTGTAGAAAATAATCTGCGGTGTCAGTTCTTTCAGCGTTTTTTCCTGTGTTTTTCACCATTGAAAGCAATGAACAAACATGCAAAAAAACGCATTAAAAAGTCATTAAAAAAACTAGGCAAAAATGCACGTTTTTGCTCTGAATTTTTCCTACCAAGAGATGCAAAAATGGTGCATAAATTTCTGCAACAAAATACTCAATGTTTGTAGTTAGGCTTAGAAATATATTACAATATTGGTGAGGTGTTCAATACTTATTTCACTCTATTATCTATCTATCTATCTATCTGCAGATTTTTCCCTCCACTCTCTATACAGACACATCTGCAGGTTTTTCCCTCCGTTCTCTATAAAGACACATCTGCAGGTTTTTCCCTCCGCTCTCTAAACAGACATATCTGCAGGTTTTTCCCTCCGCTCTCTATACAGACATATCTGCAGGTTTTTCCCTCCGCTCTCTATAAAGATACATCTGCAGGTTTTTCCCTCCGCTCTCTATAAAGACACATCTGCAGGTTTTTCCCTCGGCTCTCTATACAGACACATCTGCAGGTTTTTCCCTCCGCTCTCTATACAGACACATCTGAGGTTTTTTCCCTCCGCTCTCTATAGAGACACATCTGCAGGTTTTTTCCCTCCGCTCTCTATACAGACACATCTGCAGGTTTTTCCTTCCGCTCTCTATACAGACACATCTGAGGTTTTTTTCCCTCCGCTCTCTATAGAGACACATCTGAGGTTTTTTCCCTCCGCTCTCTATACAGACACATCTGCAGGTTTTTCCCTCCGCTCTCTATACAGACACATCTGAGGTTTTTTCCCTCCGCTCTCTATAGAGACACATCTGCAGGTTTTTCCTCACTATCTGACATGAAATCAGAATAAACCTTTCCTGGTTTTGGTCAATTATTAACCAAACTTATTTATATTTATAAAATGCCAGAATAATGAGAGAGAGAGAATGTTTTCAGGCATTTTTATTACTTTCTGCAAAGTCAAAAGTTTCCATCCATTTCATTAGTATTTGGTCCTATTGCCCTTACACTGTGTGACTTGGGTGAAATGTTTTGGATCTCCTTCCACAAGCTTCTCACAATAGTTGGTGGAATTTGGGCCGATTCCTCCTGACAGAACTGGTGTAGCTGGGCCATTTTTGTAGGTCACCGCTTGCACCTTTTCAGCTTTGCCCATACATTTTCAATAGGATTGAGATCAGGGCTTTGTGATGGCCACTCCAAAACATTGACTGTGTTATCCTTAAGCCACTTTGTAACCAGTCTGGCAGTAGCTTTGGGTTATTGTCCATTTGGAAGACCCATTTCCGCCCAAGCTTTAAATTCCTGGCTGATGTCTTGAGATGTTGCTTCAGTATTGCAACATAAGCTTCTTTCCTCATGATGACATCAATTTTGGGAAGTGCACCAGTGTGGCGCCCCTGAGGCTTCAGTCACCACAGGGTACTTCATCTCACTTAAGGTGTAGTACTCATCCCAGGTAAGGAGAGGTTAATCGCTGGTGATTCTCATATTCACACACCAAACACAGTTAGCCAGTCAACCCCGGGCACAGCTTGGGGTGAGGGACACAGTTGGGCTTCGGTCCAATCTTCTTTTACCTCAGACCTCTGGGAGTGCCATAGGACCCGTGGCTTGGATCAGGTAGCTCAGCCCGGGTTCTCTACAGCTACACAGGATTCCAGGGTCTGCGGAGAGTGCAGGAAACACCCGCAGCCCATTCAACATTCCACATTCCAGGGACCCTAACCAAAAGGACTCACAGTGTCAACACCGGTGGTGACCTCAAATTGCTCAGGATCGACTGGGGCCCAGCACGGTGGAGACCAGTACTCTGGGGGTGGCAACCAGACTGTAAGTAAAGAAACCTTGAACCGCAGAGACTGTCTGCCTGTCCTTGCCGGCGTCCTTCGCTTCAGCGCCAACAGCCACTACTCCCCTCATCATCCTCCCAGGACCCGCTCCACCTGTGGGGAGCAGAACCATCTTAGCTGCTACAACCATCTGCCCTGGATTACAGCGACGGCAGCGGTGGCTAATTCCTGGCCGTGTACCACAGGTGGAGTCATGAGACGACTCCAATCATCCTCGCCCTCATCCACAACTATCCCCATCATCTCCTCCACCATCATCAACTTCCCTTTTATTGTACGCCTCGGGGCCGCAAAACCGAGCAGGGCCACCCGTGACATCCCCAGACCCAACATCGCCAGCCCGGCAACAAAAAAAGTTAACCCCTTGCCCCTTGGTTGCAACACCAGTTCTTCTTGCAGCAAAACAACCCCCAAAACATGATACTGCCACCCCTGTATTTCACAATTGGGATGGTGTTTTTAGGCTTCAAAGCTACCACAATTCTCTTCCTGAGATCTTGGCTGATTTCTTTTCACTTTCCCATAATGCTACTGTGCCGCTCCCGTGACATCCAACGGGATGCTCGGATCTGGATCCACAGTGGCTCAAGGGGTCTCCGGACCCGAGGCAGGGTCGCGCGGCCACTTGAAATGAAAAAAAGGGAAAGATATTTACAAGAGGGGTGGAAAAATTGAGTAATGTTCATGACATCACCCACGGGTCGTAGTAAAAGTGGGATACCACTGCTGCTGCGTTGGGGAGAGAGCGCCCGGGAGCGATGGGATGGCAGCTTGTGATGTTAAACCTTCCGTGGGCAGGGGGAAGGTGTCCTGGGGCTCGGTGTTAGAAGGCTGGGGACCTGTCGGGAGTAAAGGGGCATAATGTGCTCACACAGTCCAGAGGTGCTGACACCGACAACAGGTAAACCAAAGTCCTGAATGCCATGTAGCCTTTGTTTGAACACGCTGGGTACGTGCCCTTTTGGCATTGCTGGTTGGTCTGAAGCCTTGTCCCTTGGCACTGTGTTTACACTTGGTGGATCCCTTTCGCCTATAACTACTCGGGTCCCACTCACCTGCATGGCTAGCAGGGTGAGCTTTCTCTCAGGGTTCACGCTTGGGATTTTCTGGACGGTTTTGGGAAGTCCTATCCCCTCGTTGCGCTAGTACCCCAATTTTGGAGTGGGTGGAGAACGGCTCGTGAAGACTCCGTCCTCGTCGGGTGAATTACTAGGCTGCATAAAGCTACTTCCCAGCCTAGGGGCCGCATACCCCGTCGTGCCCTTGCCCCTGCCCAGTTGTAGCACAAGGCCGCTGAAATGCCCTCCGTGGCAGTACCGTGCCCCCTGTCACTGCCCCCTGCGACCGGGGTTCCAGCCCCTTCCAGGCCAGGCCAACGTCTAGCACCTGGGACGGGTACAGGAGCCCAGCTCCGCAGCGTGACCTTTTCCTGTCACGGTTCACTGACTACTCTCTAACTACTCCTTGACACTTCTGCCCTCCTTCTACCATCCCTCCATCTGGGCGGCCCTATTCCCCTCAGGCTGCCCAATGGGTGTCTGGTGGGTGTGATGCAGAGTGTTCCTCAGGATTTGTGTACACCTGCTCTTAGCAACACCCAAGGGACAGGACCCGTAACCGAAGAGGAGCGGGTACCATGGAGAAGGGCAGATTGCATGGCACCCTTGTGACAACCTGATAGGCCAGGGCATCACACTACACAAAGAAGCTGTGTGTTTCAGGTGTGCATTTAATACATCCACAGGTGTGTCTCTAATTAACTCAGATGTTGCCAATAAACCTATCAGAAGCTTCCAAAGACATGACATCATCATATGGGCTGTCCCCTATTGCTTAAAGGCAGAGTACTCTTAGCGTATGTAAACTTTTGACTTTGCAGAAAGTAATAAAAATGCCTCAAAACAGTCCCTCTCTCATTATTCTGGCATTTGGCAAATATAAATAATTTTGGTTCCTAATTTACCTAAAGCAGGAAAGGTTTATTCTGATTTCATGTCAGAAAGTGAGAAAAAAAACCTGCAGATGTGTCTGTATAGAGAGCGGAGAGGAAAACCTGCAGATGTGTCTTTATAGAGAGCGGAGGAAAAACTTGCAGATGTGTCTTTATAGAGAGCGGAGGAAAAACCTGCAGATGTGTCTTTATAGAGAGCGGAGGGAAAAACCTGCAGATGTCTCTTTATAGAGAGTGGAGGAAAAACCTGCAGATGTGTCTAGAGAGTGGAGGAAAAACCTTCAGATGTGTCTGTATAGAGAGCGGAGGGAAAAACCTGCAGATGTGTCTGTATAGAGAGCAGAGGGAAAAACCTGCAGATGTGTCTGTATAGAGAGCAGAGGGAAAAACCTGCAGATATGTCTTTATAGAGAGCAGAGGGAAAAACCTGCAGATGTGTCTTTATAGAGAGCAGAGAGAAAAACCTGCAGATGTGTCTTTATAGAGAGCGGAGGGGAAAACCTGCAGATGTGTCTGTATAGAGAGCAGAGGGAAAAACCTGCAGATATGTCTTTATAGAGAGCAGAGGGAAAAACCTGCAGATGTGTCTTTATAGAGAGCAGAGAGAAAAACCTGCAGATGTGTCTTTATAGAGAGCGGAGGGGAAAACCTGCAGATGTGTCTGTATAGAGAGCGGATGGGAAAAACCTGCAGATATTTCTTTATAGAGAGCAGAGGGAAAAACCTGCAGATATGTCTTTATAGAGAGCAGAGGGGAAAACCTGCAGATGTGTCTGTATAGAGAGCGGAGGGAAAAACCTGCAGATGTGTCTGTATAGAGAGCGGAGGGAAAACCTGCAGATGTGTCTGTATAGAGAGCAGAGGGGAAACCTGCAGATGTGTCTTTTTAGATAGAGTATGTAAACTTCTGGTTTCAACTGTATCTATCTCTATCTATCCATCCATCTATCTATCTATCTATCTATCCCTCTATCTATCTATCTATCTATCCCTCTATCTATCTATCTATCTATCCATCCATCCATCTATCTATCTATCTATCTATCCATCTATACCTCTATCTATCTATCTATCTATCCCTCTATCTATCTATCCATCCATCCATCTATCTATCTATCTATCTATCTATCTATCCCTCTATCTATCTATCCATCCATCCATCTATCTATCTATCTATCTATCCCTCTATCTATCTATCTATCTATCTATCCCTCTATCTATCTATCTATCTATCTATCTATCTATCTATCTATCTATCCTTCTATCTATCTATCCCTCTATCTATCTATCTATCCATCCATCCATCCATCCATCTATCTATCTATCTATCTATCTATCTATCTATCCCTCTATCTATCTATCCATCTATCTATCTATCTATCTATCTATCCCTCTATCTATCTATCTATCTATCTATCCATCTATACCTCTATCTATCTATCTATCCCTCTATCTATCTATCTATCTATCTATCTATCTATCTATCTATCTATCCCTCTATCTATCTATATATCTATCCATCTATCTATCTATCTATCTATCTATCTATCTATCCCTCTATCCCTCTATCTATCTATCTATCTATCTATCCCTCTATCTATTCCTCTATCTATCCATCCATCCATCCATCTATCTATGAAAGCTTCAGTACGGAGCAGTATAGTGTTATAGTCACTGAGATAATCTGTATCAAGCGCTTTGCAGTAGATTGTGTGGGTGTCCATGCAGGCGAGACACATGGGGGGGGGGATTATGATTTAGGAATCTGTTCCATTATAACATAAAATCAAAGTTAAATGTGCTAAATGACTTCTGCTTCTTACAGACTCACAACTTTCTGATGTCGGCGCCTGGCGAGACAATTTCAAAGAGCAAATATAAGTTCCCATGGCTAAAATTGCAGAGTAAAATGTATCAACAAAAACACTGGATGTGCCAGGAGAGAGGTTGTGCTCAGAATTCTTGCTTTTATCATTGGTGTGACCTCTGCCCAGTCCCAGATCTCCACAGATGAGATATTTTTAGGGCAGCGCTGGAATTACAGCTTGTGAGAATGAATAATTCTCCTAGCGAGTTATGATTTTTAAGCTTTATGCATTCGATCTAACTGCTTATTTGGGCCCCTGTAAATTGACATTGAAGTGAAATGTTTTTTTATTCCAAAATTTAGAGTTATTTGGTAACATTCTGGTGCAGATGCTCTCTGTCAGGAGTTTACTTAATATTGTTTTATAAGTTGGACCTATATGTTTTGTTTTAATAAAATGGTGAACCGGGGAGGAGGGAGGGTTAAAATAAGTATTTTTGTGCGTGTTTTTTTTTTTACGTTTTACCCACTGGGTTAGTAATGGGGGTGTCTGATAGACACCTCTCCATTACTAACTCCTGGGCTTGATGACAGCTGACATTATTCCGCTGACATCAACCCCAAAGTAGTAACCCAATTGTAATCCCAGAAGTGAATACGAAACTTTTGGGATGGCTGCGGGCTGCTATTTTTAGCCTGAGGGGTGCCAAATAACCATGGGCCTCCCAGCCTGATAATATCAGCCCCCAGCTGTCTGCTGGTTATTCATTATAGAGGGACCCCATGTCATTTTTTTCATTCATTTATTAATTTATTTAGACAAGGGAGAAAAAGCGCTTGACAAAATATGGCACTCACTCAACGAATAAAAATTACAAAGTTTTATTAGTGCATAATTAAAACCATACAGCAATACATAAAAACTGACACCACCATATAAACCGAGGGCCTCTTAAGCACCTAACTTCCTAAATATATAATTGTATAAATCTTACCAGAACCAAATAGCAGAGAAGGCTCCTATTAGAGCACAAGAACATATAGGGGAATATCTCAATACTATCAGAAAATGCAAGGTTGGACAAAGTCTACAAAACAACCATATAACATATGGAGGTGAAGCACACCAAGCATATAATATAGCTGATATATATATTCCCACTATAACCAGATAAGGTATAGAAAAAGCCTAGCTTGTATCAAACTTAGCATAAGCATATGATAATAAGCCAAATCTAGTACATGAATGAGAGATGCAAATATCATTGAGTAGCAAGATAAGGTGCAAAGGAGACCTGACCCAACGCGTGTCGCCTAGCATGGCTTCATCAGGAGAAAAAGTGTACTAGATGTACTAGATTTAGCTTATTATCATATGCTTATTATAACACCTGCCTGGATCCACAGACTCAGACGGCTGTAATGGACAGGCTAGAGGGAAGCCACTCACCAAGCAGGACCCCCAGAACCCTGAAACCCTTTAACCCCTATACAGGGATTTGGAATAACACAGGGCCCTGGAGATCACTACCTGTGGAAGGCTGCAGTCTGAGAGAGTAGTCGTCAGGGAGGGTCAAACCAGGAATTGCAGAAAAGGGACAGAATCAGCAGGCAAGGACGTAATCAAAAACAAGCAGAGGTCAAAACCGGATCGGGCAGCGTGGTACAAAAACAGTAGGCAGGAGGGGAGTCAGGAAACAAGCGGTAATCAGCACACGAAAGCACAGAACAAGACGAAACAGGAGCCAGAATTTTCAGAACTATCTCTGGCAGAGGTCAGCAGACAGGAGGGGCATTAAAAAGGGTGCGGTGTCTTCCCATAGGCTGTAGCTGAATGATGGTACTTCAGCTGGGAGACACCCGCCACCTACAGTCAGCCAGTGGCACTGCAGATCCCCAGGAAACCCAGCCCAGTGGATGATCGGAGCCTGCGCTCACCGGCGGCACTGGCATCGACTCCTCCCCGTCACCAGCACTATCCACAGCAGGAACACGGCGTCGCCTGGCGATCGGAGTAGAAGTCGCTGGAGCGGACTCCGGTGGTGACGTAACACGTTTGCTAATTTTGACACAAGCTATGCTTTTTTTATACCTTTTCTGGTTATAGTGGGAATATCAGCTATATTATATGCTTGGTGTGCTTTACCTCTATATGTTTATATGGTTGTTTTGTAGACTTTGTCCAACCTTGCATTTTCTGATAATATTGAGATATGCCTCTATATTTTCTTGTTCTCTATTAGGAGCTTTCTCTTCTATTTGGTTTATATGGTGGTGTCAATTTTTATTTCTGTATGGTTTTAATTATGCCCTTTAATTATGCACTAATAAAACTAATTTGTATTATTATTGATGCAATACATTATGTGATGACTCAGTGTTTTGCCACTTGTGTGGGGGTGAACTGTTCTTATTTAGTCTAGACATATAGTTGCTTTGTTTGTTAAACCAAGAGAAATTAGCCATTGTTTCATATGAGACTGAACGGAGCCCTATTCTCTGTAAATGTGGATTATCTTATAATGTGTATTGCCTCAGCCCTAATGACTACATAGTTGGGAGAAAAATTATGCAATAGAATTGAAATAATGACCGGTGAGAGAGCAGCCATCTCCAACAATTCTGTAAGAGAACTGAGTAGTATAAAAGGTCCTTGCTTCTGTCTCCAGGGGATTTATTCTACATGAAACCTCAGCTGCGGAGCTTCAGTTCTAGCTGGGAATCACAGAATTGCTTCACTTTGGATATTCTACAGGATTTCAGCTTAGGAGCTACGGTTCCAGCTGGAGGATTTGAGAATTGCTTTACTGCTCACTGCTGAGCTTATGAATTTGCTTGGAGAACCCAGATTAGGAAAACTTGGTTGCCTGTGTCACGCACGTCACTAGCGGGGTTTACATAGTACCTGGTAAACTGCCAGAAGATGTTACAACACACAGGGGACACAGAGGTTACGATACAATGGAGGTCCCTGCCGCTAAGGAGGGGTGAGGGGGGACCTCCTGAACTCACATTAAGCTGACTCCTGAGCTCCCTAGCGTCCATATACAGGTTCTTTCAACCTGTCAAGAGTAGGATACCTTATTTCCTCAGCTGGCCCTAAACTAAACCTGCCTAGTGAGTAGGTCAACGAATTCACTAGACTTGCCACTACAATACAGAAACACAAGTCAAGGAATACAAACAGGGGAAATAGACATAACACTCTAGGTGGCTTCAGTGCAGCACACACCACTGCTGCACACAACACGACAGACATCTTCCAGAGCAGGCTCCTTCCAAAGTGGACCTCATAGAAATGAGGATTCAGTTTCTATCACAAGCGTCATGTGATCAGATCACATGACTTAAATAGCGAAGGGGAGTGATCTCAAAAAGCCACACCTGAGATTGACAGCTAAAGCCTGCAGCCACGGGGAAAGGGTGCTTAACCCTTACAACACCACAAGGAAGATGTTAGTAAATAACAGCAGTCACCCGCTTCACCCATAGTCTCCCCCGAGCGAGATAAACTCATGACAGCCTAGCTACATATCTTGCTGTGCTCGGTTGGCTTCCTAAGCTTGCAGCTATCTCCTCTCAGTGGGTGCTCACCAAAAGTGGGGTGCTACTAGATTGGGATAGTTGGTCTTGGAAGCCCCAAAGTCACAAAGATTCTACTCCCTCGCGGGCCAGTGGAAGGGTGAGGCTCTGTCGCTTGTATTATCTTGTGTTCTTGCTGGGAATGTAGGATATGCTTTTGCCTATTGGTGAACAAATAAAGTCTAACCAATGTGTGGTTACCCCACCCTGTGTTGTCTAAGTAATGTATTGCAAACGGGAAAGGAGTGCGAGTGTTCAGTGGGTTGAGCCGTTATCCGTGTATCTTTCTGAAGACAGGCCAGCGCAAGAGACCACCCACTTACCCTCATGTCTCAACACATTACTTACTATGGGAAAAATATTATTCATCTACACCAGAAGCCTGAGATATCAATTTTAACTCCACATTAACACTGACAAATAATTCATATGACTGAAAAGTTGAAAGTAACTAGAAATTAGTCCTTAATATTTCTTCTCCATGGAATTACCATCCTATTAATACATTCCTACCATAGTAAGGGTTCGATTATTTCTTCTCTGGCTGTAGGAGCTGTGATTTTGATGGCTATACAGATGTATCAACCCTTAACTTTTCAAAAATTGGTTAAAGAGAATCTGATAGAAACTTTAATGTCCCCCTAAACCATTTATATGACTGTGTTGTCCTTTAAAAGATAAGTGTCAAGGAATAGAATGGAGGGAACGGGGAAAAGGGCCCCTGGACTGACCCCAAAGGCCCCGTTACACGCAATGAAGTCGCTAACGAGATGTCGTTGGGGTCACGGAATTTGTGACGCACATCTGGCCTCGTTGGTGACGTCGTTGCGTGTGACACCTACGAGCGACCGCTAACGATCCGAAATACTCACAAAATCGTTGATTGTTGATACGTCGTTCATTTTCCAAATATCGTTGCTCGTTCTGGACGCAGGTTGTTCGTCGTTCCTGAGGCAGCACACATTGCTACGTGTGACACCCCAGGAACGACGAACAACAGCGTTTCTGCATCCTCCGGCAACGAGGTGGGAGTGACCTTCATGCGGCTGCTCTCCGCCCCTCCGTTTCTATTGGCAGGCCGCTGTGTGACGTCACTGTAACGCTGCATGAACCTCCCCCTTAAAAAAGAGATTGTTCGCCGGTCACAGCGACGTCGTTAGGAAGGTATGTGCGTGTGACGCGTACTACCGATATTGTTCGCCACGGGCAGCGATTTGCCCGTGACGCATGCACGACGGGGGCGGGTGCGATCGCTAGCGTCATCGCTAGTGATATCGTTCCGTGTAAAGCAGCCTTTAGGTTAGGGGACCCTAGCTATCCCTAATTCCAGAATTGCCTCTGAAGGTGAGGACTTCTGGTCTGCCACCCTGGTCCTGCTCCTAACCAGCCCTGATCTAGTACCGCCTTTAGTAACCAGGATCGAAGCGGTAACCCCGCAGAAAATAGACAAATGGGGGAAAACCAAAACTTAGTCACACTGCACCCAAACACATAGGTATAAGACAACAAATGGTAAAGGGGGAAAACCAAGCAGGGAAGAAACTTCAAAACAAGGGGTAGATCCACAACAACATCAAGCATACAGCAAAACTTGTATCAGCAGCTGCGAACGACTCCCTCTCTCCACGGCAGGACTTGGTAGAATGTGATTCTATCAACTGCAAGGAAGAGGTGGCTGATGGGCCTTTTTTAAGGAGGAGGAGAGTGGCCAAAAGGCTGAAGCTGATCTCAAATCGAAAACTGACATGAACCCTTCCTGCGCCAACAGAAAGCAAAGTACATCTAATATTAGCCTCCAGAGTAGGGAGAAAGCTCAAATGGTAGAATCGTCAAAAATCACTCTACGGGGAGAGAAAATCGTGATAATAAGCCAGATGATCTCTTTATTATCCCATAGCTCTATTCTAGTATATTGAAATATGACGATGCACTTACAGCTTCTCAGTCTCCCTTATATTCCCTACCTAGCAGCGCACTATCCTGGCTGACTTACAAGTCTTTGGCTTTATACCAGAGCACTCAACCTGTCAATCAACTGTCGTGGGCGGAGGAGGGGACACTGCGCTCACCCACTGCTCGGGTCCGGCTGCTGCTGCTCGGTGGTGGCTCGAGCGGTGGGCCGGATCCCGGGGACTCGAGCGGCGTTCCTCGCCCGTGAGTGAAAGGGGGTGGAGGTGTGTGGTTTGGGGATATTGTCCGTGACGCCACCCACGGTTGTGGTGAGGTTGTGACACCACCGCTGCTCTGGACGGGGATCGATTACAGGGAGCAGCTTGGATGTTGGTTCTCCCCTCCGTGGGTAGGGGGGTTGGTTGTCCCGGGGCCCGGTGAGGGTTTTATGGATGGCAGGCGGGTTACGGGGCCTGGTGAGGTTCAGGGTCACGGGGGCAGCGCTGTGCCGCACGACACGGTGGTACTCACTCAGCCAGTAATTCACACAGAGTCTCTGGTCAAACAAACGGCTGGATGGACGGGTCCCACAGGCGGCTGCGGTTGTTCTCCTCCCGGTAGGTTGATGGTGACTGCCTTTCCTTGACTGCCTGCACCTGTGTTGTGTTTACGGTTCCAATGGCTTCCCACTGGTAACCCGCTCCCCAGCTTGGATGGATGCTGAGGGAGCCCCTTTTGCCAGCAGGCTCTGGCCCTGGGAACTGTAGCCTTGGCGGTGACTGTGTTTCCCTCTACGGTGTGAGCTGTTGCCTTCAATCGGGTCTTGGCTGCTGGGAAACCCCGGGAGGTTCCCTTCGCTAACGTATTTGACCGGTTTTACGGCGACTCCTAGCCTGGTCGGGGTCCGTAGGCCCTGCCGAATGGTGCTGGCTTCTCTTCACTCCCTGATCTGGTACCGGCGGGCCACCGCCCGTCCCCGGTCCGTACGGTTCACTCCAATCAGCCTCTCCTGCAGACGGTCACCACCGTCTGTCAACCTTGCTGAGTGCCCGGGACACACACCCGGACACAGACAGTCTCCTCTGCTACCACTTCACTCTCCTAAACTGATCTCCCAACTTTTCCCGCCTCCAGGACTGTGAACTCCTCGGTGGGCGGAACCAACCGCCTGGCTCCACCCCCTGGTGTGGACATCAGCCCCTGGAGGAAGGCAACAAGGATTTGTGTTTGGCTTCGGTGTGCCTAGCCGGGGTGTAGGGTGTGTTGGTGTAGTAACTGTGACGACCTGGCTTGTCCAGGGCGCCACACAACCATAGGACAGTGCTCCTAGATAGGACATATAGAGGGAGGCTGTAAGTGCATCGTCACACTTCAACACACGTCCAGACACAACTTCAAAACAATATTTCTAGCTTCTTGTGCTGTGCTTTGGGGTCATAAAGGGATCAACTGGCTTATGTTTTTAAAAGGGGTATGCATTAAGA
Organism: Anomaloglossus baeobatrachus; assembly: GCF_048569485.1. Taxonomy (NCBI): domain Eukaryota; kingdom Metazoa; phylum Chordata; class Amphibia; order Anura; family Aromobatidae; genus Anomaloglossus; species Anomaloglossus baeobatrachus. Next base: position 121,424,924 of record NC_134364.1, read on the forward strand.
ATAATGGTTTTGGGGGTAAAAGTTTCTGACAGGTTCCCTTTAAGACATCTAGTCTCTTACTTTACAATTTGAATTCATTATGGAGACATCCAAGAAATACCTCTGACTGGCTGACAAGCAGAACAATAATTCTAAGTCTCATATAGTATAACATTCCGCAATAGAGAATCACATATATGGCCCAATTTATCAAAGAATTCTAGTGTACAAGCTTCAAAAATTTGTAAAATTCCGGCGCAATTTGGCATTGTGCCTACATTTTGTGACTTTTGATGTATTTTCCCCAGTTTTTCCCAGCTCCATCAAGATGGATTAAGCTGGGGTAGGACGGTGGCGCGGCTTGGCCAGATGCCACAATGCGTCTAATTCTTGACGAGCTGTACCATTCTGTATGCCATCAATTGCACTCCAGTATCTAACTGGAGTGAGATTTCAGGCTCACTAATGAGACAATTCATGAACTCCCCTTTTAAAGAACTAGTGATAGGCTGGATTTTACATCTGACAAAACATTACTTTGCATTTTTTGGGCACTCATGATAATAACAAGACCAAGTGAATCTGTAAATTTAAACAATTTTATATACAGCAAGACCTTTATATTATCATTCAGATTGCAATAAAAAATGAAATTGTAGCCAGAGAGGTACCCCGAGGATTTCCTGCTTATGTCTTGGCCCATTTTTTCCTCTACGGACAAGTCCATGGATCTAATGCGGGCATCACACGAGACGATCTATTGTGCGATCGCACCCGCCCCCGTCGTTTGTGCGTCACAAGCAATTAGTTGCCTGTGGCGCACAAAGTCGTTAAACCCCCTTAGCGCACTTACCTGCTGAGCGACTTCGCTGTGGGCGACGAACATCCTCTTCCTGAAGGGGGTGGGACGTTCGGCGTCAAAGCGACGTCACACAGCGGCCGGCCAATAGAAGCGGAGGGGCGGAGATGAGCGGGACGTAAACATCCTGCCCACCTCCTTCCTTCCACATAGCCGGCGGGACGCAGGTAAGCTGTGTTCATCGTTCCCGGGGTGTCACACAGAGCCATGTGTGCTACACTAGGTACGATGAACAACCGGCGCACAGAAGAAGAAATTACTTTTTGAAAATAAGCGACGTGTCAACGATACACGATTTGCAACCGATTTGCTATCATTCAGAGTCGCTCGCAGGTGTCACGCGCAGCGACGTCGCAAACGATGCCAGATGTGCGTCATGAAAACCGTGACCCTGATGACATATCGCACGATAGATCGTCTCGTGTGATGCCCGCATAAGAGGGGCAATGGCAATGAACTATCCACAGAAAGTTGTAGACCATGAATGATGAAGGTGTAACTCCAGAAGCTTAAAGGTTTCCTGGCCACTAGATTGTGGGTCACAGACGGAATCTTGTAAATTTCATGATTACATGGGAATAAGCTCCTGGAGCCAGCTGAGCCTCATTATTGTCCTTGTTTCCCATCCAACCTGTCGATGAAAACTGATATTCGCCGAATGAGGTGAGAATTTGATGTTGCCAACATCTTCTCCCACAGGATTCAATGTGAGCCAGAAATTCAGTGCAATATAGCAACAGCATCATACCTGGATCCAAACCAAGTGTAATACTAATGATGTGTTGGCAGAGGAAAAGGAATAATGTTATCATCCTGAGGATAGAAGATTGTCTACAGGTAAAACTAGATCCCAGAGACTCAACCTAGAAGTAAAACAACACATAATGCTGAGGGCAAAGATCTGATATACGTCTAATTGTATATAATATGTACCACACTGGTATAACCTGGGCACCTTCTGTGTAATATATGCCCAGCTGGTATAAATTAAATATCTTTTTGTATATACTAATGGCAGAGCCTCTAGCACCAACAGGGCAGGACGAACAGGCAAAGTCAATAGCAAGGCAGATGGGAGGGTCAGGACGGACAGGCAAAGTCACTAGTACCAACAAAGCAGGATGGACAGACAGCAGGTTCGGGTGGGACAGGACTGGAGACAGGTGCCAATAGGCAGGACGGGACTGAAACCAGGTGCTAACAGGCAGGATGAGCTGGTAGCCAGGTATGGGTAGGGACAGAACTGAAACCAGGTGCCACCAGGCAGGACAGGCTGGCAGCCAAGTACAGGTAGGACAGGCTGGTAGCCAGGTGCCAACAGGAAGGATGAGCTCTGACTACCTATGGGCAGGACAGGACTGGAACCAGGTGCCAACAGGCAGGGCAGGCTGGGAGCCAGGTACAGATGGGACAGGACATGACGGGCCCAGGTACAGGCAGGACAGGTACCAGCAGGACAGGACGGGACAAACCGGGTGACCTGACCACTGACTAGACAGAATCAACTGACTAACAGAACTGAGGGTGTTGAACAGGCAACTCCCCTAGTGGGAGATTGCCTGAAAAACCTTAGTGCCTCGCAGCATTAGGCTGAGAGGCATTCCTGGAAGTGGCATGCTGGCCCTTTATGAGAGGGGCAGGGCGCACATGCACACTTAGTAGCACTCCCGGAGGTCCTGTGACACGCGCGCACACTCTGGGAGGCAGGAGGAAGAGAAACCCACGTGAAGGAGAGGTAGGGACAATGGGCACCGTGGAAGGACCCTTCCGCGGTGGTGAGTTCGAGGGCATCCCTGCAGGAGAGCAAGGAGTGCAGGGATGCAGCAGTACACTAGTACACAATACATATTTTGTCATATAATGCTATGCATCACGCTTGTGTCTATATATATATATATATATATATATATATATATATATATACACTGGTATATCCTGGGTATATTTTCTATATGATTATATACACTGCTCAAATAAAATAAAGGGAGAACTTAACACACTGTAACTCTAAAAGGCCATTTACATGCTGCAACATCGCTAATGATTTATCGTTGGGGTCACGGTGTTTGTGACGCACATCTGGCGGTGTTAGCGACATCGCAGCGTGTGACACGTACGGGCGACCTTCAAAGATTGCAAAAGAGGTAAAAATCATTTGTTTTGGAGAGGTCGTTCATTTACCAAAAATAGTTGTATGTGCAATAACGAGGTTGTTTGTTGTTCCTGCGGCAGCGCACATCGCTATGTGTGACACCGCAGGAACGAAAAACATCTCCTTACCTGCGACCGTCGGCAATGAGGAAGGAAGGAGGTGGGTGGGATATTCCGCCCGCTCATCTCCGCCCTTCTGCTTCTATTGGGCGGCCGCTTAGTGACGTCGTTATGACGCCGAACGAACTGCCCCCTTAGAAAGGAGGCGGTACGCCGGTCACAGCGACGTCGCTAGGCAGGTAAGTACGTGTGACTGTTCCTAGCGATGTTGTAAGCCACGGGCAGCGATTTGCCCGTGACGCACAACCAATGGGGGCGGGTTCGCACGCTAGCGATATCAGTACCGATATCGCAGCGTGTAAAGTACCCTTTAGTCAATCACTTCTGTGAAATCAACCTGCTCAGTTATGAAGCATCACTGACTGAGAATCATTTTTTCCTGCTGTTATACAAATGGAAATAAAAACAGGTAGAAATTATTGGCAATTAGCAAAACAACCCTTCTAAAGGAGTGGCTCTGCATGTGTGACCTCAGACCATTTCTCTGTTTTCATCCTTTTTGGCTGTTGTTTTGGTCACTTTTGCATTTTGTCATTGCTCTCACCCCTAGAAGTAGTATGACGCGGTGTCTACAACCCACAGACGTTGCTCAGGTAGTGCAGCTCATCCAGAAGGGCACATTAATGCGAGCTGTGAAAAGAAGGTTAGCACTGTCTGTCACCACTGTGTCCAGAATAAAAAAGAGAGAACCTGTGGAGGTCCTATGACGTGGATGGCTTGGGGTACATATACCTGCTCTTGTTTTTCCCTCATTGTATATTGTTCCTGTCTGTTATATACCGTCCTGAGGAAGGGGTCTGAGACCCCTGAAACGCATAGACTTATATATGTTCATGCAGTAAAGGACCTGGATCAATAATCCCTTACTGGCATTGGAGATTAGCGCGGCAATCACCTCCGTTCTTTCCTGAAAAGATTGTCACCCCAATAAAAGACTCCTGTCCACAGACCCCATTAATCAGTCAGACTCTAGCCTCTACAATATGGGCGACCACAGAGCTTTCTAAGGAAGTCAGGGACAAGATCATAGACCTGCACAAGGCTGGAAAGGGCTATAAAACCATAGGTAAGACGCTGGGTGAGAAGGAGACAAGTGTTGGTACAATAGTAAGAAAATGGAAGAAATACAAACTGAGGGTCAATCGACATTGATGCTCCATGCAAAATCTCACCTCGTTGGGTATCCAGGATCATGAGGAAGGTGAGAGAACAAACTTAAACTGCACGGGGGTACTTGTTAATGATCTCAAGGCCACTGGGATCATTGTCACCAAAAAAACTATTGGTAACACATGACGCCGTAATGGATTAAAATCCTGCTGTGCCCGCAAAGTCCCACTGCTCAAGAAGGCTCATGTGCAGCCGCCCCATCTGAAGTTTGCCAATATCTGGAGGATTCTGAGAGTGATTGGGAGAAGGTCCTGTGGTCAGATAAGACAAATATTGAGCTCTTTGGCCTTAACTCAACTCGCTATGTTTGGAGGAAGAGAAATGCTGCCTATGACCCAAAGAACACCATTCCCACTGTCAGGTATGGAGGTGGAAGCAATATGTTTTGTGGGTGTTTCTCTACTAAGGGCACAGGACTACTTCACCACATCAATGGGACAATGGACGGAGCTATGTATCGTAAAATCTTGAGTGACAACCTCCTTCCCTCCACCAGGACATTAAAAATGGGATGTGGCTAGGACTTCCAGCATGCAATGACCCAAAACACACAGCCAAGGCAACAAAGGAGTGGCTCAAAAAGAAGCACATTAAGGTCATGGAGTGGCCTAGCCAGTCTCCAGACCTTAATCCCATAGAAAACTTATGGAGGAGCTGAAGCTCCGAGTTGCCAAGTGACCGCCTCAAAATCTTAATGATTTAGAGACGATCTGCAAAGAGGAGTGGAGGAAAGTTCCTCCTGACATGTGCAGAAACCTCATTATTATTATTATTATTATTATTATTATTATTATTATTTATAGAGCACCATTGATTCCATGGCGCTGTACATGAGAAGGGGGTTACATACAGAACACACATACAAGTTACAGTAGACAGACTAGTACAGAGGGAAGAGGGCCCTGCCCTTGCAGGCTTACATTCTAAAGGATTTTGGGGAGGAGACAGTAGGTGGGGTGTAGGTTGGGCGGCAGCTCCGCACGGTGATGGGGCGGCAGCTCCGCACGGTGGTTGGGCGGCAGCTCTGCACGGTGGTGAAGCAGTGAGGTCATTGTAGATTGTAGACATTTCTGAACAGATGAGTTTTCAGGTTCCGTTTGAAGTTTGCAAGTGTAGTAGATAGTCTGACGTGTTGAGGCAGCGAGTTCCAGAAGACTGGGGATGCTCGGGAGAAGTCTTGGAGTCGGTTGCATGAGGAGCGAATGAGAGAGGAGGAGAGAAGGAGATCTTGGGAGGACCGGAGATTACGTTTTGGAGTGTAGCGAGAGATTTGTTTAGAGATATATGGAGGAGACAGTTTATGGATGGCTTTATAGGTCAGTGTTAGTATTTTGAATTGGATATGATGGAAGATTGGGAGCCAATGGAGGGATGTGCAGAGAGGAGAAGCGGGGTGGTATTGAGGAGAGAGGTGGATCATTCGGGCAGCAGAATTAAGGATGGACTGAAGAGGGGCGAGCGTGTTAGCAGGGAGACCACAGAGGAGGATGTTGCAGTAGTCGAGGCGGGAGATTATGAGGGCATGCACTAGCATTTTTGTAGATTGAGAATTGAGGAAGGGACGGATTCTGGAAATATTTTTGAGTTGAAGATGACAGGAGGTAGTGAGGGATTGAATGTGTGGTATAAAGGACAAGGCAGAGTCAAAGGTCACTCCGAGGCAGCGAACTTTGGGTGCTGGCGAGAGCGTGATGTTATTTATTGTAATAGGTAGATCAGGTAGAGAGTGTAGGTGAGATGGAGGAAAGATGATCAGTTCAGTTTTGGCCACATTGAGCTTTAGGAAGCGAGAGGAGAAGAAGCAAGATATAGCAGATAGGCACTCTGGGATTCTGGACAGTAGAGATGTGACATCTGGGCCAGAGAGGTAGATCTGAGTGTCATCAGCATATAGGTAGTACTGGAAGCCATGGGACTTTATGAGTTGTCCCAGGCCAAATGTATAGATGGAAAAGAGTAAGGGTCCCAGGACAGAGCCTTGAGGGACGCCAACAGAAAGATGGCGGGATGAAGAGGTTGTGTGGGAGTGGGAGACACTAAAAGTGCGGTTGGAAAGATATGAAGAGATCCAAGAGAGGGCGAGGTCTCTGACACCAAGGGAAGAGAGGATCTGTTACAACAGTGGTCAACAGTGTCAAAAGCTGAGGACAGGTCTAGAAGTAGGAGTATAGAGAAGTGGTTGTTAGCTTTGGCAGTAAGTCATTTGTGATTTTAGTCAGGGCAGTTTCAGTGGAATGATGTGGACGGAAGCCGGACTGTAGGTTGCATCATCAAGTACAAAAATGTCTGACACTTGTGCTGCCAACAAGGGGACAGCCACCAAGTATTAAGTCTTGTTTGTCAGAGGGATCAAATACATATTTCTCTGTTCAAAATGCAAACAAATTTATACTGATGTACAGAAATCATAATTGGATTTGTTTCCTTGGAGTAAAATATGGTTAACAGAAGAATATAATTATTTCAAACATTGTCCCCCTTTTAGATAAACAAATCTATTCTTATAATTCAATCAGCAAGACACAGTGATATCAGCTACCTTGTCCTTGTTAATACTTGCTCCTGAGTTAACAAAAACATCACTGAAGTTATAAAAACAAGTCATTATGTAGCAGGGCTGAAATTCAGTTTACATAGTGTTTTTGTGATTGTTAATTTCCCTAACTAGAAATGAATTTGCAATATTTTTGGCAATTCACTTGATTGCTCTTTATAATAATCTAAAATTAATTCAAATTGCCACAATGAAAACGTAAGCAACAAACTTTGTGAAAAGCAAAAGTTATGTCAGTCTCAAAACGTTTGGCTAAGACGATATACAGTTAGGTCTAGAAACATTTGGACAGTTAACATTTGGCATTTTAGCTGTTTAACAAAACATAGTCCATATATAGTAATAAGATCAATATGGGCGTAAAGTGCAGACTCTCAGCTTTAAATTAAGGTTATTCAGATCCTAATTAGAGTAAGGGTTTATAAGATAGAGCTTTTTAAAATGTAACTGCCTCTTTTTCAAAGAACCCCAAAAAATTAAACAGTGAACTCAAAAAAGCTCTTTAATGGGCTGCATGGGCTAATCCCTCTTAAATCCATAATTGATCAAGCAGGTTAAAGGTCTGGAGCTGATTCCAGGTGTGGCATTTGCTTTTGGAAGCTGTTGCTCTGAACCCACAACATGCGGTCAAATGAGATCTCAAAGGAAGAGTAACAGAAACATCATTAGGCTGAAAAAAATGAATAAATACATCAAATAACAGAAATATAAGGAGTTGCCAAATATAGTTTGGTACATTCTGCAAAGAAAAAGAACACGCTGGTGAGATTGGGAACCAAAAAATCCAAGATACCCACAGAAGACAACAATGGTGGATGACTGCCGAATCCTTTCCATGGTAAAGAATAACCCCTTGAGAACTCATGAAGAAAGAAAGGTGCAAAAAGCCATGGAAAGTCATGAGCCAAGCTGAAATCTATCAGTAATTATAAAGCATTCCTGCCACTTAGTGAAACATAATATCAGCTGGTATAACTGATGGCCTATAATAAGGTGTCTCATTACCAAGGTGCCACACAACATCCAATGTTTGTTATGTGGTACCAGTGAGCTGTCTCAAGTCATTTGCAAACGTGTTATTGGAAAACATATTGATGACATGGGTTACAGAAAAATTTCCAAACTAGTGAAGATTCCAGTGAGCACTAGTGGGGCCATAATCCGGAAGTGGAAAGAACATTGTTTCACCATAAACTGGCCACAACCTGTCATAATATGACTGTAGGATGCTGTCCCTCACTCAGGGGGTTCCTTACTATATCCCTAACACCAGTGTTACTTCTAAAGGTGGAGATGACTTAGTCTCGTACCTGGCTATGCTCTTGACCAGAACTAATCTGATTCCTCCCTCCTACCTGGGAAGGAAGGGACAGAAGTGAGATGGAAAGACAGATTGATACAGAAAGGGGAAAACCAAAACTCTGAAACACTGCAAACTCACGGGAACTAACAATGAGAGACTCCATGAAAAAGGAAGAGCAGGAAGGTTGCAACAAAAAGACATCAAGGGTTAACTCAACAACTTAACACAGCAACAAGTACTACAACCACAAGAAAGTCTGGAGAGAGTTTGTGAACCCTTCAGAATTTTTCATATTTCTGTATAAAGTTGACTTAAAACTACAGATTTTCACACAAGTCATAAAAGTAGATAAAGAACCAAATCAAACGAATGAGGTATAAATATTAGACAATGATTCAATATCAATTGTCTGTGAGTAGCAAAATGTTTGAACTTTTACTATTAGTCTAAAAGTGAAATTAAGAATCTTCTCAATCAATAGGTTGACAATCTTGTGTAAGTTGTTGACCTGTTTTATTTCAAAATCTAACAAAAGATGATCTTCAAAACACGTTTGTGTAACTGTACCATGGCATGACCAATGGAGATAATCTGAGGACCTCAGAAGAAGAGTTGTTAGGGCTGGAACAGGTTACAAGACCAAATTTTAAAAAGTTTGGACTCCGCCAATGAACAGTCAAACAGAATGTCCACAAATGGAGGAATAGAAAGGTGTCAGAACATGCCGTCAATCGTACCTTGATGTGTATGGTCTAAACTTTGGCCGGAAAGTGACTACAAGAGCCGCGGGGATATTGGAACTGGACAAGGAACCAAAGATGAACATGACGTAATGTGGATAGTGTTGTACGTATGCATCATTCACCACGATCTATTATTTTTACAATTGTGTGGTCCACCCCTCAGCTCCCTTATTCTGTTACGAAGAATTAGGCTACTTTCACACTTGCGTTCAGCGGAGTCCGTCACTATGGAGAATAGCGCAGTCCGTTAACGCACTCCGCTATTCTCCATAGACTTGTATGGATGACGCACTGTAACGCAAGTGTAAGCGTTGCATCCGCTGGACGACGCAGCGTCGCTATTTTGACGCTGCGCTGGGCGGATGGAACGCTGCCTGTAACGTTTTTTTGAGCAGCGGAAACCTTTATTTTTCACTGCGCATGCTCTCTTTTTTTTTTTTAAATCACAAACTTTATTTTATTTCTCGGTGGCCGAACGTTCAGCTGAGCGCTTGGCCGCCGGCATGTTAGGGCACTCAGCTGAGCACTCGGCCGCCGGCATGTCAGGGCACTCAGCTGAGCGCTCGGCCGCCGGCATGTCAGGGCACTCAGCTGAGCGCTCGGCCGCCGGCATGTCAGGGCACTCAGCTGAGCGCTCGGCCGCCGGCATGTCAGGGCACTCAGCTGAGCGCTCGGTCGCCGGCATGTCAGGGCACTCAGCTGAGCGCCCGGCCGCCGGCATGTTATAGAGCTCAGCTGAGCGCCCGGCCGCCGGCATGACAGGGCACTCAGCTGAGCGCCCGGCCACCGGCATGTCAGGGCACTCAGCTGAGCGCCCGACCGCCGGCATGTTATAGAGCTCAGCTGAGCGCCCGGCCGCCGGCATTTGAGAGCGCTCGGCCGCCGGCTATTAAGAGCGATCAGCTGATCGTTCACAATAGTCAGCTGCCGGTACTGTAAAGAAGAAAAAATATAAATGAATAAATAACGCTTTCCGTTATTTTGTACGATCCGTAGCATTGCGTTGTGCCACTATATGCAACGCATCCGTTGCATCCGTCACACAACGCAATGCTACGGAAGCCGTCCAACGCAAGTGTGAAACCAGCCTTAAAATACTAACTCTGGATTGGAAAAATGACAGAATTATTCATGTATGTACGATGGGTCCTCTTGATCGTCAGAGTAGAGACCATGCAGAGGTTTGGAATAGCAGCAGTATTAAAAAGATTTTGGAAACAAAAGCTCTATACCCCGACACCTCACAGCTGTGGAGGATCATTCTGGAAGGTTCTAAAAGAGGTAGAATTAACATATAAGTATGCACAAAGGATGAATCTGGCAAGGCACTCGAGCGAGGCTGCTGCGTCGGCCGATACGTGAGGTAGCGTGCTGCAAGTCCAATAAAGCAGCTTTGTATTTTTGTTTTTACTGTCCGATGCTGGCAACCCTTCCTTTTCTTCTCACAAAAGATAAAATGCTGCTCCCTGTAATTATCTGGATGCGCTGTCTACAGCGGGGAGGATGATACGATGTGACAGCTAAATAACCACAGATCTGCAAACACTCTAACCTGAGAAATAACGAGAAATAAGAATCGACATGACAGAAACCGAGATAACGGAATCGGAGCTTTATTGTTGGAAGATCCAAGTAACACGAGCAATTAGTGGCATATGTCATGGGGTTCTCCATCACATCCCAGAAGACGAGGAGAGCGTGTTCTGTTTTGCGTAGCAAAGAGGAAATCAAGAGGAGGAAAGAAAATCTGTCCAGTGCAGCTGATATATAACTTATATGAGCAGAAACAAGACAAACCATAACCAATATATGGCAAGAGGCAATAATATTATATGTTATGTAATTATCCCATCAATGGCAATTAGGATTATATTGGCGTTTGTGCTTTACAAACTGCGGCACAATTTAGGGTCAAGGTCCCAGCTAATGGACCCAGTTTAAATAAATTCCACCTATGTGGTAATTTCCAATTAAATATCCTTATTGTTATAGGTGTGTCATGATTGACAGACAACCCTGTGGTGTTTGGCTGCATAAACTGCTCCTTGATATCCCATCCTTTCCTCTGTGATATGAATGGAGTTTTGTGTATCTTCTCTGTTAGGGTATACTCTTTCGCCTTTAGGACCCTGTGGAGATCTGTTCCTATCAAATGCTAATGTGACACCCCTGGACTGTCAGGTCGTCATAGGGTATTGCACAATCTGTCCTCCCATGCAGTATCCACCTCCCTCTTGGTTATGGGTCCCTAACCAAATGGGGTTGCCTACATCAGCTAATCAAATTTTAGATACACCCTGCACCACACCCACCAAACACACCAGTGGACGGCTTGAGTGTAATAGAGTCGCCCACCTGGGGAGTCAGGGAGGGGAGGTGAGGAGTGTATTGAGTAGTCAGTAGGGAGTTGGAGAGTAGACCTCGAGCTATGAGGAGCTCTGAGGAGGTCAGGAGCAGAGACTCCCATAAGGAGACTGTCTAGGTGGCACACGGTGGTCTGGGCCTAGAGGAGTTGGACCCCCGGTCGCAGGTGATCATGGCAAGGGGCTCAGATCTGTCTATCAGGACAGCCGGCGACCTTGCACCATCACCGGGCTGGGACCAAGGCATGATGGGGTACTTGGGCCCTAGGTCAGGGAGTAGCTGCATGCAACCCGATAATTTACCCGTGGAGAATGGGGCCTTCAAGATCCGTTCCCAACCGCTCAAAAGTCAAGGCACTACCGCAACGAGGAGGATAGGACTTTCCATTCAAAACGGTCCAAAAATCCCAAGCCTGAGCCCTGAGAGCAAGCTCCCATACTTAGCCACAGTGGGGAGCGGGACCCGGCAAGTTTCACACTACCGGGACCACCAGAGAAGTAAACTTAGTTCCCAGGAGGCAGGTCACAGATCACCAGGCAGCACCATTGGGGACGGGAGCCGAACTAGCTCCCCTCAGCAGCAGCGGTGTCCAGAGATTTGGTTTACTCGATTGTCGGTGTCTGCTTAATGGACTGAGTGAGTACAAGAGTGATCCCTGCATCCCACAACCTTATCCCCACACCAAGTCCCGGGGCATCCCCTACCCATGGAGGGTTCCAACACCTGGCTGCCCCGTTCCATCATCCCCGGGGACTCTCAACTGCAGCGGTGGTACTCCTAATTACCACATACCACGGGTGGCGTCATGAACTCTATAATCCCTTGTAAATATCGCCTTCATTTGAGCGGCCGCATGACCCCCAGGTCCGGAGACCCTCGAGCCACTGAGAACCCGGATCCGAGCAGCTCGGCTGCTGCCACATGGGCGGCACACTAATCATTATCCCTCACCCTCTGTGTATTTATATACCAGCATTCCCATTTTGTATGTTACTGGTGAAAGAGTTAAGTCTCTATATAGTCCTGATTGCAAGCAATCGACTTGTACTCATCTGGAGAAATGTTGTATGTTGCTGCTCCTCTCCCCAAGTTATCTTGGAGAAAAGTTGTTTGTTTTTGTTGCCCTGTTTGATCTTTAGGGCTTAGTGGAGTTGACTAGCGCTCATCCTGCCCATTCACTAGCCAAGGCCCAGTTCAGGGTCAGCCAGGGCCAAGTATCCTGCTTGGCACATAAGTGTGGAGTCTATCTAGAGATGTCAGGGGAGCGAGGGGCCAGTGGAAGGTTTTATCAGGGGTCACTGTTACACCTCGTGGCTCTCCTGTTGCAAGGAATGAGGTGGTCCCCCATTCCTTGTCTGCCGCGAGCCCTCCTGCTCAGCAGCACCAAAGGTCTGGGAGACTGCGCAGTCTGCAGGAGTTGCCTCCTTGGAGACGCAGCAGAAGGGTGACACCTGGTGGTTCTCCCCTTGCAAGGAATGGAGTGGTCTCCCATCCCTTGTCTGCCACGAGCCCTCCTGCTCAGCATCACAGAGGGTCTGGGAGGTTGCGCAGTGTGCAAGGGATGGATGCTCAGGGAAGCAGCAAGACTTCCCTTATCTCTGCACATTGTGAAACCGAGGATCCCGCCTTTATGACCCAGAGGCAGGAAGATGAGTATGTGCCCCACGTGACGTCTTCTGATTCGCTCACTGATAGCACACGGCCCGATAACGAGGCTGGTGGTGTGCTGAATCCTGACTGGCCGGGCCAAGACGTCACGAATCCTGATTGGGTCACGTCCATCTCGCGCCCGCCCTTGGGTGGAGCTACACCTCCTTAAAAGCTCCCCCTGCCATCATGGCGGCGCGCGACCGTCCTTCTATGTTTGGATGTCTGGCAGCGTGCTGCCACGCCACTGCTCAGGCATTATTGTCTTTTGTGGGCTTGGTCCTTGCTGCTTAGGCAGCACCTGGTTTGCAGGCCATGTTCCTGCCTTGCTGCTCCGGCAGTATCTCCTTCAGCAGGCCGTGTTCCTGCCTTGCTGCTCCGGCAGTATCTCCTTCAGCAGGCCGTGTTCCTGCCTTGCTGCTCTGGCAGTATCTCCCTCGACAGGCTGTGTCCCTGTCCCAGGTGAGCTCCTCGAGTCTCCACCGGACTCACCTGGTTATTGAAAGCACACGTACGTGGGCACCTCTGTGCTACCCTCGTGCCATATCTTGTGACTCCCGCTGGCACACGTGCGTAGGCACCTCTGTGCGTCCCCGTGCAACAGGTACACCGATCGAGAAGCCCCGAGCCATACAACCCTCACGGGTTAGGGCGGACCGGTGTACATAGATCGTCTGTGACATTCCAGACGATCACTAGTAGCAACCCGCTCACTCTTTCCTGACCATAGCAGCGGTCCCTTACACCGCACAGTGGACCTTGACCGGCGGAAGCTGTCCATTTCCCATCTTGGCACGCTTCCCCGGGTCCCCCTCGTAACAGGTCACCATCTTACCCTCCACTAGACACAGGGTTTCCTCTTCCCTCCCCTTTCTTTTTGCCGTTCACTAGGTATTTCTCCATATCTAGCGTGACACTCATGCAGTAAAAACTGATTCATTAAAGGGAATCTGCCAGCAAGTTTTTGCTATGTAACCTGAAGACGGCATGCTGCAAGGTTTAAAACATAAAATTCGTGGATGCCTGTCTTGTTAAGGTCCAATCTGTTATTTGATATGAAGCAGTACTTCCCATTGTTTGGACTACAAAGTCACATGCATGCCAGTCTGACCGCCCCCTCCTGTGACTGACACTTCACTGTCAATATACAACCCCTATTGAGAGCCTGGTGTGGGCATGACAGGACCCTCAGCTCAGCCTCATACTAAATCTAAAAATTTTGGTTATTTCAAAACATCGGCACCCAGTAATCTAAGTGATGCATCATTGGCTTCAGGATCATTTTGCCTACAACATGTTGTTTTCATATGAGGTAGCAAAAACCTGCTGACAGATTCTCTCAAGACTGGCGTTCTGTACTACAGTCATATTAAGGGGTGTGCAGAAATAAGGTTCACCAAAATCATTAAGAGGCACATGCTACGTAATCAGTTATCAGTTGCGTGCGCCGCACCAGAAATATTATTCTAGTCACTGCTGGAGTAACACTTCTGGAGACAGAAATGCTGCCACTTTTGCGGAGTTTGATGGGTGGGCATAGCAAAGCCCCATCCCACCCCGGCACCTCCCCACTTCTACCCATTTTGAAGAATCTTCTTAAAACTGTCCTGAAAATGTCAAAAGTCACAAAATGTTTGCACAACTCTGATTTGCACAAAAGTTTTGCAAGTTTTCAAGTCATTTTATGCATAAATGCTTTGATGAAACGGGGCTAATGTCTCTTCAGTTAAGGAAATATTGAAGATCCAAGATCGCTAATTGCTAAATTCCGAAGAATAAAAACTTGTATAAATGCCTGAACAATGCTGGTCCTCGGGGGACATCTGCAGCCACTTTTACACGAAGAAATATTGGGGACAAGGTCATAAATCGTTGACCGTTGAGATTATTATACATTGGCCTGCTTTTGAACGGAATATTTGGTTTCGGAAAACCACTGTCCCAATCATGGTTTGTTTTGAAAAAAAAGTACATCATGTTCCAAATTATTATGCAAATTGGATGTAAGTGTCCTAGCGATTAATAATGAAGGTCATTGATGGTCTTGTGTCTCAGGGTCTTTGGATCACTGAACTCAATCTCAGATACCTGTGATAATTAGTTTGCCAGGTGAGGCCCAATAAAAGGAAAACCGGATGCTCCACAATATTAAGCAACCACAGTTTTCAAGTAACATGGGAAAGAAAAAGGATCTCTGCTGCCGAAAAGCATCAAATAGTGCAATGCCTTGGACGAGGGATGAAAACATTAGATATTTCAGGAAAACGTAAGCGTGATCATCGTACTGTGAAGAGATCTGTGGCTGTTTCAGAGCACATTCGTGTTCATGCTGATAAAGGCAGAATAAGGAAGGTTTCTGCCAGGCGAGTCCAGTGGATTAAGAGAGCAGCTGCTAAAAAGCCATTACAATCCAGCAAACAGATATCTGAAGCTGCTGGTGCCTCTGGAGTCCCTCGAACCTCAAGGTGTAGGATCCTTCAAAGGCTTGCTGTGGTGCATAAACCTACTGTTCGGCCACCCCTAACCAGGGCTCACAAGCAGAAACGGTTGCAGTGGGCCCAGACACATATGAAGACTAATTTTCAAACAGTTTTGTTTACTGATGAGTGTCGAGCAAACCCTGGATAGTCCAGATGGATGGAGTAGTGGATGGTTGGTGGATGGCCACCATGTCCCAACAAGGCTGCGACGTCAGCAAGGAGGTGGAGGAGTCATGCTTTGGGCCGGAATCATGGGGAGATATCTGGTTGGCCCCTTTAGGGTTCCTGAAGGTGTGGAAATGACCTCTGCAAAGTATATAGAGTTTCTGACTGACAACTTTCTTCCATGGTACAAAAAGCAGAAATGTGTCTTCAGGAACAAAATCATCTTCATGCATGACAATGCACCATCTCATGCTGCAAAGAATACCTCTGTGTTATTGGCTGCTATGGGCATAAAAGGAGATAAACTCATGGTGTGGCCACCATCTTCCCCTGACCTCAACCCTATAGAGAATCTTTGGAGTATCATCAAGCAAAAGATCTATGAGGGTGGGAGACAGTTTACATCAAAACAGCAGCTCTGGCAGGAGATTCTGACATCATGCAAAGAAATTCAAGCAGAAACTCTTCAAAAACTCACAAGTTCAATGGATCCAAGAATTGTGAAGGTGATATCAAAGAAGGGTTCCTATGTTACATGTAACTTGGCCTGTTAGGATGTTTTGGATTTAAATAGATTTTTATTTCAGTGAATGTGACCTCCTAATGCTGCGAATTCCACAAATCAGCATTTTCAGTTCTTTATAACATGTAAAATGTTTAGAAACTCTCCTGTGCCTAATAATTTGGAACAGGAAGATTATACTGTTATCATTGGGAGGTTTCTACAATAAAATTCGATGTATCCTCTAACGGGTGATGACTTTTATTAGACTGACTGTCATTTGAACCGACCATTTAGGAAAATGAGAGAAAAATATAATTTGCATAATAATTTGGAACATGGTGTATATCACCATATCTCATGACAATGGGATACAATGGTTTCATTGGTCATGTTGAATGTTATGTTTCTGCCACGTATTGGTAGAGAGCCTTGCCAAGGTATAAAGGTCCTCAAAATAATATTGGGAACTCAACACAACCAGAATGAACTTTTTTTTTATCCAACTTATCAAAACATTTTTTTAATAATCAAAGCTCGAAATTTGAACTAAATTTTATGGACCTCGAATTGCATGAAAGTCGTGCGATACATTAAGTTGGCCATCAGGCAGAACAATTAAATATGTTGGCTTCCTGAAATAATGTACAGTAACTGGCCCCGTAATGACCAAGGCCAAGAATATGCCGGACACTTCCAATGTCACTGTAGCATATGCCTCAATTAACATAGTACAGATTTGGCACAAGCCACTGCTTAGCAGGTCCTGAATTTTGGTAGTCACTCGCTCACCTTTGGGAAAAAAAATTAGCAGAAGGGGACAGAAATCAAAAGTGAAGACTGCGGGATAGCAAATGAGATTGGGCCGAAATGTCAAAAAGTTATAATCAGACACTCAAAGGGTCAAAGTTAGGAGAACATCTAAGAGGTTCAGCTGTAGATAATACAAGAGACAGAAGAGTAACAATGCAAATCATACAGTACAGACCAAAAGTTTGGACATACTTTCTCATCTCTAGAACAACTATTAAGAGGAGACTTTGTGCAGCAGCCTTCATGGTAAAATAGCTGCTAGGAAACCACTGCTAAGGACAGGCAACAAGCAGAAGAGACTTGTTTGGGCTAAAGAACACAAGGAGTGGACATTAGACCAGTGGAAATCTGTGCTTTGGTCTGATGAGTCCAAATTTGAGATCTTTGGATCCAACCACCGTGTCTTTGTAGAAAAGGTGAATGGATGGACTCTACATGCCTGGTTCCCACCGTGAAGCATGGAGGAGGAGGTGTGATGGTGTGGGGGTGCCCTGTCGGTGACACTGTTGGGGATTTATTCAAAATAGAAGGCATACAGAACCAGCATGGCTACCACAGCATCTTGCAGCGGCGTGCTATTCCATCCGGTTTGTGTTTAGTTGGACCATCATTTATTTTTAACAGGACAATGACCCCAAACTCACCTTCAGGCTGTGTAAGGGCTATTTGACCAAGAAGGAGAGTGATGGGGTGCTCCGCCAGATGACCTGGTCTCCACAGTCACCAGACCTGAACCCAATTGAGATGGTTTGGGGTGAGCTGGACCTCAGAGTGAAGGCAAAAGGGCCAACAAGTGCTAAGCATCTCTGGGAACTCCTTCAAGACTGTTGGAAAACCATTTCCGGTGACTACCTCTTGAAGCTCATCAAGAGAATGCCAAGAGTGTGCAAAGCAGTAATCAAAGCAAAAGGTGGCTACTTTGAAAAACCTAGAATATAAGACATATTTTCAGTTGTTTCACACTTTTTTGTTAAGTATTTCATTCCACATGTGTTAATTCATAATTTTGATGTCTTCAATGTAAATCTACAATTTTTAGAGTCATGAAAATAAAGAACACTCTTTGAATGAGAAGGTGTGTCCAAACTTTTGGTCTGTACTGTAGATGTTTAAAATATAATACAACTTGTCTGATTGCCGTATGTGGAGTCAGGAAGGATTTTTTCCCCTAATGTGGCGCTTACTGTCTGCCACATAGGGTTTGTCTTCCTCTGGATCAAAATGCTAGATTAGGTCATGGGTTGAACTTGATGGACCTAAGTCTACCTTCAACCTTAAACACTAGGAAACTACAATAACTGGCCAAGGAACCTGTGAACAGTGCAGATTTTATTGTATGCTCACATCAATATTATTTATAAGGCTTTTTCAGCGGACTGTGGCAAATCCTCTTTGAATAGGCTTCATAGTGTGCCTACAATGTTCATAGTATTTTTCTTTTCCATGTGTTTCCAGAAGAGAAAAAAAATATTGTGAAATATCTTTGTGCCTAAAAAAAGGACAAATTTTAGCAACTGAATAAAACGCAGGCAGAAAAGAATAACACTTTATAAAAATTACCTAAGGAAGCCCAGTTGCAGTTACGCCATAGCTCAGGAACCACAGGGTGAAGATTGCTGCTCTCATCCAATCAGGTCCTTGTATTATTACTAAAGGGGATCTGTGAGCGGTATTTACACCCCAAACTATTTATATGTGCATGTAACTCTTTCAAAGACAAGTCCACCAATAACTATACATCAGGGGTGGGAAACTTTTTTCTACCTGGGGACATTTGGATATTTATAACCTAATTCTGCTACTGTACAAACTTATCAACTTGAAACTTATTTTGCTTTATTTGGTCACCCCTAATGTGATGGCTGGAACTGCTTCTATAATACTCATGCAATTCGGATTTCTGAAGTCTACATTACATAGAAGTCGACCAGACTCATGTATATACTGTATCACTGCTGTATATACAATACTTTCCATAGAATACACTGAGAGCCCTGTATATACATCATATAGCGGAGACTTAGAGTGCTGTATATGAGTCCTGGGACTGCTGTATATCTCACATACGTTACACAGCGACTGCTGTATATACATCACATAGGAGAAACAAACTGCTGTATATACATCACATAGGATACACTAGGACTGCTGTATATATATCACATAGGCAAAGCAGACTACTGCATACACATCACATAGAAGACAGAATACTTTATATTCATTACATAGGATACAATGAGACTGCTGTATATACATAACATAGGTGAGACTTAAAGTGATGTATATGTACACTGGGACTGCTGTATATATCACATAGGTTACACTGGGACTGGTGTATATACGTCACATAGGAGACACAGACTGCTGAATGTACATCACATAGGATACGCTATGACTGCTGTATATATATATATATATATATATATATATATATCGCAGAGGCAACAGACACTGCTGCATACACATCACATAGAAGACAGAATACTTTATATTTATTACATAGGATACACTGAGACTGCTGTATATACATAGTATACATTGGGATTGGTATATATGCATCACATAGGAGCCACCAATACTGCTTTATATACATCATAAAGGGGACGCTGAGACTGCTGTATATATCCCATAGATGATACTGAGACTGCTGTACATACATCACGTAGGTGACACTGTGGCTGCAGCATAGACATCCCATAGGACAGGATACACTGGGACTGATGAACATACATCATATAGGAGACACAGGGGCAGAAGCATATACATCACATAGGAAATAGTATAACTAAATCATATACATCACAAAGGATACACTGGGGCTGGAGCATATACATCACAAGAGACACTAGGACTGCAGCATATAAACACATAGGATACACTGAGGCTGCAGCATATATATATATATATATATATATATATATATATATATATCATATAGGAAATGATGGGGCTGTAGCATATATCACAGAAAATGCTGAGTAAATACATTAAAGGGGACACTGGGGAATATTCATCACAGGAGATGCTGGATGGGGCTAAGGTATATACATCACATAAGATGCTGGGACATATGCATTACAGGAGATGCTGGGGTATATACAATTATGGCCAAAAGTGTTGGCACCCTGTGGTGATGCTGCATGTGTGTGCTTGCAGTGTAAGAAGCAATGGAAGTGTCAGCGGCAGGCAAGCACTGCAGTTCCCAGAGAAAAGGCCACCGAGCGGGAGGTTCCCCCCACCCTGCTTTACATGACCAGTCCATTCCTCCATTACTGGGCCTGATAAGGAAAGTGCAGCAACCTTCAATCTGTGGTTCTTCTGATGCTTCAGAATTGCAGCTGGACCTGCTTGGCTTTGGGTTGCATTGTAGTTTTGGCACGGATGGAGATCCACAGATTACATGTATAATATATCAAGATATCACTAATGCAATACTATCATACTAAATAATAGATGTATTTTTCTCATAAACATGTCGTGAAGCTCGTGCAAACCGATTTCCACCCATCGTAGATGAAGCAATGCTGGTCATATAGGTCTTGGGTCCTGGCATAATATGTCTACTTTTCGCTCTGACACATCGGGACATAGAACATCCGTGTATAATTGAATGAAACCTTGTCCTTTTTTGAAAAGAAGAAGAATTGCTCCTTTCTTCTCTACAGACAGAAATCTTCTAATCTTAGAAATCACAACATGATAAAAAAACAATATCCCTTCTTCTCCAGCAGGGCGCTCCGAAAGGTTGTGCCTTTAGTCTTTATAACAGTGGTGCGTCACAGTGCCGCGGAGAGATAACTCTTCTACCGGTGGATAAATGACACAAGTATTGGATGTATTATCTCAATTTCATTTGTTTAAGCCATTGTCCTTGACATTACTATTTGCATATTAATAAAAATGCCAACCGACCACAGACACATAGAGACACTCATTACTAATAGTAAATGCTGACACAGACAAGTGGCCATCTCTGAAGACAGCGAGAGGGCAACATGCATGAAATGAGGAAAAGTCATTGTCTTTCATAGTTTCTCTGGGGATCTAAGTACAAACTGCGAAATCCAATAGTCAAATATGTGCTAAAATGATTCCACTGAGAAACATTGACAGTATCCTGATAATTTCCAGACCTTTGAAGCTGTTCCAGGATGACCTTCATGTCATATTAATATATCGGAAAATGGACAAAGACTAGGAATGTGGGCATCAATCATTCACTATCCATCAAGTGGCCAGCCCGAAGGATAACTTAGTTTGATGATACAAATTGAAACACGGCTTATGTTGTTTGATACTTTAATTAAACACTAATTGCAGCCAAGTTTCCTCGTGCGATTGTGAAGGTAGCCTGGGCTAAAGATTGTTTGTTTAAATGTAATAAGATTATCTGTCTATATAAATAATCAAAATATAGATGTCACTGCATAAATATCTGTATGTCTATATGACAATCGCACAGATGTCATAATATGATTCTAAGTTGTATGTTCAAGAGGGGAAAGTGAACAAATCAGGGAAAGTGAACAAATGTACAAACAATGAACAGTGAAGGTCTTCATAGTGAAAGTCTTATCAGTGGTTTTATACAAAGGAGAAATGTGTTATCTGTGGGATGAAATGTGTGTTCCTATGTTTCTATGTTTTTCCCTAACCCCAACAAAACCTCCCTATATGGCTACGATGTATGAGAAAAGACAGATTTTGATACTTTGTACATGTTTGAAGGTTGAAATGTTATACTAATATCTGATCTATTCATTACACGAGTCAGTCGCCTATGCTGGCTCAAACAGTGAACACGTCTCGTTTTGATCACTGTCTGATTTATTAATATCTGTACAGATAGCTAATTTGGCCCGTACCTCTGAATTTGCCCTGAACAAAGACTCCATTAGCAGTCTTACCTAAATTTCTCCCTTGACACCATAAACATTGGTACATCAGAATTATGAGATATTCACCCATTTCTACTGATGAAAGAGTAGTAATGTCTGGGAGTAAAGGGTGCTTTACAGGAGATGAGCTATCGTGCGATGCATCGTCGGGGTCACGGTTTTGTGACGCACATCCGGCATCGTTCACGACGTCGTCTCGTGTGACACTTCCGAGCGACGCAGTATCGCTCACAAATCATGAGTCGTGTACTCGTCGCTCAGTTTCAAAAAATTGTTTAATTACAATGGCGCCGGTTGTTCATCGTACCCGGGGTAGCACACATCGCTCCGTGTGACACCCCGGGAACGATGAACACAGCTTACCTGTATCCCGCGGCTCCCGGCGGCTATGTGGAAGGAAGGAGGTGGGCGGGATATTTACGTCCCACTCATCTCCGCCCCTCCGCTTCTATTGGCCGGCGGTTGTTTGACGTCGCTGTGACGCCGAACATCCCTCCCCCTTCAGGAAGAGGATGTTCGTCGCCCACAGTGAGGTCGCTCAGCAGGTAAGTACGTGTGACGGCGGTTTAACGACTTTGTGCGACACGGGCAGCGATTTGCCCGTGACGCACAAACGACGGGGGCAGGTACAATCGATTGTGAAATTGCACGATCGGTCGACTCGTGTAAAGCAGGCATTACTCTAGACTCTGATCTCTCTTCAAGCCACACATCCAAGCCCTCTTCACCTCCTGCCACCTCCAACTCAAAAATAATTCCCGGATCCATACATTCCTATTGCAAGAGCTGCAAAAACCCTAGGACGTGCCCTTATTATCTCCCGCCTGGATTATTGCAACCTCCTGCTCTGTGGCCTCCCTTCTAACAGTCTCGTACCCCTACAATCTATTCTAAACTATGCTGCCCGACTAATCCACCTGTCCCCTTGCTATTCACTGACCTCTCCTCTCTGTCAATCCCTTCCCTGGCTTCCCATTGCCCAAAGACTCCAGTTCAAAGGTGTAGATTACCTCTATTTTAGCTCCTGATTCTCGTTATGCTAGGTACAACTACTCCATTGTCTGGGCCGTACCTCTGTGCTCTGCTCCTGTAATTCTGGTGATCCAGTTTTAGATCTTTACTAGAGATGGACGAGCACTAAAATGCTCCAATGCTTGTTCCTCAATTTGAGCTGATTAGACACTCGGACGAGCTTGACGTGAGTGATGATCAATGCTCATTGAGCATTGTCGAAAGTCAATTATTTTGGCATTTTCGGGTCTCCGCCCACATACAGCCAGTCATAAAAAGAGCATTTACGGCGTTATGGAGGCCAGGGTTCATTTTTTGGTCATTTTTGGAGCATTGTTTTATCCCCCATTCAGAGAATGGCTATCACTGGACTGGCTGCTCATGCAGTGAAGAAAGCCTAGCTTTATGCTTATTGTTTCACGGATGACACATCCAAGCACCGGCGATACTCTTCAGAGCTCCGTGAGTACCCAAGCACCCTAATGCTCAATCGAGTACCGAGCATGTTCACCTATCACTAATCTCTTTACATATTTACTGTGTTTTTCGTTACAGACAATATTGTATCTTTTCTGTACCTCCTGGTTCTGATTTAGCTGCCTGACTTTCTAGTAGTTGGATCAGTCGATCGTTAGAAGGAAATTTTGTAAACAAACCATTTTTGTAAACCCTATATGAACATTATGAAAAGAGGTCTTAGAGGAACATTTTTTTAGGCAAGAGAACCACTGGAAAGATCACCATCACGTTGTAAGACTAAAGCCTTCCGTATACTAGAAATTGCTGAAGGCCGAACAACAGTATGGTTGATGATTCGGCAGGCTGTTATCTCGACCAAGACTTTCATACACAGGAGCGCCACTCTGACGAGCTCTCTAGGTTCTCTATGAAAAAGCCACTGACAAACTTTTCTTATGATATCTTATGGAAAAAAAGATAAGCAGTTTGAAATTGGACATGCCGTATCCTTCGCTCCCCCAACCTCATCTATCAATCATCTATACAGGGACAATTCAGAGGTCCATACGCACATCAAACTGTTCGCCAAAACCGTTAAGATTGGCACATTCAGTAAATGTTAGTCTAGTCTGTAGGGGAGTTTTGAGCAATACAAGTATAGTCTGTATGGGAGCCTTGAGCATTAGAAGTCTACTTTGTATGGGGCCTTGAGCATTAGAAATTTAGTCTGTATGGGGGCCTTGAGCAATTCAACTCTAGTCTGTATGGGGGCCTTGAGCAATACAAGTTTAGTCTGTTTGGGGGCTTTGAGTATTAGACGTCTAGTCTGTATGGGAGCCTTGGGCATTAGAAGTCTAGTCTGTATGGGGGCCTTGAGCAATACAAGTCTAGTCTGTATGGGGGCTTTGAACATTAGACATCTAGTGTGTATGGGGGCTTTGAATATTAGACGTCTAGTCTCTATGGGGGCCTTGGGCAATACTAGTTTTGTCTGTATGAGGGCCTTTAGCAATATAAGTTTAGTCTGTATGGGGGCCTTTAGCAATATAAGTCTAGTCTGTATGGCGGCTTTGAGCAATACAAGTCTAGTCTATATGGGGGCCTTGATCAATACAAGACTAGTTTGTATGGGAGCCTTGAGCATTACAAGTCTAGTCTGTATGGGGGCCTTGGGCAATACAAGTCTATTCTGTATGGGGGCCTTAAGCAATACAAGTCTAGTCTGTATGGGGGCCTTAAGCAATACAAATCTAGTCTGTATGGGGGCCTTGGGCAATACAAGTCTATTCTGTATGGGGGCCTTAAGCAATACAAGTCTAGTCTGTATGGGGGCCTTGAGCAATACAAGTCTAGTCTGTATGGGGACCTTGAGCACTACAAGTCTAGTCTGTATGGGGGCCTTGAGCAATACAAGTCTAGTCTGTATGGGGGCCTTGAGCAATACCAGTCTAGTTTGTATGGGGGCCTTGAGCAATACCAGTCTAGTTTGTATGGGAGCCTTGTGCATTACAATACATTGAGTTCTTTGCGTTTTGAGTTTTGGGATACTCCAAAGGAAAGGCATGGTATAAGTATGGACAAAGTCATACTAGGCCAACAGTGAATAATAAGGAGTTTTCCGTGGTTTTGCAAGAGTGCAGAGTAAGGCTCATAAGGAGATCAGTTTTTGTCAGTTTGTGAAGGGACACTAGTGCTTAAACTTCAAATACTTGAGGCAAATAGGGAAAAATTGTCTAAATGGAAGGTGATAACCTCATGGAGCCACAAAACGATGGAAGGTGAATGGAGCAGGAGCAACATTGGAGGGGAAGCAGGAGATTGGCAGTCAATGGGATGATGCCATCAATCAGCAGCTGTGCCTCATATTGACTAAGAACATGAATAATACTAACAGCAATAATAATTGAAATAATAATAATGAATGTAAAAAAATCCCAGATTATTGTATTTCCTGTAATGAGACCTCTCTAAGGAGCAGCATAGAAGATAATGATATACAGGAGCGTGCACAAGGCTTTTGATGTCAAAGCCTCATAATTATTCATCTAGGATAATTGGCCTTCATAATGATCTGTGACCTTTGTCAGTAAATGTCAGGCACTCATGTCTGGATTTCCCATGATCAATAATGAGAGAATTACATAACGAGATGAATAATCATGTGAGGTTCTCTCCCCTTATCGGTAACAGAGATCAATATTCATCACGGTTTTCAAGATCTCTGCTTGCGGTCTTCCAATGTGCGCTCCTTCACTCATTCTGCAAGAGTCCGCTTCACAGTTATGCCCCCGTTCCAAATTTCCCCTTTAACCAACTGGGCGTATACCACAGAGGGCATAGCCATTTTTTCATTGGCCAGGGTCAGAGAATAAAAAGGAGACACCCACCGAGAAGTCCTGTGGTTAACACCCAGTTAGTAGGAGGAAAAATGTACTTTATTATTAAAGGGAGATGGAGGGGCACAGAACAAAATGGGAAACTGTTCCAGAATTAGTGGAGCGTCTCCAATTGGAGGAGGTACTCAATTTAAATTAAAAAAAATCCAATGAAAGGTCCTCTTTAAATCAAATAGAACCTTTCTCTTCTTTACATCTGGGATTTAAAGGGACCCTGTCACCACTTTTTTGGCCTATAAGCCACGGCCACCACCACCGGGCTCTTATATATAGTATTCTAACATGATGTATATAAGAGCCCAGGCCGGGGGTAAAACATAAAAACCACTTTATAATACTTACCCAACGGTCGCACGGTGGGCCTAATGGGTGTCTCCGTTGTCTGGTTCCCAGGGCTGCATCTTTTGGCCATCTTTGTTCTCCTTCTTCTCTAGCCGTGGTGCATGACGGGTCCGACGTCATACACCCTCACCGGCATTCAGGTCCTGAGCAGGGCAGCTCAAAGCATTGTAGTGCGTCGGCGCAGGACCGGCGAGTGTTTATGATGTAGGCCACGTCATGCACACAGGTGTCAGAAGGAGGACGAAGATGGCCGAAAGGGGATGCGCCCGCACCGGAGAACAGAGAACCCATAAGGACCACTGCGCGACCGTTGGGTAAGTATTATAAAGTGTTTTATATGTTATACCCCCGGCCTGGACTATTATATACAGCATGTTAGAATGCCGTATATAAGAGCCCGGTGGTGGTGGCCGCAGCTTATAGGCCGAAAAACTGGTGACAGGTTCCCTTTAAAATTTGTGACGATACCAAGGCTTTCTTCTGAGTACGTGTATGTCCTGACATGTTCTTGCCAATGAAGTGATTGATGGCGGGCACATTTCTTGTACAAGAGGAATAAGTGACGTTTCTGCGCATTTTCCCGCCGTAGAACACACACAGTCTAGTTCTTCTATAATAAAGGCTCCTGTGTGCACCAGGCTGACATGACAGCGCCTTAGTTTAGTCTCCAGCCTCCTTTGTATTATTGAGAGGTTTGCGTCTTCCAATTTCTCAAAATCCAGATGTGAGATAGAACATTCGGCAGCAGAAACTTGAAGATGACTCAATATTAAGAGATATCAGCTGTCACATGGAATAATCCTCCCATCTGCAATGTACACTTGTTTCTTCACTGCATCCAAGCCAGGATTTGTCCTGAAAAATCACTGGTACATGATAGTTTCATGTATTACATTGTAAAGATTGGCTCCTGGGTTACTGAGTTATTAGCTGCAGCCTCTGGGACCAAAAAAAAGGACATCTGCCTTAGAGATATCCAGAGAAAGCACTTAAAGGGGACCTGTCACCAGATCAAAAGTGTCCAGTATTTGCTCATATTATATTCTCACTGATTCCCTGAAAAAAACACTTTTTTCCTTATTAAAATCCGCCATACACTTTTAGAAATATGAGCCTTTTTACTAAGTGCACATTTTTACTGTCTACATCAAGGAGGCGTGGCTAAATATGCAGAAGAGCCTAAAGACATGCCCCAAAGAATCCCGAGAGCCATGCCCCATGGGTAAAAACCATGGAAATTAGCACTGAATAAAAAGGCCTGTATCTCTGGAACCGTAGGGTGGATTTTTATAAAATAAACAACAAAATACTCAGGGGAACAGAGGGAATAAAATTGTAGCAAAAATTGGTCCCTTTTGAGCTGATGATGAGTCCCCTTTAAATAACCTGCTGCCTTAGTAAGACCTACATCATTGCTCATCCAGGACCTTCTTGTTCATGACTATAATACTGAAACCAAATTAAAGACTTACAAAAGCAGGACAAGAGGGCAGCAATGAAACAATATAACACTGCAGATATTTATTGGCCCAACATTACAGACCAATATTGGTGGTCACCTAGGAAGGTACCAGGACATGGTATTTTACATTTTTACTGGCAGATACCGCTCAATATTTATATACATATGGTTGTATCCAGAGGAAGGTAGAAACAGGCGGCACTCATCGACATCCAATGCGGTTTTTTATTGGATGTCTGGTACAAATGGAAGGGGAGGGTGAGGAGAGGCTTACAATGCCGGACGACTGCGAGCTGTTTTGCACACCTTGTGCTTCAATGGGTTCTGTAGCATAAGGTGTGCGAAACGGCTCGCCGTCATCCTATCCTCACCCTCCCCTTCCACTTGTACCCACTCCTCATATGAAAAAGAAAAAACCGCCTTGGATGTCGATGAGTGCCGCCTGTTTCCCCCTTCCTCTGGATATTACATATGATCTGCCTATTTCAAGGACGTGCACCCGGCACATACGGAATGAGGAATGATCTAGCAGCACATCACCATAAGGATTAGCAGTGCCCGGTTTTTCTACCTTTGCTACTTATACATATGGCTGTATCGATAGTTATTGAGTGTTGGGCCTCACTAAATTGTCACTAAACTATACTTAATGGCAGTGTTTTAATAATAGATTTATGCAGAAAGTACAAATGGAAATATAAGACACAGCAGCGCAAAACAACTAGTGCCATGATACTCAAAATGTTCCAAAGTGCTTAAAGGGAACCTGTCACCCCTTTTTTTGGCCTATAAGCTGCGGCCACCACCACCGGGCTCTTATATACAGCATTCTAACATGCTGTATATAAGAGCCCAGGCCGGGGATGTAACATAAAAAACACTTTATAATACTTATCTAATGGTCGCGCGGTGGGCCTTATGGGCGTCTACGTTCTCCTCTTTTGGCCATCTTTGTGCTCCTTCTTCTCTAGCCGCGGTGCATGGCGGGTCCGACGTCATCCACACTCGCCGGCATTCAGGTCCTGAGCAGGGCAGATCAAAATATTGTAATGCGCCTGCGCAGGACCGGCGAGTGTGTATGACGTAGCCGCGTCATACACCCAGGCTTCAGAAAGAGGACAAAGATGGCCGAAAGAGGAGACTCCGGCAGCGGAGAACGGAGACGTCCATTAGGCCAACCGCGCGACCGTTAGGTAAGTATTATAAATTTATTTTTATGTTATACCCTCGGCCTGGGCTCTTATATACAGCATGTTAGAATACTGTATATAAGAGCCCGGTGGTGGTGGCCGCAGCTTATAGGCCAAAAAAGTGGTGACAGGTTCCCTTTAAATAATTTTTTCTGCTAGTTTGAAGCATAAAGTAATGAAGACAATATTGTGTGCGGCGCTCTCAAGACACGGAACAGGTGCAATAAACGTAGTGCCGTGCTAAATCATCAATTCACTTGGATATAAAACAGATTGATTAAGTCACAGTCAAAACTACAATGTGATTGTGAATTGCAGCAATGAGAGCACAGAGCTCCGTGTAACAAAATGTCATTCATTTCTATCTCTCCCTCAATTTCTTGTGATTGAATCGATCCATCCTCTTCTCCTCACACATTATGCACCTGGATTCTGCACACTATGTCTCTCTGGCTGAGCTTGGAATTCCTCACTCCAATCCATATGTCCCACAAAATAGCGGTAGAACTCCTGCTTGGGCTTTTATAGTGGCTATAAGTCACCAATTACCTCAAATCTATATTTCTACATGATTAGCTGTGCACGGCATTATATGGAAACATGCCAGGCAGCACCTGAGGACGTGTGATCATTTTGTCTAAGGCTAGGTTCACATTTCCGTTAAAATGTATCAGTCACAATCTGCGGCTCTGGTAAACAATGGCACCCGTTTAGCGGATTCCGTTGTGTCCCATAGACTTGTATTAGTGGCGGATTGCGACTGATGACCTTGCGTTGCATCCGCTGCATCGCGGTCAGTAGTTTTTTGACTGACCGCCGGGCGGGGAGCAACGCAGAATGTAACGTTTTTCTGGCTGTCAAAATTAACGCGCCGTGCAGGAATCCGTCGCCATTTGTCAAGCTTGTAATGGATGTCTATGGTGCTGGATTCCGTCGTAATCCGTCTTACAATGGAATCCAGCGCTGGATTCCGTCATGCTCTACTGAGCATGCCCAGCATGTTTGGCACACCCACTGGGCTGTCCCAAACACAAACGGGTCAGGACTGATTCGTGAAAAAACGGATGCACAGCGGATGTAACGGACGCGACAGATTAGTTTTTTCACAGGATTCCTGTGAAAGGAATCCTGTGAAAAACACATCCGTTGCGTCAGTTGACATCTAAAAAACAACTGATCCGTTGCTGACGGACCTGACGGATTTAAAACAACGGAAATGTGAACCTAGCCTAAGCCAGATGCAAAATTTTATTCAAGGGGTATTTGCCAAAAATACGTGCTGGGCACAGCAATTCCCTAAAATAAAAAAATGGGTTGGCTTAGCACAAGTTTGCTGCTTACAAAATTTACAATACAGTGGATCCTTGGTTTAAGAGTAACTTGGTTTGAGAGCGTTTTGCAAAACAAGCAAAGCTTTATACAAATGTGTAACTTGGCTTAAGAGCAATGATTTGCAAGAAGAGTAAATCCTCACCATGCACACGTCCGGTTCTGTCCTTTCACCGCGCTCTGACCCGCTCTGGAGGTAACTTTCTGTACATATGTACTGTATACAGTATACCATTGTACAGTACAGTATATACTATATAGCATGTCTATCAATTTGCATTTGTGTATACAGTATTGTCCTCTCTTTCGGCTAACCAGTGCAGCACATTGCTTATACTGTACCTCTCGCACTCCAACAATTTTATTGTAAGCTAAAGAACAGTTACATTTTGTATATGTTTTTACTGTACAGTATTTTGTATTAGTGACTGTAATAATTTTATAGGAATATAGGACATTATTTTGTATTACTGTAATAAGTTTGTATAAATACAGTAAATATTTTTGGGTTGTGGAACGA
Organism: Anomaloglossus baeobatrachus; assembly: GCF_048569485.1. Lineage (NCBI taxonomy): Eukaryota > Metazoa > Chordata > Amphibia > Anura > Aromobatidae > Anomaloglossus > Anomaloglossus baeobatrachus. The sequence goes on from NC_134364.1 coordinate 121,455,381, forward strand.
ATTGTCTGCATTTCAATTATTTCCTATGGGGAAATTCGCTTTGATATAAGAGTAACTTGGTTTAAGAGCACCCTCCCGGAACCAATTATGCTCGTAATCCAAGGTTCCACTGTAGTGTATTTTACATACAAGTATTGTTAATCGCCTGTCCTGACTCATTCGGTAACTCTTGGTTTTATCTCCTGGGGCCAGTTCCCTTTGTTTGACTCTTCACTGGGTTTGTTCTGTGAGAGCTCCAATCTCTGACATCATCGCCCACGACCTTATAAGGCCGACTCAGACAGCTGTGTGTCTATAGGCTATGCACTCACTTCTGGAAGGTGTCTTACCATCCATTTCTCTCCTCTGACTAATCATCTCTTCAGCAAACTCCTGCTTGTTTATCAGCTATCTGCATTTACTGCCTAGCTCAGATTTGCAGTTAACCATTTGTCTGCTGTAAGCATATCTGCTATTACTGCAGGCGTTCACACTGCTTTGCTGCAACAGTGCTTTATCTTCTCTGCTATCAAGTATCCAGCTTGGTCATCCATTATTGCTGCCTGCAGTTAACCATCTGTTTGCTGATTGCATAAATCAGAGCCATTTACTGTAGCATTCAACCCTACTGTTACCCATTTGTCTGCTGTAAGTCATGGATTGACTATTTCTTCAGTTTCTGTCTATAGCCTCACTCCTGCCTCTATATCTTTTGGTGTCTCCCGATCATCCTGCATACCCTGTTGTACTGGATGTCACTGATCCATATGCCATCCACTGCTCCGTCACCTTTGATCAGCGCTACTCACTCTGACCAATAGCTGAGATAATCCACTTTGTCAGATGAGCCCTTAAGTATATTGTAGCTCAAATATACGTCAGCTCTTTGTCCACCTCTCATATCCAAGCCACCAACAATCTATTTCTCTGTAAATGAGACCATCATCTACATTTATTCCATCATCTCAATCAGGTCACTTAAAATTGAAATAAAGAAGTCAATTTAAAGGGGTTTTATATATTGATGGCCTATTCTTAAGGGGTACTTTGCACGTTGCGACATCGCTAGCCGATTGTAGTGATGTCGAGCGCGATAGTCCCCTCCCCCGTCGCACATGCGATATCATGGTGATAGCTGCCGTAGTGAACATTATCGCTACGGCAGCTTCACACGCACTCACCTGTCCTGCGACGTCGCTCTGGCTGGCGACCCGCCTCCTTCCTAAGGGGGCGGGTCGTGCGGCGTCACAGCGACGTCACACGGCAGGCGGCCAATAGAAGCAGAGGGGCGGAGATGAGCGGGATGTAAACATCCCGCCCACCTCCTTCCTTCCTTATTGCCGGTGGAGGCAGGTAAGGAGATGTTCCTCGCTCCTGCGGCTTCATACACAGCGATGTCTGCTGCCGCAGGAACGAGGAACAACATCGTGTCTCCTATTGGTGCGACATTATGAAAATGACCGACGCTACACAGATCACAGATTGACGATGCTTTTGCAATCATTTATCGGCACATCTAGGCTTTACACGTTGCGACGTCGTTACCGGCGCCGGAAGTGCGTCACTTTCGAGTTGACCCCGACGATATCGCAGTAGCGATGTCGCAACGTGCAAAGTACCCCTTACTATAGATATAAATAGGGTTAGGATAACTGGCATTCAGAAGCCTCACATGATGGGATATTGATGGATAACTTATGTATCCAGTGTGTATGTGAGTCGTCAGCTACGAGGCAGTTTCACGGATCGGAGGGTTTATTCCAGCCGAGATGATGAAGGTCCACAGAGACCTCAACCTAAACCCGGGAACGAGGATGAGGATGCACAGGTAATCAGTCCTCTTACTGCCGGAGCTCGGGTGGATGAATGATGCTCTGTGCCTGTATCCTGACACCCCACACTTCATTACTCAACCTTACACACGTGTTACCTTCCCCGAATTCATAGACTGGAACCATTCTCATGTGAGAAGCCCAGGACGTGCTTCATGGCTTCATTGCACTATTCTCTCTCCCTCCATAGAATTTCATAAGCACCAACTATCATCTCCTATCTCAGTTATAGGAAAATCTGTCACTGTCAGTGAATTGCACTGCTAATTTTCAAGAAAAAAAACTAAATAACTACTTTTATTTTATTTTTTTTTTACATAAAATTGATAAAACTTTATTTGCTATAATGGTTATAAAAACAGTTAAAAAGATACCTCAAATGTTCACACATAAGTAACCAGATTGCACCAATATATAGATAATCGTAATGCAAATGGATGGGAGTAGAGTGTCTATCGACAGCGGCAAGGAATATACTCTCCCACTAAATGAATATTTTTCTAGGTATTTGCTTATAAGAGTAGATAAAAACAATACAATCATGAATCATTTCGTAGAAAAATAGCTTACCCAGATAAGGTACAATTATATTGCATGGTGTCTGGAAATGTGTCCCTCCACCCTTGCACACGTTTCGCCCTGTTTCTTCTGATGGGCGTGTCGGGGTGGAGGGTCAACCAGTGAAGAGAGACCATGTCATAGACACATAGTACATCCACAAGACCTCACATAAAAAGTCATAGCAATGGGGGGGGGAATTCTATGCCCACTCCTATGCTAATCTCTTTTTGGGTGCATGGGAGAGGCCCATTTTTCAAAATGAAATGATTCCCCATACAGACAAAATTCACCATTGGATGAGATATATTAATGATGTGTTTGTTATCTGAGAAAGCTCATTTTCGGAATTGGAGCAAGTGATGAAGAAACTTAATGACAATATGCGGAACTTTAGACCTGTAAATAACTACTTTTTAAGCCTAATTGAGACGTCCATGTTGTGTCTGAGTTTTGTACAGCAAGAATACGTACCTATTACAGTCTACAGGTCTGTTATTGCAAGCTGTGTGTCCTCAAAAAAAATGGCGATGTCAAATTTGGATACACGCATATTGGTCCATAAAATGAGCTCGCTGATGGTATCCTAGTTGCATCCTCGTCCATTTTTCACTGTTTGATCAGAAAAGCTTGGTGTTTTTTGCATATGAAAAAGCTAAACAAACACTGACGACAATCTGGGAAATGAGTTCACTTTTTTGACATGTCAGAGGAATAAAAAAGGAAGTCTGAATGAGGCTTTACAGTTCAGATGACTGGTTTTGTGTTCGACTGACATCTTAATTTTCTTTTGCAAATAGGCAGCAGCGCTGAGCATTTCAATGCAGTGAACGTCAGCATTAGTAATACCCATCAGGATGAATTCCTGCTCCCTTCATAGAGTACAGAACTCACATCACCCATAAGCAGAGGTTCTTCATCCACCAGGGGGCAGTGTGTATACAGGGATACATATACGGCTCGCTAGTTGATACAGTAGGATCAAGATTTTTGCAAGTCTGTGTGGAGTTACAGATGTTGGGAGCAATGAATTAAGAATATAGAAAAATGATTCTTAAATATATGCTAATTATTATCATTATTAATATTTCATGTCCCTTATTCTAAAATATCTGGATGGCCTTAATTTAATTAAAAAAATCATATTCAATTAAATTAATTAAATTAAATTAATTTAAATTAAATTAAATTAAATTAAAAATTATTTAAATTAAATTAAAAAATCATATTCCCTTTAGACTAAATAATAATTGGGTTTCAATACATATTTTGCACCATTTTCCATCTATAGCCTCTGCTGGCTGTAGGAAGAGTCATCTGAGAATCTGTCAGTGAGCTCATTTTGTTTTTATCAGTCTTGCACTAACCTGCTCCAAGCTGATTTATGACCACAGACCACATCAAAGTGTCATGTGTGGGATACAAAGAGCCTCTAGAAGCCTACATTTTTAACGTAACCCAATTGTAAAAATTATTTGTAGCCCCAAATACAGGCATTTAAGAAAAAAAAAACCTCTTATAACTCTTCTTTTCTGTGCTGTGGCTTTACTGTGGCCAAATTGGGTTCACATCTGTTTAATTAAAGTTGTATTTACCTCATTTAATTGCATTTTTCCGGAACGTGCCATGTCATTGTGATTGGTAAAAGTCCAACTATACGGATAGGACAACTTAAAATCTCATCCCTTCTACATCTGTCGGAAGGGTTTTTGAAGACTGTATCATTCAGGGTATATGGTGGGATATGTGGTCCTTTATGTTTAGTGCTCACAGGGAAACTCAGTATGTGACCGCTGCAGCTAATCAGTGACCAATGACTGGCTGCAGCAGTCATCTTATGTCTTTTGCTGGAAGAAATAAGTCATAAGACTGATGGGCAGTACAAGTGAAGGTAAGGATCATATCCATGGGCACAAATTAAAAAAAATGTATCAGACCACCCCTATAATAGTTTTACCACCCGCTGTGTCTTAAACTCTAAAATTCTTATGTCCTTTACTTTATCCAATGTGTCATCTCTTCTTGCATTTTTCTGAATTTTTGATGTAAAAAGAGCAGCACTGACCCCTAGCGCTCAGTCCAAAAAGAAGGCGGCGTTGGGGGGAGGGGGGAAGGAATAAAGTCCCTAATATAAAGTACAAAATGCTCCCAAACTTATACATTTCACAGCTGCAGCTCCATTTTGCTCATTTTTTGCATCCAATGAAGCATCTATGATGATGGCTAAAGTTTGGTGCAATGTTTTCTGAGCTGTAAAGCATCGATTATTATTAATATATTTTAAATTTAGTATGATTATTATATTGCATTTAATATTAGGTATTTATTAAATAATATATTAATTTCATTATTATATTTCATGATTTAATATATTATTCATTTAGTATGATTATTATTTTTTTATTTATTATTTAATACAATAGTAATTGAATTATTGTATTTTATTATTTATTAATATATTATGAATTTACTGTGACTATTTATTGTATTTTAATATTATTTATTTATTAATTAATATATTAATTTCATTATTGAGCGGCACGGTGGATCAGTGGTTAGCACTGCAATCGTGTGGTGGCTCAGTGGTTAGCACTGCAGTCTTGTGGTGGCTCAGTGGTTAGCACTGCAGTCGTGTGGTGGCTAAGTGGTTAGTACTGCAGTCGTGTGGTGGCTCAGTAGTTAGCACTGCAGTCTTGTGGCGGCTCAGTGGTTAGCACTGCAGTCATGTGGTGGCTCAGTGGTTAGCACTGCAGTCATGTGGTGGCTCAGTGGTTAGCACTGCAGTCTTGTGGTGGCTCAGTGGTTAGCACTGCCATCATGTGGTGACTCAGTGGTTAGCACTGCAGTCATGTGTTGGCTCAGTGGTTAGGACTGCAATCTTATAGTGGCTCAGTGGTTAGCACTGCAGTCTTATAGTGGCTCAGTGGTTAGCACTGCAGTCTTGCAGTGCTGGGGTCTTGGGTTCTAATCACACCAAGGACACCATCTGCAAGGAGTTTGTATGTTGCGTGTTTGCGTGGGTTGCCTTGGGTTCTCCGGGTTACTCCCACACTCCAAAAAACATACTCACAGGGAACCTAGATTGTGAGCCCCAATGGGGACAGTGTTGCCATTATATGTAAAGTGCTGTAGAATTAATAGCGCTATATAAATGAATAAATATTATTATTATTATATTTGATCATTTAATATATTATTCATTTAGTATGATTATTTATTGTATTTTAATATTATGTATTTATTAATTTAATTATTATATTTAATGATTTAATATAGTATTCATTTAGTTAGATTATTTATTGTATTTTAATATTAGGTATTTATTAATTTCATTATTATATTTAATGATTTAATATAGTAATCATTTTGTATGATTATTGTATTCTAATATTAATTTAATTATTATAAATAATGATTAAATATACTATTCATTTGGTATGATTATTTATTGTATGTTAATATTATTTATTAATTTAATTATTATATTTGATGATTTAATATACTATTTTTAGTATGATTAATTATTGCATGTTAATATTATTTATTTATTAATTTCATTATTATATTTGAGGATTTTATATATTATTCATTTTGTATGATTATTGTATTTTAATATTATTTATTTATTAATTTCATTATTATATTTGATTAATATATTATTCATTTAGTATGTTTTTTTTAATATTTATATTATTTTATTTCTATAGCACCATCATATTCTGCAGCACTTTCCATCCACCAGCAAACACTATATGGATATGTAACCCTGGACACATTCTACTATTTTGCTGCAGCCTGGTATTAAGAATATGTCAAGATATGGCAGACCCCATATGACCTGCCAATATGAATTAGATTTGGGGTTTACCAGCAATGGGAATGGTGATCCTTGTGTGTCCTGATCCCATTCTATAGATAACCTATATGTCCATTGTAGACTGAGAGCCCAGGTATAGACCCATCTGGCTCTATGAGAAGCTGCCATTGATGGTTCTGTCCTGTACACCCCATATTCCCTAATATTCCATGTAACCCCTTCCCCCCATGCCAGCCCCAGGCACGCAGCAGCCTCTGGGTACTCACAGTTTGCAGCTGTTGATCCCTGATGGCACAGAGGAGGAAGCAGGCACAAAAAAGCCCAAAACACTTTTACATCCGAATCCATGGTGAGTGTGTGGCGATGCTGCGGCGCGTCCCCGGATCTGAGAGCTGTGGCTGCTCCTGGGGTCTCAGCATCATCCGGTGCCTGAGCTGCTCACATCCCCGGCACAGGCTCCTGCAAGGCTCACACATCCAAAGGCAAGAGCTCTGCTGCTGACACGTGCAGAAGAGGAATCAGCAGCAGAGATGTGGACAGCTCCTTATAGGCACACAGTGCACTCCCCCCACAGCTCCGCTACACCCACCCTGTGCACAAGCTTCACAGGAGCCACACTCTGCTGCACTGCTCTGCATGGATAATAGTCACATAATACATTTTCTGACTACTATTGACAATTAGTGATAAGAGGGCACTACCATGCTCGGGTGTTCAGTACTGGTAACTAGTGATGAGTGGGCACTACCATGCTCGGGTGCTCAGTACTGGTAACTAGTGATGAGCGGGCACTACCATGCTCGGGTGCTCAGTACTGGTAACTAGTGATGAGTGGGCACTACCATGCTCGGGTGCTCAGTACTGGTAACTAGTGATGAGCGGGCACTACCATGCTCGGGTGCTCAGTACTGATAACTAGTGATGAGCGGGCACTACCATGCTCAGGTGCTCAGTACTGGTAACTAGTAATGAGCGGGCACTACCATGCTCGGGTGCTCAGTACTCATAACTAGTGATGAGCGGGCACTACCATGCTCAGGTGCTCAGTACTGGTAACTAGTAATGAGCGGGCACTACCATGCTCAGGTGCTCAGTACTGGTAACCAGTGATGAGCGGGCACTACCATGCTCGGGTGCTCTGTGCTGGTAACTAGTGATGAGCGGGCACTACCATGCTCGGGTGCTCTGTACTGGTAACTAGTGATGAGCGGACACTACCATGCTCGGGTGCTCAGTACTGGTAACTAGTGATGAGCAGGCACTACCATGCTCGGGTGCTCAGTACTGGTAACTAGTGATGAGCAGGCACTACCATGCTCGGGTGTTCAGTACTGGTAACTAGTGATGAGTGGGCACTACCATGCTCGGGTGCTCAGTACTGGTAACTAGTGATGAGCGGGCACTACCATGCTCGGGTGCTCAGTACTGGTAACTAGTGATGAGTGGGCACTACCATGCTCGGGTGCTCAGTACTGGTAACTAGTGATGAGCGGGCACTACCATGCTCGGGTGCTCAGTACTGATAACTAGTGATGAGCGGGCACTACCATGCTCAGGTGCTCAGTACTGGTAACTAGTAATGAGCGGGCACTACCATGCTCGGGTGCTCAGTACTCATAACTAGTGATGAGCGGGCACTACCATGCTCAGGTGCTCAGTACTGGTAACTAGTAATGAGCGGGCACTACCATGCTCAGGTGCTCAGTACTGGTAACCAGTGATGAGCGGGCACTACCATGCTCGGGTGCTCTGTGCTGGTAACTAGTGATGAGCGGGCACTACCATGCTCGGGTGCTCTGTACTGGTAACTAGTGATGAGCGGACACTACCATGCTCGGGTGCTCAGTACTGGTAACTAGTGATGAGCAGGCACTACCATGCTCGGGTGCTCAGTACTGGTAACTAGTGATGAGCAGGCACTACCATGCTCGGGTGTTCAGTACTGGTAACTAGTGATGAGTGGGCACTACCATGCTCGGGTGCTCAGTACTGGTAACTAGTGGTGAGCGGGCACTACCATGCTCGGGTGCTCAGTACTGGTAACTAGTGATGAGCGGGCACTACCATGCTCGGGAGCTCAGTACTGGTAACTAGTGATGAGCGGGCACTACCATGCTCGGGTGCTCAGTACTGGTAACTAGTGATGAGCGGGCACTACCATGCTCGGGTGCTCAGTACTGGTAACTAGTGATGAGCGGGCACTACCATGCTCGTGTGCTCAGTACTGGTAACTAGTGATGAGCGGGCACTACCATGCTCAGGTGCTCTGTACTGGTAACTAGTGATGAGCGGGCACTACCATGTTCAGGTGCTCAGTACTGGTAACTAGTGATGAGCGGGCACTACCATGCTCGGGTGCTCAGTACTGGTAACTAGTGATGAGCGGGCACTACCATGCTCGGGTGCTCAGTACTGGTAACTAGTGATAAATGGGCACTACCATGCTCAGGTGCTCAGTACTGGTAACTAGTGATGAGCGGCGCGGGCACTACCATGCTCGGGTGTTCAGTACTGGTAACTAGTGATGAGCGGCGCGGGCACTACCATGCTCAGGTGCTCTGTACTGGTAACTAGTGATGAGCGGGCACTACCATGCTCAGGTGCTCAGTACTTGTAACTAGTGATGAGCGGGCACTACCATGCTCAGGTGCTCAGTACTGGTAACTAGTGATGAGCGGGCACTACCATGCTCGGGTGCTCAGTACTGGTAACTAGTGATGAGCGGGCACTACCATGCTCGGGTGCTCAGTACTGGTAACTAGTGATGAGCGGGCACTACCATGCTCAGGTGCTCAGTACTGGTAACTAGTAATGAGCGGGCACTACCATGCTCAGGTGCTCAGTACTGGTAACCAGTGATGAGCGGGCACTACCATGCTCGGGTGCTCTGTGCTGGTAACTAGTGATGAGCGGGCACTACCATGCTCGGGTGCTCTGTACTGGTAACTAGTGATGAGCGGACACTACCATACTCGGGTGCTCAGTACTGGTAACTAGTGATGAGCGGGCACTACCATGCTCGGGAGCTCAGTACTGGTAACTAGTGATGAGCGGGCACTACCATGCTCGGGTGCTCAGTACTGGTAACTAGTGATGAGCGGGCACTACCATGCTCGGGTGCTCAGTACTGGTAACTAGTGATGAGCGGGCACTACCATGCTCGTGTGCTCAGTACTGGTAACTAGTGATGAGCGGGCACTACCATGCTCAGGTGCTCTGTACTGGTAACTAGTGATGAGCGGGCACTACCATGTTCAGGTGCTCAGTACTGGTAACTAGTGATGAGCGGGCACTACCATGCTCGGGTGCTCAGTACTGGTAACTAGTGATGAGCGGGCACTACCATGCTCGGGTGCTCAGTACTGGTAACTAGTGATAAGTGGGCACTACCATGCTCAGGTGCTCAGTACAGGTAACTAGTGATGAACGGACACTACCATGCTCAGGTGCTCAGTACAGGTAACTAGTGATGAGCGGACACTACCATGCTCGGGTGCTCAGTACTCGTTACTAGTGATGAGCGGGCACTACCATGCTCAGGTGCTCAGTACTGGTAACTAGTGATGAGCGGGCACTACCATGCTCAGGTGCTCAGTACTGGTAACTAGTGATGAGCGGACACTACCATGCTCAGGTGCTCAGTACAGGTAACTAGTGATGAGCGGACACTACCATGCTCGGGTGCTCAGTACTGGTAACTAGTGATGAGCGGGCACTACCATGCTCGGGGGCTCAGTACTGGTAACTAGTGATGAGCGGGCACTACCATGCTCAGGTGCTCAGTACTCGTAACTAGTGATGAGCGGGCACTACCATGCTCGGGTGCTCAGTACTGGTAACTAGTGATGAGCAGGCACTACCATGCTCAGGTGCTCAGTACTAGTAACTAGTGATGAGCGGGCACTACCATGCTCAGGTGCTCAGTACTCGTAACTAGTGATGAGCGGGCACTACCATGCTCGGGTGCTCAGTACTGGTAACTAGTGATGAGCAGGCACTACCATGCTCGGGTGCTCAGTACTCGTAACTAGTGATGAGCGGGCACTACCATGCTCGGGTGCTCAGTACTGGTAACTAGTGATGAGCGGGCACTACCATGCTCGGGTGCTCTGTACTGGTAACTAGTGATGAGCGGGCACTACCATGCTCGGGTGCTCAGTACTCATAACTAGTGATGAGCGGGCACTACCATGCTCGGGTGCTCAGTACTGGTAACTAGTGATGAGCGGGCACTACCATGCTCGGGTGCTCAGTACTGGTAACTAGTGATGAGCAGGCATTACCATGCTCAGGTGCTCAGTACTGGTAACTAGTGATGAGCGGGCACTACCATGCTCGGGTGCTCAGTACTGGTAACTAGTGATGAGCGGGCACTACCATGCTCGGGTGCTCAGTACTGGTAACTAGTGATGAGCGAGCACTACCATGCTCGGGTGATCAGTACTGGTAACTAGTGATGAGCGGGCACTACCATGCTCAGGTGCTCAGTACTGGTAACTAGTGATGAGCGGGCACTACCATGCTCGGGTGCTCAGTACTGGTAACTAGTGATGAGCGGGCACTACCATGCTCGGGTGCTCAGTACTTATAACTAGTGATGAGCGGGCACTACCATGCTCGGGTGCTCAGTACTGGTAACTAGTGATGAGCGGGCACTACCATGCTCGGGTGTTCAGTACTCGTAACTAGTGATGAGCGGGCACTACCATGCTCAGGTGCTCAGTACTCGTAACTACTGATGAGCGGGCACTACCATGCTCGGGTGCTCAGTACTGATAACTAGTGATGAGCGGGCACTACCATGCTCGGGTGCTCAGTACTCGTAACTACTGATGAGCGGGCACTACCATGCTCGGGTGCTCAGTATTGGTAACTAGTGATGAGCGGGCACTACCATGCTCAGGTGTTCAGTACTGGTAACTAGTGATGAGCGGGCACTACCATGCTCAGGTGCTCAGTACTGGTAACTAGTGATGAGCGGGCACTACCATGCTCGGGTGCTCAGTACTCGTAACTAGTGATGAGCGGGCACTACCATGCTCGGGTGCTCAGTACTGGTAACTAGTGATGAGCGGGCACTACCATGCTCGGGTGCTCAGTACTGGTAACTAGTGATGAGCGGGCACTACCATGCTCGGGTGCTCAGTACTCATAACTAGTGATGAGCGGGCACTACCATGCTCGGGTGCTCAGTACTGGTAACTAGTGATGAGCGGGCACTACCATGCTCGGGTGTTCAGTACTCGTAACTAGTGGTGAGCGGGCACTACCATGCTCAGGTGGTCAGTACTCGTAACTACTGATGAGCGGGCACTACCATGCTCGGGTGCTCAGTACTGATAACTAGTGATGAGCGGGCACTACCATGCTCGGGTGCTCAGTACTGGTAACTAGTGATGAGCGGGCACTACCATGCTCGGGTGCTCAGTACTGGTAACTAGTGATGAGCGGGCACTACCATGCTCGGGTGCTCAATACTCGTAACTAGTGATGAGCGGGCACTACCATGCTCGGGTGCTCAGTACTCGTAACTAGTGATGAGCGAGCACTACCATGCTCGGGTGCTCAGTACTGGTAACTAGTGATGAGTGGGCACTACCATGCTCGGGTGCTCAGTACTGGTAACTAGTGATGAGCGGGCACTACCATGCTCAGGTGCTCTGTACTGGTAACTAGTGATGAGCGGGCACTACCATGCTCGGGTGTTCAGTACTCATAATCAGGGCCGGATTATAGGCGGGGCTCACAGAAGGTCACACAGCGAGCTCCAACTCCCTCGGCTCCTCACTCTCTGAGGGCTACTACTTGCCTGACTTCCTCCCTCCCACCAGTCTGCCTGACCCCTAGGCGGGTGGCCCTTTTCCAGCTAGACCGCCCACTGGTGTGCCTGACAGGGTGTGGTGTGAGGTGTGGCTAGGATTTGAGTGCTGATGGAAGCAATACCAGTGTGTAGGAACCCAGAACCATGGAGGGTGAGTTCTGCACCATAAGAGACGAGAGTGCAGTTCCCTGTGATACCCTGATATAGTCAGGGGCGACACTCTACCTCCTACAAAGCAGGTGGAATTATGCATTTTGATGTGCTATTGGACTGTAAAGGGCAATCATATATATATATATATATATTGTTCTTGCACAGGAACCCTCTTTTGCATGAATGTAAAGTCATAGATCAGTCCTGAAGGTGAAAGCAACAAATTTAATTTTAGGTGAACTTGCAGCATTAAGTCTGTCTCTGCTCTGGATCCCCCACCTCTCCCCTCTCCATAGAATATCACGAGCAGCAAGTGCAATCTCATATTCAGATTTTACCCCTGAATTGAGAGTGAAAGTCTAATCCACAAAGAGGAGCAGATTTCTCTTATATCTTACAAAATTTCTTATTTTCGTGTGTTATTGATTTTTTGAATATAAAAATAGAACAACAATCACACTGTAAATGTTTCACTTCTACATATCAAGGCTCCAGGACCTCATTGATACAAGCAAAGGCAATTTGGGAGTATCCATGATCTATAGTTATCAGCCTGGTATTATGATACCGCCATGGAGCAGTTGGGTGAAATCTCACATTGGCCCTAGCGGTTGTCTCCCATCTATGACTCTGACCAGATTATTCTACAACTGCTGAGATGTTGTGATCAACCGTTTTATCTGTAAACCCGCAGGCCGGGATCAGTGGTGTCACGAGTGTGTCCCGTTTGGCTGAGACCTTTGAGGTATTTGGGATTAGAAGGTCATGGCGATTAGCATATCGTAGATCCTCTTTACCATGGGTACAGTGGATTTATTTTCATTTGCTGTTGAAGGGGTTAAGAGTTCCTCTCTGATCCTGCAGAGATCCCATATAGCTCTAATCTCAGCTGCTGCATCTTGCTCTTTATGTGCCATGTGCCGGTTATAGTTCTTCTATGCTGATCTCCCAGGAGAAGTTATCGGTGTGGAAGCTGTAGAGTTCCGTTTGTGGTTTTATTCCCATTGGTTTGTCTTTCTCCCTATGTTATTTTGCAGTAGTAGTAAGACTAGCGTCTTGCTGCACAGCTCACTAGCCAGGGCTAAAGTATGGGGAAGTTCAATGCATGCAACAACAGGGAAAATAACCCTGAGTATAGGGAAGAGGAGATGATTACACCTGACCAAACCTTCCGCTGGCGCCTGGCTCCCCTGACCACCTTAGATAGGTTCCGCACCTATGCATAGAGTAGGACACCTGGCCCTGGCTGATCCTGAACTGGGCCCCAGATAAGGAACAGATGGGATGAGCAGTTAATAAACCCCACTAAGTTCTAAAGAACACACACAGGGAAAGTATGAGAACAACGTTTCTCCAGGATGACTCCAGGAGAAGAACAGCAATGTTCTTCAGATGAAAACATGCCGACTGCTTCTATCAAAGATGTGTATAGGACTATAACTCTATCACCAGCAAACAACAAGGGGAAATGTGGATATTTAAGAACACAAGGAGAAGTGATGATGATAAACAACTGAAAGATGGGGATATCAGCAAGGTCCTAAAAGGAAAGGGATTAAATCAAAGCAGAGAAGATACATAGGATACCGTTTACACCACAGCAGGAACAATAGATTGTCAGGGAGCAGTTCGTGTAGCTAAATGCTCTGACCTTCCGCAGCCGGACACCATAGGACTACCTGTCAACCGTGACACACCCATAACAGTGTGAGACAATAGAATCCATTTAGTTATTATAGAAACCATCTTCTCTTATAGCTAATGATGTGATAGGTTCAGCTAATGCTGATGGGCAGGGAAGTTTCATGCCCCTACTGCACTTATTGGTACATAGTTCAGGTGGATAAGGCTTTGCCTGTGACCTTATAGAAACTGGTCACATGTACTAATAAAGGAGAATTCTTTGAGTACAGCACAAAGCGTGTGTGCTATATTGATTTCCCAAGCGCTTGTAAAACAAATCTTATTGATTTGGAGTTCCAGAGGCAATTTTGCTCACAACAGCTAGCTTAAGAGCAGCCAGGGTTTAGGCACGTGATTGAGCATGGGGGGGAAGAACCTGACTTGTTAACCTAGGGATTGGAGGGTTCAGTTTCGGGTGAGTGTTTAGGGGTCAGCTTACCCCATCACCCTTTGCACCTTTTTCCTTTTGTTTTTGCAGCATTCCACCTGGTCGTGACATTGGGCTAGGTAGACAAAGGCTCATTTTGTATGTGTTTTTCACTTGGAAATGAAAGAAGTTTTCCAAAATTTGAAAATCAAATTCTGTCTAATGTTTTCAAACCCTTGTGATCCCAAGGTTGGTAGAGTTCTCAGGTAGGGTAAGCGCTATTGTGGCGCCCCTGATGATCCAGTCGGCACAGAGTATTGCACCTTATTTAAGGTGCGATATTCGTCTCGGGTAAGGAGGGGGTTATTCACCTGTGTTCCACATTCAAACGTTACATACAGCTTAGGAGCCTTCTCTCGGGTGGGGGATGGCTCAGGGTAGATAGGGCGGTGGCCATCACAATGCCTGGTCACTGAAGCCAGCCACCTGAGGGGTGGGGTCCACTTGGGGTAGAAGTAGGAGCAAAGTCACACAATTTTCAGTCAGCTTGCCCAGGATACCAGTTCTGGGACACAACACCATCACCACTTTCTTCTCTTCTCTTCACGGGGTCTGCGGCTTGGAGCGGAGCGCTCAGCCCAGATTCCTCACGGCCGAAAGGACAACTCTGACAAAGGACTTTCTTCTTTCAAACAACTTCTAACTTCCGCTTCTAACTTATCCGAGGTCAACGGGGCACATCACAGCGGGTGACTACCCGGAACTACCCGGTACTCCCCGATCGAGCGGCACAAAGACTGAGGAAAGACACCCAAAACCGCAGCATCTGACTCGGACTCTTATTACCGGCGCTGCCGCCCCGCACCTCAACGTCAAAGGCCTTTGCCATAACTACTCCCCTCATCATCCTCCCGGGGCCCGCTCCATCTGTGAGGAGCGATACCATCTGTTTTGCTACTACCACCCACCCCGGAGGACAGCAACAGCAGCGGCGGCTCATCTTTGGCCGTGTACCACAGGTGGTGTCACGACAATCATCCTATTACATCCCCCATCAAGCTCCCTCCTTATTGGTGTACACCTCGGGGCACGAGACCGGGCAGGCCACCACGACATCCCAGACCACCACAACGGCTCGGTGACGAGTAAAGCAGGTACGAGACCTGTGCCTGACACCCCCTGCCCCCTGGATGCTACACTAGCCACTGCTAGAAGAGCAATGCTCTGAAGGCAAAGCTTCATTTTTGGCAAATATGGATCGTTACCAATACAAATTGTAATAAAACCGTTACCAGCTCTCCTCCCTAATGACAGATGGGGATTAGAAATTCACCTTATATGATTCATTCACTGCTCACCTAATATACGGCTCCTTTCTTCCAATCACTGCACCCTGCTGCGCATCATCTCATCGAGCAAGAGCCGCGACAAGTAACACAATCATTATGATACCTTTAATCTTCCGGTAATTTCCGAGCCGATGTTTTGTAGGAGACCTGCCCAGGGTAAAGCAGCTTGACCCATTATGCTGGATGAAGCTGCATTAACTGAACCGAGAGAGAATCTGTCTAATGGGATAAAAGGGAGAATCACCTGTCACGAGAAAGAATCAATCCGGCTCCTGGTTAGAGTCATAGGTCCCTCCACGTCTCAGCCTTGTGTGCGCAATTTATAAGACGCGGAGTATTGGCAGATCCCGTGTAAGGAGATGAAGGAGGAAAACATTAGTGATTTCCTATTATCACAGACAGACTTGTATGTACCAGGGAGAAATTCATCACTGAAGACACAAGACGCTGCGGCCGGGGCTGTCCATCAATCAGAGCTTCCCAGATACATAATGTTCACAGGCTAGGATGTATGTTATGTTGTGTTACCGATACAGGTCATATTACAAAGCGGGAGCTAGAATCAAATATAGTCATATAATTGATGTGTTCTTGCGGATGAGTAAAATTACTGGGGTCGTCCGGTGTTAAAGGAGTTGTCAGGGCATAATATATTGATAGCCTATCCTTATTATAGGCTGTCAATACTAGGTTAGTGGGTATTAGTGATGATCGAGCACTAAGATGCTCAAGTGCTCGGTACCCAAAATGAGAAGGTCGTACAATCAGTTTACCTTCCAGCAGCTCCCAGTTGGGACCATGCCCAGGTTCTATATATTCCCTCTACTTCCACTAGAGGGTGCCGGATATTTCATTCATTTGGAAGCTTGGCCAGGAGGAGGAAGGAGCTGGTGAAACCCTCTCTCTGAGACTTGTGTTGTGGGCTGCAGCATTGGTTCATGGTTTTCTGGTTGTACGTTATGTTAGTTACCCTGTAGTCTGTTTACTTACCCCCTTTTATGCATTCCCTGGCCGCATACCACAGGTGGTGTCATGACAAACAACTCACCCCTACCCCCATCATCCTTCCCTAGCCATCTTCTCTACGCATCTGGGCAACGGAGCCGGGCTAGGCTGCCCGTGACCACAACAGTCGACAGTCCGGCGATGAGCAGGTTAAATTCAACCTGCCCCGTGGGGCGCTACATTTGACGTCACGAACAGGATAACGTGCCCACCCTAAAAACCTGGGTACTGTGCGCCCTATGGACTGTTGAAAGACTGTTTAATTGTGACCAGTAGCCCTTATTGAACAAGAAGGGGGTAAAGAATTCCCACCCTTCATGGGCTGGTGAGGACAGTGAGCGAAAATCAAGGCCTATCCCCCTCACAGAGGCGGGAAAAGAGGAAAATGAAACTAATATGAGGAGAGGGGCAGAAAAGCTAAGCCTTGCCCCCTGGTGTGCAAATGGACTGAGAAACAAAACTTATGGAGAAGAATCCCCCCTGTTAAGTATCAGCAGGGAAGGACTCTGGAATCTGCTAAAAACATGCCTACCGATTGATGCCTCCCCGGTGGCTCCTGCAGCTCACCCGGGTCCCTTGGAGCGACGCAATGGAGGAGAGATTGAGGTAATTGCGATCCAGCCTCTGCAGAGTGATTTACCGGAGGGATGCTCCAGGACTGTTCCTTGTGAAGAAACCCGTTTCTGACACCATGGACATCCTCACACCGGTTTGCCGTTGTCGTGGCAAAGTTGGACACTTTGGATGTTCCTTGAGTGCCCAGCGCCAGGGGCTTTGGATCAGCCCTGTTGCACCACCAGCAGTCAAGAAAGAGTAACTGTTTTCTTCAATATTTTTCTTAAATGTTCTTCTCTCTCGTTCTTTTTTCCTTCTCTTTCCTCTGCAAAAGTTGATATTAATTGCATAATGTTACTGCTGACCGGTAACTGCTGAAAATGTTTTGACACTGCTCTTGATATTACTGTTACTTTATATGTTTTGATAATGCTTTTGATACTGGTAACTGTACAGATTTTTCATATTTGCAACATTCAATGATGGTGCCTCCCATAAAGGGCAGAATGTTGTTTGTTTAATATATATACAAAATACGGTGTAGCAAACTTTGAATTGCTGCGGCCTGGGAGTGCCTTCATTTGCTGTGGGGGAGTGTGGTGCACCTGAGGTTTCAATCGCCACAGAGTATTGCACCCAACATTGGGTGTAATGCTAAACCTGGTTCCTGAGGAGGCCAGTCCCGGTTTTTCCACATTACACACTCAATACACATCAGGCTGCCCTGTTCCCACTGGGGACTGGGCTAGGGTCGGGTAATAAAGGGATCACCGACAGAGGAAGTATTTTTAGGATGCCCTCAACAGGAGCCCCAGTCCCACTAACTTAGAACTTGGGAAGGGGGAGAAGCAGTCAGCAGGGGGAGTTTAGTCACACAACAGTTAACAAAACAAGCCAGCTAGCCACACTCAGCAGGCAGTCTGGAGGAGTTCTCCTGCAGGAGAGCAGCAGAGCAGTTGCATCTCCAGGTGCTCCGGTGGGAAGGAGGAGAAGTTCACAACGGTTGCCGCAGGGTGAGGGATCTCTGCTCCCCACGGAACCGACACCACACAGGGCAGCAGGACCCTAGAGAAGATCATACTTCATGTTGATTTTCCAGAATCTGCCTGGACGGGGAAAGTTTCAAGCTTCCCTGACCACACAGTGCCCGACAGCACAGTGCCATATAGGATCCGAGGCCTTGCTTCAAGCTGAACCCCACATTGGAACCGCAGCACCTGCATATAGGGACAAGAGTAAATCTTGTGAAACCCAGGGTCCCCTCGTAGCTTCAATCCAGGGGATTTACTGCACAGGCGTTACAAGGAGAAACCCACCAAAGACCAAAACCGGGCTGACCTCTAAAGGGATTTGGGTTCGACAGAGCCCATCATAGCAAGTGACCGGTATTACCTGGGTGAGCGGTTTCGTATAAAAGTGAGTAAAACAACCTTGAACCGCAACCATAGACTCTGACTCTTTATTACCCATACTGCCGCTCCCCGCCACCATTACTACTCCCCTCATAATCCTTCCCAGGGCCCGCTCTACCTGTGGAGAGCAATACCATCCCTGGTTCCTACTACCATCATCACCGGAGGGCGGCGACAGCAGCGGCGGCCCATTTCCTGGCCGCATACCACAGGTGGGGTCACGACAAACACCTCACCACTACCCCCATCATCCTCTCCCCTGCCATCTTCTGTACTCCTCGGGTCAACGGAGCCGAGCTAGGCCGCTTGTGACAACGACAGTCGACGGCCTGGCGACGAGTAGGTTAAATTCAACCTGCCACGTGGGGCGCTACACACAGGGGCCCAAATGGTAAGGGGGGCCATTTGTATCTATGAAACAAGTGGAAGTGTGCATTATGATGAGTGATGGGTGTTATTGTGTGAAGCATTGCCTGGGTTTAGTTGGTTAAGAGAAGCAGTGAAGCAGTGAAGTGAGCAGAGTGGAGAGTGTGGTGTGGAGAGGAACAGGCAGAAGATTGTGCAGGAGGAAGCAAAGGTGACCAAATACAGAATGCACCATTAAAGTGCCATTGAGGTGAATAGAGGGACCAGAAAGCCTCCCCCCCCAGCAAACAGGCAACTGTGAATAGTGCGGATAGCATCAGTGTCAGTGTTGTCTGACGGTCACTGACACTGCGAGATCAAGACTCTATGGGTTATCCGAGAATGTAGCATATCCGTACAGGGGACTCTAACCACAGCATTACACTTGGACCCGTGTGGTTGAATGGCCATGGGAAAGCAGCAAAACATCAAATACCCCCATCCTCCTTGATAGCCGGTGCTACTCAGTTTGGAAGAGCCAATATGTGACATAATGTCAATGCCTGATGAAAAGCCGAATGTGAACCCTGTTGTAAGCAAAGGTAAACGGTGTCTGAAGTCTGTTGCAAGTAAACTGCATTCAGTTTTTAACCGGTGTGAACTTGTCTTTAGTAACCCTGAACGCAGAACTGCACAGTAGCTAAGAAGCACCACAGCTCCCAGCTAACATCTCCACACCTACTCCACAATCCACACTATCCCCTGTGTCTGTGGTGGGCCGGGGCGAGAGGACGTCTGCAGCCCTCACGCACAACTACAAACCCTGGCTACGTTACATCCCCACTTGTGCGAAAAACTGTATATATTGCTTTATACACTTATATTCAATATGAATTCAGTGGGTGTCGTCATATTTCTCTGGGTTTTTTTACTATGCATGTTTCACAATATATGGTCCTGTTGGGATTTAAAGAGATACCAATAAAGAGGACCTGTCATTTGTTCAAAAAGCTGATATAAATATAAATATTCTAAATCTACTGAGCTCTCCTGATTCTGCCGCTATTTTCCATTTTGTGCAGTGTTACTCCATTGTTGAGATATTCACATTCTTTTCTTCTGCGGCGCACCATGTGAAATCTCTGCTACGAAACCAACTGGGTGTTTCTTCACAGTCTTCTCCAATTTATATGTAAAGCCTACAAATAAGAACGACATGCTTAGATTTGATCATCGCCATCTACTGAATATGGTAAGATCTTTACTTTACACAGATCCTCTGGGTCAGACGTATAGTCAATGAGGAGAGCACCTGGAGGAAGGCTTTTGATCTGCTTGCAGTAAAATTAGCAGATTCTGTCATGTATTTATTGCCTTGCTCCTACCAGTTATTATATGGAGGGGAGACCACTTTAAATCTGACTGTTGGGCTTTTGTCTTTTCTTCCCTGTCCAAATGCTGATGGTTCCTGTTGTATTTGTTCTCCCTTCTTGATTTGCCCCTTCTTGGTTCACTCCTCTCCAGGTGATTCTCATTTTCCTGTTTTCTTCTTCCCTATCACATTCTGGGTTGGGTTACATATGTTAATCTTTCACTGCACTTCCTTGCTGGCGATACCTCTAGGTGGACTTGTGACTAGCAGTTCCATCCTGTCAGCTTAGGGGTTTACTTTTGGGTAAACATTAGTTGAGTTCCTGCTACGAGTCAGTTTGTTTGCCTTCCTAGCACCTATTCCTTTCACCTTATATAAATATGTTTTAGTTTTCTCATTCTGTGTTTTTGTTTCTTCCTGATCATATTTCTCTCCCACTGTTGGCAGTGTGTTGCAGCTTCCCTTATGGTCCCTCAGGAGGTACAAGAAACCACTTGATGGCCTTTTAGGGAGTCAGGTCTGAGGTGCCATTTTTATTTGGGTAGGTAGGGTCTTTATGGTCTGTACAAGGACCAGTTGTCTGTGAGAGCATCATCTCAGTATAGCAGGTCTTCCTCTTTTCCCTTACTCATGTGTGAAAGTGTTTATGTTCATAACAAATTGTCTCTCCAGTAAAGGAGACAAACTCTAACACAGCGCCACCTATTGGAAGTAGCGATCCTAAAAGTCACAAGTGGATTTTTAACAATCTGTTCATAACAGTAATTCTGTAAATTTCCTCCATCTATTTCGTGCCTAGAGACATTAATGAGCGTGATACTGATATTTGATTGTCTCTACTCCACTTAGTGGCCATTATAGTCCCAGCACTTTCTTATTTTAACATAGTCTGTGCTTGATGGGAATAGAAGTTGATGTGCCATTTGCACGATCACTGGTCCTGATTAGAGTTGAGCGGATCGGCCATAATCCGGGTCCGTCGGATCCGGATTGGGTTGCCGCAGAAGTCCGGATCCGAGGCCATGTAAGTCAATTGGGAGCCGGGACGAGAGAGAGAGAAGAGAAAGAAGAGAGAGAAGAGAGAGAAGAGAGAGAAGAGAGAGGAGAGAGAGAAGAGAGAGGAGAGAGAGAAGAGAGAGAAGAGAGAGGAGAGAGAAGAGAGAGAGAAGAGAGAGAGAAGAGAGAGAGAAGAGAGAGAGAAGAGAGAGAGAAGAGAGAGAGAGGAGAGAGAGGAGAGAAGAGAGAGAGAAGAGAGAGAGAAGAAAGAGAGAAGAGAGAGAGAAGAGAGAGAAGAGAGAGGAGAGAGAAAGAGGGAGGGAGAGAGAGAGGAGAGAGAAAGAGAGAGAGGAGAGAGAGAGGAGAGAGAGAGAGGAGAGAGAGAGAAGAGAGAGGAGAGAGAGGAGAGAGAGGAGAGAGAGGAGAGAGAGGAGAGAGAAGAGAGAGAGAAGAGAGAGAGAAGAGAGAGAAGAGAGAGAGAAGAGAGAGAAGAGAGAGAGAGGAGAGAGAGAGGAGAGAGAGGAGAGAGAGAGGAGAGAGAGGAGAGAGAGAGGAGAGAGAGGGAGAGAGAGGAGAGAGAGAGGAGAGAGGAGAGAGAGAAGAGAGAGGAGAGAGAAAGAGGGAGGGAGAGAGAGAGAGGAGAGAGAAAGAGAGAGAGGGGAGAGAGAGGAGAGAGAGAGGAGAGAGGAGAGAGAGAAGAGAGAGGAGAGAGAAAGAGGGAGGGAGAGAGAGAGAGACAGAGAGAGAGGAGAGAGAGAGGAGAGAGAGAGGAGAGAGAGAGAGAGAGAGAGGAGAGAGAAAGAGGGAGGGAGAGAGAGAGAGTAGAGAGAAAGAGGGAGGGAGAGAGAGAGGAGAGAGAGAGGAGAGAGAGAGAGAGAGGAGAGAGAAAGAGGGAGGGAGAGAGAGGAGAGAGGAGAAAAAAAAGGATCCGGATCGTGCATCCAGAATCCCGGGTACTGGTCGGACTCGGATCGGGTGCTCAAACCGTGCGGATCCGGGTCCGCTTAACACTAGTACTGATTAATTAAGACCTACGATTCTCTCACAGGTGTTGATGAGGACGTGTGGTGGAGTCAGTCGCTTCTGATTCATGAGGTGTTGCATGCCTCTTCACGAATCAGGGGTGCCTGACAGAGCGGATTGAACCATGCCAAAAATCTTACTCCATTCACTGACTGGTGATAGATTTCTTGCATGATGCAGCTTGCATGTATTAGACCAGCCGTGGTGTCATGTCCCAGCTACACCCATTTTGGCGTAGCTAGGAGAAAATGCAAAAAGTTGCAACATTTTTGCTCATCTCCGAGTTGCTTCAAAATGTTCTGACTTTTTAATGTACAAGTGCATCTCAATAAATTAGAATATCATCAAAAAGTTAATTTATTTCAGTAATTCAATGCAAAAAGGGAAACACAGATTATATGGTGATTAAAAACAGAATGATCTACCTCAAGTGTTTATTTCTGTTAATGTTGATGATTATGGCTTACAGCCAATGAAAACCCAAAACTCATCTCAGAAAAATAGAATAATTACCAAAAAAAACACCAGCAAAGGCTTCTTCATTGTTAAAACTGGTCCCTTAGTCTGGTTCAGTAGGCTACACAATCATGGGGAAGACTGCTGACTTGACAGATGTCCAGAAGGCAGTCATTGACACACTCCACAAGGAGGGTAAGCCACAAAAGGTCATTGCTAAAGAAGCTGGCTGTTCACAGAGGCTGTATCCAAGCGTATTAATGGAGAGTTCAACGGAAGGAAAAAGTGTGGTAGAAAAAGGATACAAGCAACCGGGATAACCGCAGCCTTGATAGGATTGTTAAGAAAAGGCCATTCAAAAATTTGGCTGAGATTCACAAGGAGTGGACGGGAGTCAGTGCTTCAAGAGCCACCACACACAGACGTATCCAGGACATGGGCTACAAGTGTCACATTCCTTGTGTCACCACTCATGACCAATACACAACGCCAGAAGCGTCTTACCTGGGCCCAGGAGAAAAAGCACTGGACTGTTCTCAATGTCCAAAGTGTTATTTTCAGATGAAAGTAAATTTTGCATTTCATTTGGAAGTCGCGGTTCCAGAGTCTGGAGGAAGAGTGGAGGCCACAATCCACGCTGCTGAGGTCTAGTGTGAAGGCTCCACAATCAGTGATGGTTGGGGAGCCATGTCATCTGCTGGTGTAGCTCCACTGTGTGTTATCAAGACCAAAGTCAGCGCAGCCGTCTACCAGGACATTGTACAGCACTTCATGCTTCCCTCTGCCGACAAGCTCTCTGGAGATGGAAATGTCATTTTCCAGCAGGACTTGGCACCTGTCCACACTGCCAAAAGTACCAATACCTGGTTTACTAACCACAGTATCACTGTGCTTGATTAGCCAGCAAACTCGCCTGACCTAAACCCCATAGAGAATCTATGAGAGACATCAGAGCCAACAATGCAGACGAGCTGAAGGCGGCTATCAAAGCAACCTGGGCTTCCATAACACCTCAGCAGTGCCACAGGCTGATCGCCTCCATGCCACGCCGCATTGATGCAGTAATTCATGCAAAAGGAGCCGCAACCAAGTATTGAGGCATTTAATGCACAGTCTTTTCAGGAGGCGCCAACATTTCTGAGTGTAACATCATTTGTTCAGTTGGTCTTATATAATAATCTAATTTTCTGAGATAATGACTTTGGGTTTTCATTGGCTGTAATCCATAATCATAAACATTAACAGAAATAAACAGGTGGAATAGATTCCTCTGTGTGTAATGACTCTATATAATATATAATAGACACGTGAAATAGATCCCTCTGTGTGTAATGACTCTATATAATATATAATAAACACATGAAATAGATCACTCTGTGTGTAATGATGACTCTATATAATATATAATAAACACATGAAGTAGACCCCTGTGTGTATAATGACTCTATATAATATATGTGTTTCCTTTTTGTATTGAATTACTAAAATAAATTAACTTTTTGATGATATTCTAAATTATTGAGATGCACTTGTAATTATATCAGAATTTTTGCAAAATTGATAAGCTGAAATGGGTTAATGTGTCCTTCTGCAGTCACACCAGCTCGGTGACAGACCCATAAATGAGTTGAAATCAATCTAGGATGCAGCCTAAAGTTTGAGTACATACTGTATAATGGGTGAGATATTCATCTGGAGATTTATTGATCCAGTCTGGTGACTGTGACTGTACTCTTTTCACTCTAGAATCTTGCTGAAACAGTGATCAATAATTTCCCTATTTCCTCCATTGCCAGCAGATGCGATTATCACACTGCACACCGGTGTCGTCTGAGTGCAGTCTGATTTTTTTCACTCACACCCATAGACTTGTATGGGCGTGAGTGACACGTCTATCGCTGCCAATTGCAGCATGCTGTTATTTTTTCCGCAGTTTGATTAGGGCTGAGGAAAAATTTGCAGATGTGAGCTGCAGTATTGTTTTACATGGGGCTGAGTGCAATTTTAAGTCACATGCTTGTGTGAGTGTACCTGTTACAAACCGGCGCCGCCATAGCCACAAGCAGCCTGCTGCAGTTCCTGTTGCGCCCAGGCATCGGCTGCCATTCTTGGCCGTGCCTCGGGTCGTCCAGTTGGCTGCTCCTTCCACCACGTCTAAGTGTGGAGAGGCGGCTAGTGCGCATGCGTGTGCCGATTTACCCCAGCCAGAGTCTTTCTGGTGTTTTGCCTACTGAGCATGCTCAGCCTGATAGTGCCATTTCTGAGACTAAGTCCTCAGTTCAGGCTACTGAGCATGCTCCCACAATTAACCCCAACAGCCTCTTTGCACAGGTACTTGGACTTCGTGCTGTGTCTAAGTCCTGTGTTGTGCCTACTGAGCATGCTCAGGCAGATAGTCTGATTTCTGAGTCTGTTGTTCAGGCTGAGCATGCTCAGGCACTTAGTGCATCAGAGGCTAGGTCCAGGACCACACTGAGCATGTCCGTGAAGTGGCAGGCCCTGATAGGATAGAGCAGAGGGTGTCAGGTGTCCTGATGACGTGGCCACTCCGGACTGGCTCGCAGATGCTCGCCCCTATGATCTGGCACCTCACCATTGGTCGTCAGACGATGACTCGTGAAGTGTTTGGGGCGTGGCTGCCATGAGGTCATCAATGACGTGGCGGTTCCGGATAGGTCGCTGGTGACGTCACTGATGACATGGCACTCTGCTATTGGACCTTGGTGGTTCCACCTTGGGTTTGGGGCGGACCCAGGTTATAAAAGGGGCTGGAGACAACATGGAGGTGCGCAGTCTTCATTTAGAGTTCATGGTGGCATAAGCTTTGTTGGAAGCGGTAGGTAGGGCTAGGCAAATTGTGCCTGTCACGCCAAGATTCGTGGCTCAGCACATGAGGGTCAGGCGCAGTGCTTCCTTGCTACCGTTCCTGTGGTGCTAGAGCAGTCCAGTGGCGTTATCTGGGCTGCGGTTGCTGCGTCACCTGTCCAGTTGTGCCTCCTACACGCACGGACAGCATACCCCAGGACCCCTGTGGAGTTAACAGGGTGTTCCAGGATTGGGTGTGTGAACCTATTATCCTCCTTGGCTTCCCAGTCAATGCTACTGGTGTGATCTCTTGGCCTGACGTGTCCATTCGCGTAGTGACCAGAAACGCTAATCGAAGGACCGCTCGGCCTGTCGTGTCTGACACACGTGGCTGACAGGGCGCTGTCGCAGCGGTCTTCTCGGTCAACGCTTTTTTTTATTTATAGTCAGGGTATTTTTCCTACAATTTTTCTCCTTGTTTTTTTTCTAGTCTTGAGGCTGCAATTCACAGGCTTGTAATGTTGCATGTTTATTGAACATTTGTCACAGCTCAGTTTGTTGGTGTTTTTTGTCTGTTATCTTGCTTTAATGCAAGTTGGGGGCGCAGCCCTCCTGATACTGAGGCTGAGCAATTACCTGCTTCTCACTTTTTGCTGTGTATTTAATCTGGGACACAGCTGACCACTTGCCACCATCCATATTGAAGTTTTGACATGACACTAGTCAGGTACAGAATATGTTTTTAACTTTAGTAGGTTAGGGACTGTCTCAGATGGGTACACCGTGACGAGGTGAGACGGCTTCTTACCTTTTTGCAAAAATGTATACACTAAGTACCCTGTTATTAAGCACTTGCAATTTATTTATTTATAGTCAGGGTATTTTTCCTACAATTTTTCTCCTTGTTTTTTTTCTAGCTCTATAGTCTCCGCCTAACCCACAGGGTGCCAGCAGCTCCATTGCCATCTGGAGAACAGTGGGCCCTGACTGGCGATTGGGATATATACCCCCTGGTCCTAATCTGCCGGTCCCCCCGTAACAGTACCCTTAGTTTGGTGCCACAAATCGTCTACCCCCAACTCATTATGATGTTCATTATGTTGTTCCCTACTGCCATCCAATCACTATGATGTCTCCGCAGCCAATTCCCCACTCAGCATGAGTGTCCTCACAGCTGCCAAAAAAAATCCTCACTACTCACCTCACCCCATATTCCTCATCCAGTCTAGGAAGTGTGATTACTGAGGCATGAGGTAGTGTCGTCAATTGGGATGATGGACAGGTTTTAGGACTGAGTCACAAGTGGCCAGGTGTCATTCTGGTTGAGGTCTTTTCAGATGGGCTACACCAATCAGTAAATTGTAACCTATCCTGTGCATGGATGGTTAATTTTCATCAGACAAATCCTTTAACTTTAGTGGGGAAATGAAAGGGATTGATGCCACCCTTTATACAGGATAGGAGGATGATGAGCACTGAGCTTTGCAAGCTCTGATTAGGGTATCTTTTCAGAAATCTTTTTTTTTGAGCCCCCCAAGGTCTGTGTAGGCCAATGAACTATACAATTGTATGAAGCCACACTGAATGCACAGGAGCTTACACTTGGATTCAAACCCATAACCTCACACATCCCAGACCAGAAGCCTACCACTCGACCAATGAAGTCTTCTCTGACATATAAGAATGATGACCTGTGCATAGAATAGAATGAAGCCTACCCCTCTGGTCTGGGATGTGTGAGGTTGTGGGTTGGAATCCCAGTGTAAGCTCCTGTGCATTCAGTGTGGCTTCATACAATTGTATAGTTCAATGGTCTATAATGTCTATCTGTTTTGAGCTTTCCTCATTGGTCGAGTGGTAGGTTTCTGGTCTCGGATGTGTGAGGTTGTGGGTTGGAATCCCAGTGTAAGCTCCTGTGCATTCAGTGTGGCTTCATACAATTGCATGGTTCAATGGACTATAATTATAATGTCTATCTGTTTTGAGCTTTCCACATTCCTTCATTGGTCAAGTGGTAGGTTTCTGGTCTGGGATGAGTGAGGTTGTGGGTTCGAATCCTAGTGTAAGCTCCTGTGTATTCAGCGTTACTTCATACAATTGCATGGTTCAATGGACTATAATTATAATGTCTATCTGTTTTGAGCTATCTCATTGGTTGAGTGGTAGGTTTCTGGTCTCGGATGTGTGAGGTTGTGGGTTCGAATCCCAGTGTAAGCTCCTGTGTATTCAGTGTGACTTCATACAATTGTATAGTTCAATGGACTATAATGTCTATCTGTTTTGAGCTATGTCATTTGTTGAGTGGTAGGTTTCTGGTCTGGGATGTGTGAGGTTGTGGGTTCGAATCCCAGTGTAAGCTCCTGTGTATTCAGTGTGACTTCATACAATTGTATAGTTCAATGGTCCATGATGTCTATCTGTTTTGAGCTTTCCTCATTGGTCGAGTGGTAGGCTTCTGAGGTGATGAGTGAGGTTGTGGGTTCGAATCCCAGTGTAAGCTCCTGTGTATTCAGTGTGACTTCATACAATTGTATAGTTCAATGGTCCATGATGTCTATCTGTTTTGAGCTTTCCTCATTGGTCGAGTGGTAGGTTTCTGAGGTGATGAGTGAGGTTGTGGGTTCGAATCCCAGTGTAAGCTCCTGTGTATTCAGTGTGACTTCATACAATTGTATAGTTCAATGGTCCATGATGTCTATCTGTTTTGAGCTTTCCTCATTGGTCGAGTGGTAGGCTTCTGAGGTGATGAGTGAGGTTGTGGGTTCGAATCCCAGTGTAAGCTCCTGTGTATTCAGTGTGACTTCATACAATTGTATAGTTCAATGGACTATAATGTCTATCTGTTTTGAGCTATGTCATTTGTTGAGTGGTAGGTTTCTGGTCTGGGATGTGTGAGGTTGTGGGTTCGAATCCCAGTGTAAGCTCCTGTGTATTCAGTGTGACTTCATACAATTGTATAGTTCAATGGTCCATGATGTCTATCTGTTTTGAGCTTTCCTCATTGGTCGAGTGGTAGGTTTTTGAGGTGATGAGTGAGGTTGTGGGTTCGAATCCCAGTGTAAGCTCCTGTGTATTCAGTGTGACTTCATACAATTGTATAGTTCAATGGTCCATGATGTCTATCTGTTTTGAGCTATCTCATTGGTCGAGTGGTAGGTTTTTGAGGTGATGAGTGAGGTTGTGGGTTCGAATCCCAGTGTAAGCTTCTGTGTATTCAGTGTGACTTCATACAATTGTATAGTTCAATGGTCCATGATGTCTATCTGTTTTGAGCTATTTCATTGGTCGAGTGGTAGGTTTCTGAGGTGATGTGTGAGGTTGTGGGTTCGAATCCCAGTGTAAGCTCCTGTGTATTCAGTGTGACTTCATACAATTGTATAGTTCAATGGTCCATGATGTCTATCTGTTTTGAGCTTTCCTCATTGGTCGAGTGGTAGGTTTCTGAGGTGATGAGTGAGGTTGTGGGTTCGTAATCCCAGTGTAAGCTTCTTTGTATTCAGTGTGACTTCATACAATTGTATAGTTCAATGGTCCATGATGTCTATCTGTTTTGAGCTATTTCATTGGTCGAGTGGTAGGTTTTTGAGGTGATGAGTGAGGTTGTAGGTTCGAATCCCAGTGTAAGCTCCTGTGTATTCAGTGTGACTTCATACAATTGTATAGTTCAATGGTCCATGATGTCTATCTGTTTTGAGCTTTCCTCATTGGTCGAGTGGTAGGCTTCTGAGGTGATGAGTGAGGTTGTGGGTTCGAATCCCAGTGTAAGCTCCTGTGTATTCAGTGTGACTTCATACAATTGTATAGTTCAATGGTCCATGATGTCTATCTGTTTTGAGCTTTCCTCATTGGTCGAGTGGTAGGCTTCTGAGGTGATGAGTGAGGTTGTGGGTACGAATCCCAGTGTAAGCTCCTGTGTATTCAGTGTGGCTTCATACAATTGCATAGTTCAATGGTCTATAATGTCTATCTGTTTTGAGCTTTCCTCATATACTCATTAGTGGTAGTCTTCTGGTCTGGGATCTGTGTAGGCCAATGCATAGTGATAACGAGAAGTCTCTCCCATAATGAACTTTAGCTTATAAATGGCTTGGGTGATAATAAATGCTGCGGAGCAGATGTTCCTCCTCTCAGTCGCTCTCTCACTGTCACAATCTGGAAGTATAATTTCTGGCATCGGAAAAGTTATTGTAATAAAATATGTGAAATCTGAATTATCAGAGGGTTTCAGATCTATTTATGGGAATCAAAGACATTTCTCAGCGCATAATCTCTGACTTCACAAAATGTCTTCTTAGCCGCTGAGGATGTGACCTTTTTTTTTCGGCTTCTTTGTTGGGCAACCAGAATAAAACACTGTGAATGTCTTTACGATGAAGCGATTCAACACATTAACAATTCCTCCCATCCAGAAATGTCACATTTACAAAGTTTCCTAAATAAAACATTTTCACTCGTAACCTGTTAGACTGTAAAATCTCTACACAATGTAAAATATATACACAATACCCAGCATATATTCCGTGCTGATGGCGTGACTTCTTTCCAACAAGGTTATCTTGTGTAATTTTACTGTTCAAGTGTCGAAGGATCTAGAATTATTTATTTTATTGATCAACCAGAATGATCCAGCTGATCTGCCGTACACTAGACTGGCCCGGTGAGTAGACGTGTGTATTATGGGGTACTCCAGGTGTACCCACATACATCAGCTGCTGCAGAACATCATTATACACGCCTGTAACACACAAATCTTCTACTGCAGAACCTCATAATACATATATCTGTTGATAAAAATCTCTTAGAGCCAGGTTTTTGCCTCCTAATCTGAGAGCAACATGATATAGAGGAACACATCCTAATTCCAGTGATGTGTTCCTTACTGGGCTGCTTGATATAGTTTTGATAAAATTATAGTTTAATCAGCAAAAAAATTATTAGTAAAGAAGTAGTAAACCAGATCGTCTCACCACGCCCCTACCAATGATTGGCAGGTTTTTGCCTATACACAGTGTACACTGAAAGCCGCCAGTCAGTGGTATGGGCAGGTTTATACACAGAAACCAATATAGATAATTAATAAGGTGATAATTATTAACACCTTATATAAAAAATGTCTTTATTAAGAATAACTAAAAATACACGAATATAAGCTAAATACAAAGTGCTAATTTACATACATTATACACAGCTCAGGATTCAGAGAACGGGTAGATCTGACACAGAGAAAACTATGATCTTATTAAACTACGTCATAAAGCCCAGTAAGTGATACATTTCTGGAATCAGGGTCTCTGTCTCTACATTATGCTACTTTCAGATGAGATTGAAAAAACCTGGTTTCAGATTCCCTTTTAAAGGATCCCGTCAGGTGCAATATGCACCCAGAGCTACGACAGTCCTGGGTGCGTATTGCTAATCCCTGCCTAACTGTCCCTGTATACACTAGCATAGATAAAGAGATCTTTACAAAGAGTATGTCTAAAGATCCTATATGATATGTTAATGAGGCCAGGGACAAGTCACAATGGCGTTACATCCCTTGGCTAGTCAGCCCTCTTAGCATGTTAGTACACCCCTGTGGGCGTGCAAACATGCTGTCAGAGGCATGGTCGATCGATGCTGAAACCGCGCCCGATACTGGATTTTGGCTCAGTGAACTTGATCACAAGTCCTGGACTTCCAGTCATGCACACTATGAAGCCGGGTGTACGTGTCCCGGCTTCAAACTGGTGTAGTGCGCATCACTGAAAGTCCTGGGACATTTTGATCGTGAGTATTGAGCCGAAAACCAGTGGTGGCGGCGGCATAGGTAAGACTGACCATGCCTCTGACACTGAGCATTCATTAGCATGTTAGCACATACCTTTGGGCGTGCTTACATGCTAAGGGGGCCGACTAGCCAAGGGAAGTAACGCACTTGTGACCAATCCCTGCGCTCATTGTTATATCTTTTTCTAAAGATATTCTAAAATATTAGATATTTCTAGAATCCTTTTTCTAAAGATCTCTTTCTCTATGCTGGTGTATACAGGGAGGATTAACTAGGGATATATGGTGTGCACACAGTCAGGATAGGAATTTTTTGAGGTGCTAGTGAGTGGACCAGGGTCCAGGCTATGATATACAAATTCAAAACACTGCACTCTCATTCAGAATGAGGTAGAAAAAAGAAACCAACAGATTCGTTTTTTTTGTTTAGTCAAAACATTTTTTGGATATTATTGATAGATCATAGGGAGTAGAGAGGGACGTTTCGGCCTAAACGTAGGCCTTCTTCACGCCAAATTACACTGAAAAAAGGGCAAAACAAAATATAATCACTATTTATAATCTAATACATTGTTCACTTATATACAGATAATATACATATATACATAGTACAGGAGAACTATACATATATACATAGAACTCCTGTACTATATATATATGTATATTATCTGTATATAAGTGAACAATGTATTAGATTATAAATAGTGATTATATTTTGTTTTGCCCTTTTTTCAGTGTAATTTGACGTGAAGAAGGCCTACGTTTAGGCCGAAACGTCCCTCTCTACTCCCTATGATCTATCAATAAAATCCCAAAAATTTTTTGACTAAACAAAAAAACGAATCTGTTGGTTTCTTTTTTCTACCTCATTCTGAATGAGAGTGCAGTGTTTTGAATTTGTATATACAGGGAGGGTTAGGCAGGGATTAGCAATATACACAGAACTGCTCGTGGCTCTGGGTACATACAGGACCTGACAGGTTCCCTTTAACATACACGCAGCTCCTGCAGAACTCCATAATAAGCAGCATGTGAATTGTAGATCATCATAAACCCCACATTTGATGCTTTATACCAGTGGTAATACAAATGTTAGCTGATATATTATTGCAGATACAAGTGTTAGGTGATCCATTATTGCAAAACATCCAAAAATTATCCAACTCGTGCTATTTTCTATGTTCAGTATAAAACATGGAGACCCCATGTTGTAGCCTCGTCCTTCCAGATGCCCCGGCTGAGTGTTTGCTCAGTTAATTGTGCACTAAATGTGACATTATTATAAGGACTGCTCCACTGAGTGATCTCACATGGACGTGACCCCCTCCTCCGATGACCGATAAACTCTATGGCTGAAGTGTAAACTGCAAGATACATTACATGTGAAAGGCAGAGAATTTCCATACAAGATCCCAGGAGGAACATTGGAGAAAATCATGGAGATTGATTGTAATGTTAAATCCGCGCTGCTCCAGTCACCAGGCGGAAATTTCCATCAGACGTTCCATCAATCACGGAGCGATGCTGGTTTTTGCCTACTGCAACATTTATAATTTTTCCACAGATAAGATGTCGGCATGTACAGTCACTTTGCTTCCCATCACAAGCATTGTCCCTGGGTCTTTACTGCATAACAGGGGTAATGTGGGGAAAGCTTTTCTCAGCACATCCTATTATTCTCTTACCACGTCAAGCAAATTATCAGTACAACATCCATACACCGCCCCGGGAACGTGCACTGTAAGGTGTCATTCTAGATTCTAGGGTTCTACTTAAGGAGAAAACGAGGAGAGAAGGAAGTTTTTCCTCCCTTTTATTCCCCCTTTTTTGTTTCTCCATTTCTTCCTATTATTCTCCCATCCTTTATACTTCTCCTTTACCTTCTTTGTTTCTATATCCTTTTCTCCTTTCTTCTTTTGTCCATCCATCATTTCCTTATTTCTTCATTTCTTTTTACATTCCTTTATCCCTTCTTCCTTTCTGCCTCGTTTCTTCCTCCCTTCCTTCCTCTTTCCCTCCTTCTCTCAATCTTTATTCCCTTATTTACTCCATGTCTTCACTTCCTGCTTTCTTTCTTTTATCCCTTTCTCCTATCTGTTCTCTTTTCATTTTTCCCTTCTTTCCTTCCATTCTTATTAAACAATATAGATGGAAACAACAAATTGCCCTTTTTGTTTTCCTTTCTTCTTTTTTTCTTCCCTTCTTTTATTTTTCTTTTATATTTCCATCTGTTTCTTCTTAGTTTCTTTACATTTTTGCTTTTCCTTTACGTCATCTTCCTTCTTCTTTCTTCAATTTTTCCTTCTTTTCTTCACCCCCTCTCCCTCTTTCCTTCCTTTATTTTTCTTTTATATTTTCATCTGTTTTTTCTTATTTTCTTTACATTTTTTGCTCTTCCTTTATGTCTTTTTTGTTTCTTCTTTCTTCACTCCTTCCTTCTTTTCTTCACCCCCTCTCCCTCTTTCCTTCCTTTATTTTTCTTTTATATTTCCATCTCTGTTTTTTCTTATTTTCTTTATATTTTTTGCTCTTCCTTTATGTCTTTTTTGTTTCTTCTTTCTTCACTCCTTCCTTCATTTCTTCACCCCTCTCCCTCTTTCCTTCTTTTATTTCCCTTTTATATTTCCATCTCTGCTTCTTCTTACTTTCTTTACATTTTTGCTCTTCCTTTATGTCTTCTTCCTTTCCTCTTTCTTCACTCCTTCCTTCTTTTCTTCACCTCCTCTCCCTTTTTCCTTCCCTTATTTTTCTTTTATATTTCTATCTCTGTATCCTCTTACTTTCTTTACATTTTTTTTGCTTTTCCTTCATGTCTTCTTCCTTTCCTCTTTCTTCACTCCTTGCTTCTTTTCTTCCCCTCTCCCTCTTTCCTTCCTTTATTTTTTTTTATATTTTAATGTTTGTTTCTTCTTACTTTCTTTACATTTTTTGCTGTTCCTTTATGTTGTCTTCCTTTCCTCTTTCTTCACTCCTTCCTTCTTTTCTTCACCCTCTTTCCTTCTTCCTTACTTCTGGAGCTGAGCTACTTTTCACTGTGAATTTTACTCCCTTCAAATTATTTTTAAAATTTAAATTATTTTGAAGTAAAATGTTTAAAATTTGATTAGTGCAAATGAATCAGTGACTGCCAGTTCCTCACCATTCTGTTAAGCTGTAAAGGATCGGGAAAAAGGTTTAAAAAACAATATACTCATCCAGTCACTCACCTGTCCTGTCTCAGCCTTTTGTCCTCTTGACCATCCGTCCCCTTTTTTTTACACCTTCCTTCATTGCTAGACGTCCATTTTGCATTCCGGTAAGGAGATCATGTGACATCATGACGTGGCGCACATGCTGACATCACAATATTTTGATGCGCATCACCTAACTAGGCCTAGTAATGTTCCATTGTTATGAGGTATGCGATGACATCAGAGGCCTTCTCAACATCTTGAGATGGGGAAGACACAGAAAGCAGAGCCTGGTCAATGGCCTGAGGCAGTGCAAAGACGTGTGAGTGGCTAAGTGAGCTCTTTTTTAAACACCCTACATTTATTGTGCTTTTTGGTCTCAGATGACCTCCGAGCTTCATAAGGAACATTCATTTTGCAATTATAAATTCAAAGAGAATCAAGATTTTTTGCCAAATTCGATTGTTCTCCTGAATTAAGATCTCAGCAGGTTTATAGTTCTCGAAAGAGGATTGAGCCTTTTGAAATTCAAATTTGCTACTTTTCTTAATTTTCCCCAATAATTAGATTTGCGGTGAATTTGTTTGTGATGCTGCAGAGCCTCTAATTGCCATGAGAATAGTATAAGACTCAGGTTTCATAGTTATTGAATCCTTTGTAAGTTTTTTAATGCAAAAACAAGTTTATTAATGCCCAAGTAGCCCTTAATCTATCTGGAAAGGGTGAAATGGATAATAACTACTGATGATAAGCAAATATATTCGGCACTATTATTATACTATTATTCGCCCGACTATTAAGGTATTCGGGATATTTGTTACTCGTTGAATATTTTGGTCTTGGCCTCATTAGTTTCTAGTCACCTCCCCACAAGTTTGGAGCCTGATTTTCAGCCATTATGTGTCGCCCTGGGCAAGCCAGGGGACACAGGTCACAACACCACCACACCCCACATCCCAGGTAGGCACACCTAAGCTGAACCAAAAATCCTTGTTGCCTTCCTCCATGAGTCTGATGATGCACACCAGGGGGTGGGCCAGGCGGTTGGCTCCGCCCACCAAGGAGCTCACAGCTCTGGAGGCAGGAAGTGTCAGGCAGTTGAGCTCGGGGCGAGCTTGGGTAAACAAGTTTAGCCCAGGCAGGGCAAGAGTAAACAACTAAGTGACAGAAAGAGAAAGAGAAGTGGTAAAGGAGGAAAGCAAGAGTGGTGACAGAGAGAGAGCGAAGCCTGAAGGTCCAGCTTTGTGTAGGGCCAGAACAGCAAGGTCAGCGACGGCGGTGACTGTCCGGAGGGGGACCGTTTGGAAGTTCCTGGAAGGACCCCGTTGGCTGTGTGCCCGGTGGTCTGGAGCAGTGTTCCGAAGGACAGTCAGCACCAGGGCAGGGGCCTCTCGGACCCCGGCAAGGCTAGGAGTCGCCAAATTTGCCGAATCCGTCAGTGAAGGGGACGTAGATTCCCCCAACAACCAAGTCCCGATTGAAGGCAACAGCCCAACCCGTACAACAGAGGCACCGCCACCGCCAGGGCACCAGTCTCTGAGGGCCAGCGCCTGCGGGCAAAGTGTAGTGCTCCTCCGGCCCAGCTTGAAGCCGGGGAGCGGGTTACCGGTGGGGACCCATCGCAACCATCCGTACATACAGGTGCAAGGAAGAGGGACATCACCGTCACCTGCCGGGAAAGCAAAGCAGCCGTCTGTGGGACCGTCCTACAAGCCGTTGGTTTACCGTACAAACTGTGTCCGTGTCTCAGGCTGAGTGAGTACCACAGTGCCGCAAGGCACAGCGCTGCCCCCGCGTCCCTGCGCCCACCAGGCCCTGCACCTCACAAGCCATCACCGGGATCACCAACCCCTACCCACGGAGGGGGAACACAACACCTGGCTGCTCCCCATCACCATCCCCGGGATCCCCGCATTGAGCAGTGGTGGTGCTACACATCACCACAACCGTGGGTGGCGTCACGGACATTATCCCAACATCCCAAAACCCCCCTTTCACTCACGGGCGAGGAGTGTCGCTCGAGAAACCCCGGGATCCGGCCCACCGCTCGAGCCACCACTGAGCAGCTGCCGGACCCGAGCAGAAGGGGTGAGCGCGGTGTGCTGAGACCCTCCTCCCCGCCCGCGACAATTACACATGTGAGCATTTTCTGTAAATCACAGTAATGCTGCAGCCATTTTTGCTCTTAGCATTACTGTTATTGGCAGGCTTAGTAAAAAAAAAAATAATAATGTGCATTAGTGATAACCAGAACATTTAATAAAGACAGCTGTGTACTTTTATTCTCAGGCTGGGAAAGTCCATGGTTATTGGGCCCTCCCCAGCTTAAAAATAGGAGCAAGTGGCACATCCACCATGCTCCTCTTTATAGCCCTGGTACGGTAGCAATCGGGATAATATAGGGGGTTGACGTCAGCTGTGATTTGTCAAAAATCACAGCTGCCATCAAGCCCTGAGTTGGTAATGGAGAGGTGTCTATGAGACCTCCCTTCTTACCAACCCTGTAAGTAAAAAGAAAAAAAAGAAAAACACATAAGAATTCTTTATTTCAAATAATAAAAAACCCACACACGCTCTTTCACCAATTTATTAACCCCCAAAGAACCCCCACAGGTCCGACATAATCCACACGACGTCCCACAATGATCCTGACTCTGCTACTTCCAAAAACTGCAGTGATGGAAATGAAAGCTGCAGCTCCTGGGACATAGAGGGCAGCGGGGGACTCGGCTGTGAGAAGAGGTGATGTCAGTCAGGTCATCGGAGTTCCTTATCAGGTTCCCACGGTACCAAGTGTGACCAGCGGTAAACCCAACTGCTGTATTGCCGGACTGTCGGATTGAGGCCCATGAAACTTGAAGGAGCCTTTAAGGAAGCCTTTAAGGTTCTAACTGTTGGATCACCTTGAGACTGTGAACTCTGGTAATAGTTCACAGCCCCAGATGTCTCAGCAGCTGGGAATTCAAGGAACGTTAAAGGTTCCCTTAAAGTTACTGGGTTGATAGCCACCAGGTCTTGCAGCAGCTATGTGCTCTGGTAACCTAGAAGGTTACCAGAGCTCACAACTGATGGTTTCCTGTCAACTGTGAGACCTGGAAGCCTTAAAGGAGCCTTTAAGGGAGCCTTTAAGCCTTTTGGAATTCCCAGCTGTTGGGACACCTGGAAGCTATGAATTCTGGTAACAGCTCACAGCTTCCAAATGTCCCAGCAGCTGGGAATTCCAGGAGCCTTAAAGGCTTTATTAAAGGCTCTTTTAAGGTTTCTGGGCCTCACAGCTAGTGGACTCTTGGACTGCTGTTCTGCCATGTCCCGCAATCCAACAGTCTGGCAATCCTGCAGTCAGGTCAATGGAGTTCACAATTTGGGGCTACCCCGCTGCTGTCAGTGAACTAAGTTGAACCCACTGCTAGATTGCCTGTCTGTTGGATTGTGGGATACATCAGTCTGGTAATCCAGCGATGGTTTCAGTGTGAACTCTGATGACCTGACTGCCGGATTTCCAGACGTCTGTGTCGGCGTGTTCCGCAAGCCACAGTCTGGCAATCCAGCAGTGGGTTCACCGGTAGTTACACTTGGTACCTTGGTCCCATGCTGTTTTGCGTGTGTCCTAGGGGCTACAGTGATCATTTGCATTTTCCACCACTGCAGCTTCTGGATGTAGCAGAACTAAGATTGTCGTTGGACATTGTGTGGATTACATCAGACCTGCGGGGATGTTTTGGGGTTAATAAATTGGTGTAAGAGGGTGTGTTTTTTATTTTATTATTTATACTAAAGGATTTTGTGTGTTCGTGTTTTTTGTCTTTTAAATTACAAGGTTGGTCATGGGGTCTCATAAATATTTTTCCATTACCAACCCGGGGCTTTATCGCAGCTGTTATTTTTCACAAACTACAGCTGATATCAACTGCATATATTACCCCAATTGCCACCATACCAAGGCAATTGGGATAAGCATGGTAAAGCAACACGATTGCTGTATCTAATGAATGCGCCAATTGTGGGGCAGCTGTGGGCTGCTAGTTTTTGGCTTGGGAGAGTTAACAAAAGTTTTCATTTACTCATTTGTCTATCCAGTCACTTTTCAGGTGCTCCTATAAATATATATATATATATATATTTATATATATATATATATATATATATATATATATAAAAAAAAATATATATATATATATATATATATATATATATATATATATACATTCGTTTCCACTTTGTATTTGGTGGTTTGTTTTAACTCGCTTTGGGGTCTTTTTGTATGTTAACACTCTTTCCCTATTTAAGGTATTTTGCTCTCTGTTCTGTCCCCCACTCCTTTAGGAGGTGCAAGAAGCTCCCGTCTACCTGTTAGGCTTCTTTCACACATCAGTTTTTTGGCATCAGGCACAATCCGGTGAAAAAACTGATGCGACGGATCCGGCGAAAAAATGGATCAGTTGCATCAGTTTTTTCCATCAGTTCCTTCAGTTTTTTTGACAGATCCGGTGTGATTCTGAGCATGCTCAGTTCAAAAAAACGGATCCGGCGTCCGGATCCGGTTTTGCCGCATTACGCCGGATCATACGCCGCATTATGCTGAATCATAGGCTTCCATTATAAAACACGCTGTACGGCGCCGGATCCGGCACAATCCGTTTTTTTACCGGACACAAAAACGTTCACTTCAGGCTGCTTTCACACATCCGGTTTTAGCAGTGCCACTCAATCCGGCTCAAAAACCTATGCAACGGATGCGGCGAAAAAAACGGATCCGTTGCATAAGTTTTTCCATGTGGCCCGTCCGTTTTTTGACGGATGCAGCTCGATACTGAGCATGCACAGTGCAAAAAAACCGCATCCGGCGGCCAGATGCGGGTTTTTGCCGCAGGATTCCGCATCCGGCGTCCATAGGCTTGCACTGTAAATCGCACCGCATCGCGCCGGCGCGATGCGTTTTCTTCACCGCACAAAAAAACGTGCCAGGCAACGTTCCATTCAGCCGCCGCATGGGCTAAATATGCCGCATCCGGCAAAAATCGGACGCAACGCAAGGCACAATACGGCGCTAATGCAAGTCTATGTGGGAAAAACCGCAACCGGCGGAAAAAAAACCGATTGCGCTTTTTCTGCAGAGCGCCATATTGTGCTGCACTGCAAAAAACGGATGTGTGAAAGCAGCCTCAACGTTTCATCCGGCCGCCGGACAAGTACATTTTGCCGGATCCAGCAAAAACCAGATAAAACGTAAGGCCATCCGGCACAATCCGGCGCTAATGAAAGTCTATGGGGGAAAAACGGATCCGGCGGCAATAGACGACGGATCCGTTTTTTCATGTTTTTGCTGGATTGTGCCTGATGGCAAAAAACTGATGTGTGAAAGCAGTCTTAGGCTGCTTTCACACATCCGGTTTGAGCTGTGCGGCTCAATCCGGCTGTGAAGCCTATGCAACGGATGCGGTGAAAACACCGCATCCTTTGCATAAGTTTTTTACATGCGGCCGGTCCGGTTTTTGCCGCTTGCGGCATGCTACTGAGCATGCGCAGTGGCAAAAACCGCATGCGGCGGCCGGATGCGGTTTTTGCCGCATCGCGCCGCATCCGGCATCCATAGGGATGCATTGGGAAAAGCGCCGCATCGGCCGGATGCGGTGCGATGCGATTTTTTTTGCTGAAGCAAAAAACGTGCCAGGGAACGTTCCATCCGGCCGCCGCATCGGCTAAATCTGCCGCATGCGGCAAAAACCGGACCGAACGCAAGCCCATGCGGCACAATGCGGCACTAATTAAAGTCTATGCAGGAAAAACGCAACCGGCAGCAAAAAAAAACCGGTTGCGGTTTTCCTGCAAAGTGCCGGATTGTGCCGCATTGCAAAAGCCGGATGTGTGAAAGCAGCCTTAGGTAGCCACTGTTGTAGCAGCCGCCACTAATTCTGTGGTTAGGGTTTTTTCATTTCATGCAGGTACCACTAGGAGGTGCACGGTCAGGAAGCTTTGTCTGCACAGGAACCGTCTGGGTCAGTTGCAGTTTTTAGGGTTTTACCCATTTTCCTTTGTGATTTGCTACCTAATCATGACAGCTGCTTTATCTCTGTGGACACTCTAGATAGTGCTTTTCAGCAGTAGCGTAGTGTATCACTATAAAACACAGTTTGCAGCCAATAGATGTGTGGCTGGCATGTCATGTAGTTACAGTGGCGGCACTACAAGACATATAGTGCAGGATTAGGGCTGGGTGGGGAGAAGTCTAGCCAATATATTACTTTATCATCAGGCTCTATAGCAGCAGTAGAGTCTAAAACACAATGACAAGGCAGCGTAGGAGATGTGTTAGAAGTGTGACTGCGCAATAACAGTGACGGTGGAAATGCCTGGCAGTGTACTGTGTGCGATAGCAGACTCAGCTGCAGCAATACAGTCTTCTACATAAAACAAATTAGCATCCAGGAGATGTGTGATAGCCGAGGAAGAAGCTGCAGGGTAGAAAATTAGGAAGGGGAACGCAAGGAAATGTCTGGCAGTGTAAGGCCGGCAATGGCAGCCCTGGAAGTACTATGTAGCACCCATGTGGTAGGGGGATCAGGCAAGGGTCTCATACCTGAGTTACTCGTCACCGGGCCGGTGTTGTGGTCTAGGACGTCGTGGTGGCCTGCCTGGCTTCGTGCCCCAAGCTGTACACCAATAAGGAGGGAGGATGATGGGGATTACAATAGGATGATTGTGGTGACGCCACCTGTGGTACACGGCCAGAGATTAGCCGCTGCTGCTGTTGCTGTTCTCTGAGGCGGATGGTAATAGCAGTCGAAGATGGTATCGGTCACCATTGGTGGAGCGGGCCCCGGGAAGGAAGATAAAGGGAGTAGTGATGGCAAAGTCCTTTGGCGCCAGGACGCCGACGTCAGTAATAAGAGTGCGAGTCAGATGCTGCAGTTCCGGGTGTCTTTACTCACTCTTTGTGCCGCTTGTCTGGGTGGTACTGGTCACTCGCTGTGATATGCCCTGTCGACCTCTGATAATTTAGAAGAAATTGCCGGTGTTTGAAAGAAGAAAGTCCTTTGTCAGAGTTGCCCTTCCAGCCGTGAGGAACCTGGGCTGAGCGCTCCGCTCCAAGCCGCAGGCCCCGTGAAGAGAAGAAAAGAAAGTGGTGATAGTAGTGTGTCCAGAACTGGTGTCTCGGGTAGACTGACTGAAGAATGTGTGAGTTGCGCCTACTTCTACCCCAAGTGGAATCCGGCCCCCAGGTGGCTGGCTCCAGTGACTGGTGAAGTGTCATGCATTCTGATGGCCACCACCCTATCTACCCTGAGCCAACCCCCACTATGAGAAGGCTCCTAAGCTGTATGTAAAGTGTGAATGTGGAACACCAGTGATTAACCCCCTCCTTACCCAAGGCGAATATCACACCTTAAATAAGGCACAATACTCTGTGGCGACTGGAGCCTCAGGGGTGCCACAACTACAGTACAGATGACATGATGGACATACAGTGCATGCTCAGCAGTGTAAAAAATACAATACATGGTGCAAGTCATAGAAAGCAGAAAATATATTTTTGTGCTAGTTGTGCCAGACTTCTTAGGAAAATTCACAGAATTTAATTAACACAATATTTTCCTGTCCGTAAACTGCTATCTCTGCTGGAGTTCCCTTCATCCCCAATTCTATATTAAACCCCTTGTCTCACATCACATGATGTAAGGTGACGTTTTCCATGTAACTTGTTGTGTCTTCTTGCTCTCGTCTGGTGGCTCGTCTTCCCCTTAACCTCCTGTCTGCCCTTCCTATAAGTCCCGGTCTGGAATTTATTCCTTGCCTGAGTATTTTGTGCTAGCTGGATTCTGAGTCACTCCTGGCTTGCTTCTGGACTTCCTGTTGCCGCTAGTTAGCTCTGCGCTCTGCCTCATTACTGCTCAGTTACCAGCAGTCTTTGGTGCATTATCCTGATCCTGGCTGCAGGTTCCTGCCTTCAAGACTTCAAGGAGAAGAGCTCTATTATTTCTGGACTTCCTTGGTCTTTAATCTGTTTAGTTATCAGCGTGGGCTGTGTGCTGGACATGTGTGGGACTCTGTCAGCTCTAAGAAGTACACTGGTAACCATCTGTTTGCTGCACACTTCCCTGCATATTGTTCTGGACATTCACGTATTAGTGCTGGTTGCACTCTTGCATATTTTTTCTGGACATTCACGTATTAGTGCTTTTCACACTCTTGCTTATTATTTCTGGACTTTCATATATTAGTGTTGGTTGCACTTGTATTTAATTCTGGTATTCGCCTTCTGTTCATCTCTGTGTCATAAACTGTTTGTTAGTTTGCCAATACAAAGCATGTACCTAGCCCTAGTCTCGGTTTTGTTATATTCCATGGTATCAGATTCCAGAGTATCTACATAAATGTTACACATGTGTTTGTAATTTGAGAAAAATACTAGCCCTAAGCATAACCCTGAGGGGTACTTTGTACGTTGCGACATCGCTACTGCGATGTTGTCGGGGTCAAATCGAAAGTGACGCACATCCGGCGCCAGTAATGACGTCGCAACGTGTAAAGCCTAGATGCACCGATAAACGATCGCAAAAGCGTCGTAAATCGGTGATCGGTCATTTTCATAATTTCACTGCAGCGACAGGTACGATATTGTTCCTCGTTCCTGCGGCAGCACACATCGCTGTGTATGAAGCCGCAGGAACGAGGAACATCTCCTTTCCTGCCTCCACGGGCTATGCGGAAGGAAGGAGGTGGGCGGGATGTTTACGTCCCGCTCATCTCCGCCCCTCCGCTTCTATTGGCCGCCTGCCGTGTGACATCGCTGTGACGCCGCACAACCCGCCCCCTTAGGAAGGAGGCGGGTCGCCGGCCAGAGCGATGTTGCAGGGCAGGTAAGTGCGTGTGAAGCTGCCGTAGCGATAATGTTCGCTACGGCAGCTATCACAAGATATCGCTTCTGCGACGGGGGCGGGGGCTATCGCGCTCGTCATCGCTATTATCAGCTAGCAATGTCGCAGCGTGCAAAGTACCCCTAAGTCTTATACTAAACCAATCTCTAGTTCCTGTCCTAACCCAAACACTGGTTAATGTTACAATAAGTGCAAAAACATAAAAGCAGCATGTACTAATGAATAAAGACAGTATTGTATCATATGTGCCCTTGTGCTCTGCATAAGGAGGGAAAAAGCTGACAAAGCCCACTTTATTATACTGAGCATTGTTATTTTAGTTACTGCCTATGCACAGTGCAGCAGCCAATGCCAAACTCACCCTATTTTTTGAGCCCTGCATAGGAAGATTAGGGCGGCACTCGGTGCACTCTTGTAGTGAAATTTGTATCCCCTGTAGACTGTGGAGTGTAGGGTATTCTCCCCCTGGACTTCCTTACACCTCTTTACACAGGATAATGCACAGCCGAGAGTGATAATAAGAAACCCCTTCTCGACATATAATGTAAACTTACATGATATATTGTGCCCTTTGCTTTGATGCGTTCTCGCATGCTGAGCCCGCATTTTTCCACGCACATGATGGCTGGCTGGCATGAAATACCAAGACAGATTATTAAATTTAGGGTTATTAAGTTTGGAAAAATTAATGCTTAGGGGTGATCTTATTACAATGTACAAATATATGATGGGACAGTGCAGAGCTGTCTCTAATGATATTCTTACACCTAGGCCTGCAAC
Organism: Anomaloglossus baeobatrachus; assembly: GCF_048569485.1. NCBI lineage: Eukaryota > Metazoa > Chordata > Amphibia > Anura > Aromobatidae > Anomaloglossus > Anomaloglossus baeobatrachus. The sequence continues at coordinate 121,499,504 of NC_134364.1, forward strand.
ATGGACAAGGAGGCATCAACTGCGGTTAGAGGAAAGGAGGTTTAATCATAATCACAGACGAGGATTCTTTACTGTACGAGCAGTGAGACTATGGAACTCTCTGACAACTGATGTTGTAATGGTTGATTCACTAGTAAAATCTAAGAGAGGCCTGGACGCCTTTCTTGAAAAATATAATATTACTGGATATGGGCACTAGATTCTGTGATGGGGCATTAATCTAGGGAACTAGTCTGATGGCCTTACGTGGAGTCGGGAAGCAATTTTTTCTCCTAATGTGGTGCTTACTGTCTATTGCATGGGGTTTTTTGCCTTCCTCTGATCAACATGTTAGGTCACGGGTTGAACTCTATGGACTTAAGTCTACTTTCAACTTTAAACACTATGAAACTATGACATTACCATATTTTTCTGATTATAAGATGCACTTTTTCTTCCAAAAATTTGGGATGAAAATGAGGGGTGCGTCTTATAATCCAAATGTAGAATACCGGGAAGTGAAGAATGGGCGCTGTGGGCTATGTGCTGCAGGAGCTGTGCTGGCTGAGGGCACTGGGCTGGCTGCGGGCGCTGTGCTGGCTGCGGGTGCTGTGCTGGCTGTGGGTGCTGTGCTGGCTGCGGGTGCTGTGCTGGCTGCGGGCGCTGTGCTGGCTGTGGGTGCTGTGCTGGCTGTGGGTGCTGTGCTGGCTGCGGGTGCTGTGCTGGCTGCGGGTGCTGTGCTGGCTGCGGGTGCTGTGCTGGCTGCGGGTGCTGTGCTGGCTGCGGGCGCTGTGCTGGCTGTGGGTGCTGTGCTGGCTGTGGGTGCTGTGCTGGCTGCGGGTGCTGTGCTGGCTGCGGGTGCTGTGCTGGCTGCGGGTGCTGTGCTGGCTGCGGGCGCTGTGCTGGCTGTGGGTGCTGTGCTGGCTGTGGGTGCTGTGCTGGCTGCGGGTGCTGTGCTGGCTGCGGGTGCTGTGCTGGCTGCGGGTGCTGTGCTGGCTGTGGGTGCTGTGCTGGCTGTGGGTGCTGTGCTGGCTGCGGGTGCTGTGCTGGCTGCAGGTGCTGTACTGGCTGCGAGTGCTGTGCTGGCTGCATGTAGTTGGGTGATGCTGCAACCGGTACGGCGGGTGTCCCAGATGCTCTGTCAGTGGTGCGGGCTTCAAATAATGGCAGGTGTGCAGATGAAGCTCTCGACTCAAGATATCATCTGCACATGTGTGGCGCCCCTGAGGCTCTGGTCGCCACAGGGTACTGCACTCCACTTAAGGTGTAGTACTGATCATGGATCCTAGGAAAGCGGTGTCGGTTTAACCATACACAACCACATACACACATGGATTGCTCTTTTCCCCACTGTGGATTGGGCTAAGGTCAGGTACCAAAGGGATCACCTACAGTGTGACATTTACAGGATGTTATAGTAGGTAATTGGATTATCGGTCTGGTGAGCGCTTACAATACACAGGTTCCGTTAAAATTATAGTTGTTTTATTATTAAAATATATCAGAATATATCAAACTCCTCCTGTTATTCAATACAACGCGTTTCAGCATTACATCAATGCCTTCCTCAGGTATAACAGGAGTGTTTCTCAAACAAAATATATATAGGGGTTGCACAGGTGTTGTTCTTATGGGTGTGCCATTAATTAGAACTTTTGCTTCCTTTATACAGAGTATGGTGAGATAAAATTTATTTAGTTTCATAAAATTGATTATTATAAAAATAATTGTATAAATCCCTTTAAGGGTATTATGTATATAATGTAAATAAATAATATATGGTAAATTTATTATATGATAAAAATTATTTGAAATAAGTTAATAAAATTTTATAATTTTAAAAAATCCGTTTGAGAGTTTTATTTTTCCTTTGTATAATTCTTTATAATTTTGTTCTCTATGTTTCTACTGTGTTTATTTTTCTACTATATATGTGTGTATTATAATATCTTTATAAATAAAAGATTTTTCTTAATTTCTCTTAAAGGGATTTTTTTCTCTTAAAGGGATTTTTTCTAAAAGGAATTTTTTCCTTCTATAGAAATCTGACATTTAGTGATCTTATCTGGCTACATTGTCCAATGTTAAATTATGCCCTTCTGGGGCTAGAGTGCCCAGTTTGAAGATCCAAAAACTTTCTCTTCTAGTTAGTTTCGTTAATGCTTCTGGGTCTTTATTATCAACAGAGTCTATAATGATGAGGGTCATCTTTGTGTGATCCCTGTTGTGCTGAATATTATAATGTTTTGAAATACTGTGTTGCATATAGCCATTTTTAATATTATGCCTATGTTTATTTAATCTGGAGTGCATCTCTTGTATTGTTCGACCCACATATTGTGTGCCGCATGGGCATTCTAGGAGATAAATTATGTGTGTAGATTTACAGTTGAAGATATATTTTATTGGGAATGTTTCCCCTGTGGTTTTGGAGGAAAAAGTTTTAGCTCCTTTTTTCATGACTTGACAGCAAAGACATTTGGATGCTGTACAAGGGTAACATCCCCATAGATTTGGATTGTCTGTTTTAATTATTTTTGGTTTTATGGATGTGTTGCTGGGTGCAACCATATTTCCTATGTTCCTATTTTTCCTATATATAACCGTTGGTTTATGAGGTATATGGTCTGTTAGGATAGGGTCATTTTTCAAAATGAACCAATATTTGTTCATTAATTTTTCTATGTGGGTTCTTGATTGGCAATATGTAGTGATTAAACTCCATTTTAAATATTTATTTTTTCTTTCTTTTTCCATTTTATTTTCTTGTTGAGGTTGTAAGCATTTTTCTTGAGTAAGGTAATTTGTCTTTTTATAGGCATCTTGGATAAGTTTTTTTGGGTAGCCTTTTTCCAAAAACCGCCGCTTTAGAGTCTTGGATTCATTTTTGTAGTCTTCATCGGCCGTACAGTTTTTCCTGATTCTCCTGTATTGTCCGTATGGGATGTTGCGTATCCACCTTGGTAGGTGTCCGCTATTAAATTTAAGGTAGCTATTGACATCTAATATTAGACCCGCAGGTACTACTCATAGGCGCTACTTTCTCTTTTTAGTGATTTACAGGATGTTATCACATCTAGGGCCCCAATCCACTAGCTTAGGACCTGGGTGGGGGGAGGAGCGGCCACCAGGGGGAGTTAGGAGTCACACACAGCAATATAGGGAGTTCTCCAGTAGGAGAGATAGCGAGCGTCTTTGCCGGTAGCTCTTGTGAGACATCGGATTTTAACGGTCGCTGAGGAGGATACCGTGTCAGTTCCCCCGGGACCACCGCAGTTCAGGGTGCAGAACCCTAGTGTTACGAACCGGCGCTGGCATAGCCACAAGCAGCCTGCAGCGGTTCCTGTTGCGCCCAGGCGCCGGCTGCCGTTCTTGGCCGTGCCTCGGGTTATCCAGTTGGCTGCTCCTTCCCCCACGTCTAAGTGTGGAGAGGCGGCTAGTGCGCATGCTTGCACCGATTTACCCCAGCCAGAGTCTAAGCCCGGTGTTTTGCCTAGTGAGCATGCTCAGACTGATTGTGTTATTTCTGAGACTAAGTCCTCGGTTCAGGCTACTGAGCATGCTCCCACAATTAACCTTAACAGCCTCTTTGCACAGGTACTTGGACTTCGTGCTGTGTCTAAGTTCTGGGATGTGCCTACTGAGCATGCTCAAACTGATAGTCTGCTTTCTGAGCCTGTTGCTTAGGCTACTGAGCATGCTCAGGCACTTAGTGCATCAGAGGCTAGGTCCGGTAAGGACCTCACTGAGCATGTCTGTGAGGTGGCAGGCCCTGATAGGGCAGAGGGTGTCAGGTGTCCTGATGACATGGAAACTCCGGACTGGCTCGCAGAGGCCCGCCCCTATGATCTGGCACCTCACCATTGGTCGTCAGACGATGACTGGTGAAGTGTTTGGGGCGTGGCTGCCATGAGGTCATCAATGACGTGGCGGTTCCGGATAGGTCGCATGTGACGTCACTGATGACATGGCACTCTGCTATTGGACCTTGGTGCTCCCACCCTGGGTTTGGGACGAACCCAGGTTATAAAAGGGGCTGGAGACAACATGGAGGTGCGCAGTCTTCATTTAGAGTTCATGGTGGCATAAGCCTTGTTGGAAGCGGTAGGTAGGGCTAGGCGAACGTGCCTGTCACGCCAAGATTCGTGGCTCAGCACATGAGGGTCAGGCGCTGTGCTTCCTTGCTACCATTCCTGTTGTGCTAGAGCACTCCAATGGCGTTAACTTGGCTGCGGCTGCTGCGTCACCTGTTCAGTTGTGCCTCCTACACACACGGACAGAATACCTGTTGCGTCACCTGTCCGAGAGTGCCCTCTACGCACACGGACAGTGTACCTGCTGCGCCACCTGTCCGGTTGTGCCCTCTACGAACACGGAAGCGCATCCCAGAACCCCTGTGAAGTTAACAGGGTGTTCCTGGATTGGGTGTGTGAACCCTATTATCCTCCTCGGCTTCCCAGTCAAATGCTACTGGTGTGACTACCTGGTCTGACGTGTCCTTTACACACGTGGCCAGTCGAGTGGTGGCCAGAAACGCTAATCGGAGGACCGCTCGGCTTGACGTGTCTTACACACGTGGCTGACAGGGCGCTGTCGTAGTGGTCTTCTCGGTCAACGCTAACTGGTTACCATCCGGCCTGACGTGTTGTTATACACGTGGTCGGAGTAACGTCCGCTCCACCGAAACGCTAACTGGGTTGTCGTGCGGTCTGATGTGTCCCTACACACGTGACCGGTTCCTTGAGTTATCTCAGAGCCATCCAGCTCTATAGTCTCCGCCTAACCCACAGGGTGCCAGCAGCTCCATTACCATCTGGAGCACGGTGGGCCCCGATTGGCAATTGGGATATATACCCCTGGTCCTAATCTGCCGGTCCCCCCGTAACACCTAGGGTGTTGTAATTCCACGTTGCATCACCAGACTCTGCCGGACGGAGAGGTTCTATGCTTCTCCGACCACACAAGTTTCCAGAGCTAAGTGTCTCATAGGATTCCGGGGCCTCCATCACGGTCAGACTAAAGGGGATTCACGCTAATGGCATAGGGAATAGTACTCTACCTAGTACGGAAGAGACTCTAAGTGCTTCAAGCCACAGGGACCCGCACTACAAAGCGCAGTAAAGAAGGGCCCACAGACTACCGCACCGGTTCTGACCTCCCATGGATCTGGGATCGACCTGAGCCCATCACGGCAGTGACCGGTACTACTGGACTGGTGACTGAAGCTTTGAGAAAACTACACCTTGAAACCGCAGAGACTGTGTCGGTTTGTCCTTACTAGCGTCGCCGCCCGTGCTTAGGTGACGACCGCCATTAACACTCTCATCATCCACCTGGGGCCTGCTCCGCATGTGGGGAGCGATACCATCCCGACTGCCATAATACCTGCCCCAGCGAGGAATTCTGCAGCAGCAGCTGCTCCCTGGCCGCACACCACAGGTGGCATCATGACAAATTTTCCCAATCACCCCACTTTCCCTTCATTTGCTGTACGCCTCGGGGCAACGGAACTGAGCAAGGCCACCCGTGACATCGCCTGACAAGACCTGCAACTGCCCGGCAATGAGTAGGTTAACCACCTGCACCGTGTGGTGCTACACATGCTCCGCCTCTGCCCATTGATCTCCCTCCCAGCAGCAGACTTTCGGAAAATGGCACCCATAGGTTGCACGTGCGCAGATAAGATCTCAGCTTGTCATTGAGCCGATAGCTCAATCTGAGCACGCGCCTAATCTGCACGCCATTTTTTTAAGCCCGCACTGCCGACAGAGGATCTTGGACACCCGCCAAGCCACCTGCAGCATCACCCTACTCCAGCATAGCCTCTGCCTCCTGTGACCACTCTCCACCACCGCTGCCGCCCCCTTACCCCGGACAAAACACTGCCAGATAATAAAATGGACCCCATTTTTTTACCTCTTGCTCTCTAAATTTGGGGTGTGTCATATAATCATGTTCATCTTATAAAACGAAAAATACGTCACTTTTTTTTAAGCTGCCACATCATTGCAATATAATGCAATAAGACATAATCAAAATATTGTATCTACACCAAAAATGATATCAGTAAAAATGTCAGCTCAGAGTGCAAAAAATAAGTTTTCACTGAGCCCCATATCCCAAAAATGAGAATACTACTGGTCTTGGAAAACGGAGATAAAAGCAAAAAAAACTTTTTTATATATATCCAAATTTTTTTCACCACTTATGTAAAAAAAAAAAAATTATACATGTTTGGCACTTCCAATACTTGTACTACCTGGGGAATCATATTGTCAGGTCAGTTTAGTGAACACGGTAAATGGAAAAAAAACAATTATACAATTTATATTTTAATTTTTTATATTATCATTTTTTTTTTGGTTTCCAGTGCAAAAAGTGGTTTGATTCAGAAGTACAACTCATCCCGCAAAAAAAAAGCAAGTTCTTTACATTGACAGTAACATAAAAAAGTTATGGCTCTTGGAAGAAGGGGAAGAAAAAAACTAAGATGGATAAAACGGAAAATGGCCGTGACGTGAAGGAATAAAAGAACATGACTTGACGAGTGAGCGCTTTGCTCATTCATCGGGTGATCGACAGCCTGTTTTCATTGAAAGATTATCTTTTACGAGTGTTCGTAACGATAGTTTATTGTAGTTAGCGCTAATTAGGCCTCATTACTGCCTACTTAGTTTATAACTTGTCCATAAATAATCTGTGACAATGAGAAATTCCTCGAGGAATAACATGGATTGTGGCGCTTGTCTACCACATGTATAAAATCTTTATTCTGTAATAAAAGACACAAAATAGAAATTATTGATTTCTCAGACGCTAATGATCCGTCTTTCCCCAAAGCAATGAAAATGATTTGGGAGGAATGGTAATGTCATGTCTCCGGAAGGTCTTATAATGAAAGCTCATGGGTTCTAGAGGCGTAGCACTGAGCGAGTCATATTTATTGAACGTGTTTGTCAATGTTCCATTAACTTAATATGATAGGACAATTTTCTGCTCTGTCTGGGGTCTAACTTTTAAAACAGTTCAGGAGCCAAAATTAATAAACGCATCAAAAGTTTTTTCTAGGATTCCAGTGTTTTGTTTCATAGACAACGTACATGTCACAAAATGTGAGAAGCTAATGATTGGCTGAAGCGGTCATGTAACCGGTGATGCCAAATCAATGAAATCCAATGACTGCAGCAGAGAGGCAGTGCAGGATTGGGAGGCAAGATATGATGATTTGGGAATTTTAGCTTCTGAAATAAATCAATTTAAACCTGAAAAATACTTTTCATTACCATTTTGGACCCTTTCCCAAGTCTTGTAAGATTCATGGACTACTGGGCACCCCTATGGGTGCAATTCATAGCATTATAGAATCATAGAATAAAAGAGTTGGAAGGGACCTCAAGGGCCATCGGGTCCAACCTCCTGTGAGTGCAGGTTTTCCTAAATCATCTTAGTTGTTTTTCCAGCTTTCGCTTGAAGATTTCCATTGATGGAGAACTCACCACCTCCCATGGTCACCTGTTCTACTCTCTGACTGCCCTCACTACCTCCCATGGTAGCCTGTTCCACTCTCTGTCTGCCCTCACTGCCTCCCGTGGTTGCCTGTTCGCCTCTCTGACTGCCCTCACTACCTCCCGTTGTAGCCTGTTCCCCTCTCTGACTGCCCTCACTTCCTTACGTGGTTACCTGTTCCCCTCTCTGACTGCCCTCACTACCTCCCGTGGTTGCCTGTTCGCCTCTCTGACTGCCCTCACTACCTCCCGTTGTAGCCTGTTCCACTCTCTGACTGCCCTCACTACCTCCCGTGGTTACCTGTTCCCCTCTCTGACTGCCCTCACTGCCTCTCGTGGTAGCCTGTTTCCCTCTCTGACTGCCCTCACTGCCTCCCGTCGTAACCTGTTCCACTCACTACCTCCCGTGGTAGCCTGTTCCCGTCTTTGACTGCCCTCACTTCCTCACGTGGTAGCCTATTCCACTCTCTGACATCCCTCACTGCCTCCTGTGGTAGCCTGTTCTACTCTCTCACTGGCCTCACTGCCTCCCGTGGTCACCTGTTCAACTCTCTGCCTGCCCTCACTGTCAGAAAGTTTTTCCTAATGTCTAATCTGAATCTCCTTCTTTTAAGTTTCATCCCATTGCTTCTTGTACTTCCTTGTGCTAATGAGAATAGGGTGGTTCCCTCTGCACTGTGATATCCATTCAGATATTTGTAGACCGCTATTAAGTCTCCTCTCAGCCTTCTCTTTTTCAAACTAAACATCTCTAGTTCTTTTAGCCGTTCTTCATATGACATTGTTTGCAGAACTTCTACCATCTTGGTTGCTCTTCTCTGGACTTTCTTCAATATATCGATGTCTTTCTTGAATTGGAGAGGCCAGAACTGTACACAGTATTCCATGTGGGGTCTGACCAGGGCAGAGTATAGGGGAATAATAACCTCTCTTGATCTAGATTGAATGCTTGTCTTGATACTTCCGCACAGTTGGATCATGTTGAATCCAATTCATTTTATTTCTCCTATTCAAAATAGAAAATTACAGTACAACACTGTTAAACTTTTAGTGTATGAAAACGATTTTATGTGATATTTTGTAGCCCCTTAAAGTGCAATTTTGATCAGTGGGTGTCAATGTCTGGAGTCCCCACCAAATGTATTTGTGACTATGCAAAAATGCAGTGTGTGGTCCCAATAAAAATGACATAGTGGAGGAGAGGTCTTGTGCGGACTACAGATTACATGTGGGAAGGTTTCCGGAGATTAGTTGAATGGAGGATGACAGATTATGGACGGTCTTGTAAGTCATTGATTTAATGGTGGATTGAAAGCCAGTGAAGGGAATGGCAAAGGAGAGTTGGAGGAGTAGGGTGAGGAGAGGTGGAGGAGTAGGGTGAGGGGAGGTGGAGGAGTAGGGTGAGGAGAGGTGGAGGAGTAGGGTGAGGAGAGGTGGAGGAGTAGAGTGAGGAGAGGTGGAGGAGTAGAGTGAGGAGAGGTGGAGGAGTAGGGTGAGGAGAGGTGGAGGAGTAGAGTGAGGAGAGGTGGAGGAGTAGAGTGAGGAGAGGTGGAGGAGTAGGGTGAGGAGAGGTGGAGGAGTAGGGTGAGGGGAGGTGGAGGAGTAGGGTGAGGAGAGGTGGAGGAGTAGGGTGTGTAGAGGTGGAGGAGTAGGGTGAGGAGAGGTGGAGGAGTAGGGTGAGGAGAGGTGGAGGAGTAGGGTGTGTAGAGGTGGAGGAGTAGGGTGAGGAGAGGTGGAGGAGTAGGGTGAGGAGAGGTGGAGGAGTAGGGTGTGTAGAGGTGGAGGAGTAGGGTGAGGAGAGGTGGAGGAGTAGGGTGAGGAGAGGTGGAGGAGTAGGGTGTGTAGAGGTGGAGGAGTAGGGTGAGGGGAGGTGGAGGAGTAGGGTGAGGAGAGGTGGAGGAGTAGGGTGTGTAGAGGTGGAGGAGTAGGGTGAGGGGAGGTGGAGGAGTAGGGTGAGGAGAGGTGGAGGAGTAGGGTGTGTAGAGGTGGAGGAGTAGGGTGAGGAGAGGTGGAGGAGTAGGGTGAGGAGAGGTGGAGGAGTAGGGTGTGTAGAGGTAGATTAACCGGCAATGGAGTTAAGGATGGACAAGAAAGATGCAAGAGTGTTAATTGGGAGTCCACAGAGGAGGATGTTGTAGTAGTTGAGATGGGAGATGATGAGGGCATGGACTAATATTTTAGTCGAGTCAGGGTTGAGGAAAGGACAAATTCTGGAAATATTTTTAAATTGGAGACAACAAGAGCTGGTAAGGGATTAAATGTGTGGTTTGAAGGACAACGCAAAGTCAAAGGTTGAACCAAACTAGAAGATATGATAAAGAGAAAAAAGCAATGTCATTTATTATGATAGATCAGGTAAGGGGGTTGAGTGAGATGGAGGAAAGAAGAAAAGTTCTACTTTGTCTAAAGGGAAGAAACAATGTTACAGTTTAATGCCTTTAAGAATCAATAAAAAGAGGTCTTGCGATCCCATGTGTATAGTAATGGTGGCCACCAGTTGGAGACTGCATGACACCAGTTATTATTTTCAGGTATCCAAATGAATAACTGCAAAAGAGAGCTGAGATTTAGAAATGGGGGAGCTAGACTCATTAGGTGACTGAGAATTAGGCTCATATGGCAACATGGATGCCAAATAGGTACATTTAGTTCCAGGAATCCTTGGACATGGGGATCATTTGGTGATGTTAGGGAGGAAGGAATTCTCTATCGGGAAGTATGAGAGATGTTAGCTTGACAAAGGGTTTTACCACTTAAAAGACTTAAGCGGGCTTTACACGCTGCGTTCTCGCTAGCGAGATTGCAAGCGATCGTACCCGTCCCCGTCGGTTGTGCGACACGGGCAAATCGCTGCCTGTCACACACAACCTCGTTAGTCCCCATCACATGCACTTACCTGACCTGCGACGTCGCTCTGGCCGGCGATCCACCTCCTTTCACAGTGACGTCACACGGCAGGTGACCAATAGAAGTGTAGGGGCGGAGATGAGCGGGACGTAACATCCCGCCCACCTCCTTCCTTCAGCATTGCCGGTGGAGGCAGGTAAGGAGATGTTCCTTGCTCCTGCGGTGTCACACACACAGCGATGTGTAGTGCCGCAGGAACGAGGAACAACATTGCTAATAAAAAGAGAACGATTTTTTGATTCAGGAAGACCTCTCCGCGGCAAACGATTTTGTGCACTTTTGCGATCGTTTTAGGTCGCTCGAGCGCGTCACATGCTGCGATATCGCTAACGACGCCGGATGTGCGTCACAAACAACGTGACCCCCGACGATAATACGTTAGCGATATCGTAGCGTGTAAAGCCCGCTTTAGAGAAACAAATAGTTATAGATATCAGCCCAAAAGCAAACAGGGCATTAGTTAATAACTTTCTGTCTTTTCTACCTGGTGCCAGTACAGAGTAGTCACCGACCGCTCCTGCTGGCAACTGAGCTGTTCCACGTCAACAGGGCTGCTCTGTCTATTGGGTATGACTGCCGCTGTGATGCTGATTAATTTCTTGCTCCAGTTAGGCAGCAGAGAGTTGGCTGTTAATTAGAATGACATCATCACTCACGCCCCATCAAATGAGCAGAGTGGAAGAGAAGGAGTCGATGTGATATTGAATTATCATAGAAACAGGTCTGTGACTGCTCTGTGCTGTCCAACATCGGTGCTGGGAAGAATACGCATGTAGTTAGCAACTACCTGCCACTGTTCTTAAGGTACCGTCACACTAAGAAACATCGCTAGCAACATCGCTGCTCAGGCACAACTTGCTAGCGATGTTGCTTAGTGTGACATCCAGCAACAACCTGGCCCCTGCTGTGAGGTCGTTGGTTGTTGCTGAATGTCCTGGACCATTTTTTAGTTGTTGCTCTCCCGCTGTGAAGCGCACATCGCTGTGTGTGACAGCGACAGAGCAACAACTAAATGTGCAGGCAGCAGGAGCCGGCTTCTGCGGACGCTGGTAACCACGGTAAACATCGGGTAACCAAGAAGCCCTTACCTTGGTTACCCGATATTTACCTTCGTTACCAGCGTCCGCCGCTCTCAGCTGTCAGTGCCGGCTCCCTGCTGCCTGCACACGTAGCCGGAGTACACATCGGGTAATTAACCCGATGTGTACTGTGTCTATGTGTGCAGGGAGCAGGAGCCGGCACTGACAGTGTGAGAGCGGCGGACGCTGGTAACGAAGGTAAATATCGGGTAACCAAGGGAAGGGCTTCTTGGTTACCCGATGTTTACCGTGGTTACCAGCGTCCGCAGAAGCCGGCTCCCTGCTGCCTGCATACGTAGCAGAGTACACATCGGGTAATTAACCCGATGTGTACTGTGGCTAGGTGTGCAGGGAGCCAGCGATAAGTGGTGTGCGCTGGTAACCAAGGTAAATATTGGGTTGGTTACCCGATATTTACCTTAGTTACCAAGCGCAGCATGCTTCCACGTGTAGCGACGCTCCAGCGATCCCTGCCAGGTCAGGTTGCTGGTGGGATCGCTGGAGCGTCGGTTAGTGTGACATCTCACCAGCGACCTCCTAGCAACTTACCAGCGATCCCTATCAGGTTGTATCGTTGTTGGGATCGCTGGTAAGTTGTTTAGTGTGACTGGGCCTTTAGACTCATAGAGGAAAAAATCCTGGATAACGATATTAATGTTCAGTTTTATTGTCCACAGACCTTCAGTTTGCATCTACGTGGTCTACTGTGGTTACTGGGTGCAGCGGATGTGCCAATTTGGCACTTAATGAAGGAAAGACTAGCTATTGCCCTTCAGAACCTGGAGAGCTGTTTTTTTAAATGGAACCTTTCACCGGATGTTTATAATACTTATCTAATGGTCGGTGCGGAGCAGACTGGTTGAATAGGCGTCTCCTTTCTCTGGGTCCCAGAGCCTCCTCTATTGGACCTATTTGTGCTCCTTCTTCCGAAGCCTGGGTGCATGACACATTCTACGTCATCTACACTAGCCGACATTGAGGTCCCGCACAGGTGCACCACAATAAATACTTTGATCTGCCCTACTCAGGCAGATCAAAGTGCGCCTGCGCAGGACCTCAATGTCAATTTGTGTGTGTGACACAGAACGCGTCAAACACTAGCTTCAGAAGGAGGACAAAGATGGCCAAAAGAGGAGGCTTGGGACCCGGAGAAAGGAGACACCTATCCGACCAGTCTGCTCCGCACCGACCATTCGGTATTATGTACTATGTAGTATTATGAACATCCGGTGACAGGTTCCCTATAAGTTCTAGAATCCTCAGGTTCAGTAGGGTCTTAAGTCAAATTCTGCATTTTCTCATTCAACATCATTTTTTCACCAAAATCCCAAATTAAGTCTCTTCATCATCTGAATAGGCAATCTGCATCAGACATCTTGTATCATAAAGTGGAATATTTGGGTGAATATTACCAATAACAATAGGTTGATTACAGTATTTAATAAAATAATGTAACCTTCTGTGTGAGTCACCTTGTAACTTTAAATGAATAACCATACAAATGTTACGAAAATAAATGTGACGCCCTGGACCCCCAGGGGTCACAGTACAGTAACACACACACACACCCTCCCCCGGTTAGGTGCACCAGTCAACCAAAAATCCTTGTTGCCTCCCTCCAGGCTTGATGTCCACACCAGGTGGGGCGGTTGACCCAACCCACCGAGGAGTTCACAGGCCTGGAGGCGGGAAAAAGTCAGTTAGTTGAGTTAATGGAGTTGAGTAGGGAGTGGAAGTGAGAGGAGCAAAAACTGTGTGTGTCTGGGTTGGAGCCCAGGTACAATCAGCAAGGTCGGCAGACGGTGGTGGCTGTCTGCAGGAGTTGGTGGAGGTCAGCGGAACCGTAGGACCGAGGTCGAGCGGTGGCCCGCCGGTACCGAACCGGGGAGAAGATTGAAGCCAAGCACCAAGGCAGGGTACTCAGACTACGACTAGGCTTGAAGCCGTCCTTTAGTCAAATTTACTGATTGCTGTCTGGACCTCAGGGGTTCATTCCCAACCAAGTCCCGTCAGAAGGCAACAGCCCAACCCGTCCGGATAAGAGCCACCGCCAAGGGCCAGTGATCCAAGGGCCTGCGCCTGCGGGCAAAATGGGCTCTCCCGACACGTACACGCCGGGGAGCAAACAACCCGTGGGAAGCCATAGGAGTCAAATACACATACATAGGTGCCGGAAACGACAGCCACCATCAACCCTCCGGGGAGAGAGTGAGAATACCGCAGCCGGCTGCGGGCCCTGTCCATCCAGCCGGTTGGTTTACCAGAGACTCTGTCCTTCTGTGTCTGAGTGAGTACAACAGTGCCATCCGGCACCGCGCTGCACCGCAACGTTACACCCGCGCCCACGCTGCCTCCCCACATCGGCACCTGCACCTATACCTCCTTCCTACTCCCCAACCGGGGCCCCGGGACCAACCGCCCCTACCCACGGAGGGGTCAACACCTCAGCTGCTCTCCGCCATTGCTCCTGGGATCCCCCGTCACCAGCAGCGGTGGTGCCCACCATCACCACAACCCGTGGGTGGCGTCACGACCGACATCCCACCACAAACCTTTCACTCGTGGGCGAGGAGGCGCTGCTCGAGCCCCCGGGTCTGGCCCCATGCTTGAGCCACCGAGGAGCAGAAGCACCGGACCCGAGCGCCAGCGATTCCCAGGCGAGCGGCGTTCCCAACCCCTCCGCCCGCGACATATATAATTAGTGATGAGCAGTCTCGCAGATAACCGGAGGTGGTGTGACTCCCTGGACTAGCCAGGTAGTC